>NC_089597.1:14789103-15160715 GCF_019320115.1 Miscanthus floridulus
CCACTCTAACCACGACGACTTACGTCGTTCGTCTTTGTGTTGGCTAAATAAAGATCAAGCAGGTGGGTACGTACGTAGTGTCGTCTGATTAAAGCGCAAACATGATATATGATCAATCGTCCTTATGTTCCTGTGAAATACTGATGCTAGCCGGAAATCCACGGTGTTTCGATGTTGTAGAGTATTTGGCGCAGCGATTGATGAATCAGTTTTAAAGCTCAGATATGTATACATGAACTTCTACTAGGAGTGTGCGCCGGAGTCCGGAGAGGAGCTGGGCACAAGAAGGATACGGTGGCGGCGGAGCTACCGCGCTAGACCATCGCGGACAGATCCTGGACATCGCGGAGACAGAGAGGATGCGGGTTCTTGCGGGTTTGTCCTCTTGTCCAGTGGGCTTTGCGGAGTGGACAATATTGGACCGCGGCCATGAAAAGTAAATTGCCGGTTCGCTTCATTTATAAGTCGTATTTTTTTAATAGTATTTTTTTTGAGTGGACAATATTGGACCGCGGCCATAAAAAGTAAATTGCCGGTTCGCTTGACTTATAAATCGTATTTTTTAATAGTATTTTTTTTCACATTAATTTAGCCAACAATACTTTCAGTCATGGCTTATCAGCTGAGCGAACATGGCAATTCTCGTTGGGCGGCTTTGCGGGCGCCTTCAATCTGAGGCGGACAAATTCTGTCATTCTGATGCCGCCGCGGCTTTTGTTCACGCATCCGCATCCGCATCCGCAACCGGAATCGGAAGGAGGAAGAACGGGGACGAAAGCCCTCTTTTTCTTTTCTTTCCCTCACCGGCTCTTTTCCGATTTTTTTACTTCAAATCCCTTCTTAAATCATATTTAAAAGTAATCCCATCCGGTTTTTATATATTTATGTGCACTGGAAATTGAAAGTCCATATTTCTCTTCTCGGTAGCTTATTCACTTTTGGGAGTGCTGGCAACAGGGTCCAACCCTGCGTGTCATTGTGCTTCGTCAAATACTGTACGTATGCACTACTCTAGTCGGCAAATGCTTTCTTGACAGTTTTTTTTTTCAGTTTGGTTGCCAAAATTTTTAGCAAAACGATACTGTAGCATTTTCGTTGTTATTTGGCAATTAGTGTCCAATCATAGTCTAATTAGGCTTAAAAAATTCGTCTCGTGGATTTCGTCTAAACTGTGTAATTAGTTTTATTTTTTATTTATATTTAATGCTTCATGCATGCGTCCAAAGATTCGATGTGACGAGAAATCTTGAAAAATTTGGCAAAACGAGGTGGAACTAAACAGGCTCTCAGTGTATGCACCCAGCTATTGGCCTTTTGAGCTACTACTGTAGAAGTACTCCTATTGAGCAGCAAAGTTGAAATGGGAGGAGCAAAGTTGAAATGGGAGGAGCCAACGGTATGGGCTCAGTGTGGTGTGGGAACAGAAAGGACTGCACGTTCACGCTCACGCACTTGCCATTCCCGTGCAAAGTACAGATCAACCTGACTGCTAGACGTTTCCTTCTTTTTGCAGATATTCAAAATTTCAAAATTCAAGTAGTTTTTATCTATTTTTATGTAGAATCGCCTTAATTTAGTACAGGCACCGTAAGAAGTCTCAGGGAGAGATGACGTGTGTTCCTGTTCAACAAATTACATATGCCTCGATCAAGACCAATCAATCAGGAGGGGTCAATCTTCCCAGTAATTATGAGTTCATTAAGAGATGCCTCTTGGGCACTTGCAACATACAATAACGTCAATAGGTCGGTCAATTCAAGGGAAGCCAGTGCAAAGCTGACCAAAGTTACATTACAAAATAGACAATGCCCTGAATTTGCTACCTTCACGACATTCAGATCCTAATAACCATTAGCAGCCTAGCATAAGCTACTGCTACTCAGGTCATGAAATGCTGCGATCAGCAGATGAGCGACTACACTAACCAATACTAGCATGTCAGTGGCAACTGGGTCATCACCCTATTCATTACATGAGCCCACACTACCATCGCTCCCAAAATACATTCTGGTCTCAATTCTCAATACTCAGACTAGCTGCTGAACCACAGCCTCCATGGTCGGCCGCTGACTTGGCGACTCGCTTGTGCAGTACGCGGCAACAGCCGCGAGCTTCGCCGCCTCTGCCCTCGAGAACACGCCGTTCAGGTTTCCATCGACCAGGCCGCCGAGGTCACTGACGGCCGCCGCGCCGACCTTCAGCTGAGAGACGTCCCTCCTCCCTGTGAGGACTTGGAGAACCACGACCCCGAAAGCGAAGATGTCGCTCTTGTCTGTGAACCGGCCTGTGGTGGCGTACTCGGGTGCCAGGTAGCCCATTGCCGCGCTGGCTTTCAGGGTCGAGAAGACGACGTCATCCGCGAGGAGCTTGTGCAGTCCTGGTACTGACAGCCGTGGCGCGAAGTGGTGGTCGAGAAGGATCTTCTCGGCCGATATGTTCTGGTGGACTACTGCTGGCTTGCTGCTCTTCTTGCTGTGAAGGTACTCAATTCCTGCAAATGTGCGACCAGATCAAGAAGTTAGAACACTGAAATACTGATAGTATATCAATTTTAGCTGGTATAGAGAGTAGGATAATACCTTTTGCAATGCCTCTGATGATGGAAACTCTTGTAGGCCAATCAAGAACAGTAGCGCTGGAACCATCCTTAACATCCAGATACTGTGACAAGCAGCCGTTAACCATGAAGTCATACACAAGGAAGCATTCTCCTCTCCCCCTGGAGCAGCAGAATCCCCTCAGGCTAACAAGATTATCATGTTGAAGAAGGGTGAGCATCTTCAGCCCACGCAAGAAATCCGACTCCTCTTGTTTGCAGCTTGTCTTGTTAAGGCTTTTGACAGCAACAACTGATCCATCCCGAAGGATTCCTTTGTATGTCGCAGCGAAGCCGCTCTTGCCCAGCAAGTTCACATCAGAGAAGTATTGTGTCGCACATTCTACCTCCTCTAGGTTGAATCTAAAGCTATCACCAACTTCCCCGGACGATCCAACACCAGCCCCACCTGACAATGGGTCCCAACTGTTTGAGTACTCAACGCTAATTAACGGAGAGGCGCTCCTTCTGCAGGCTTCCTTCTGCTGGAAATGGTCAGTGCTGAGCCTGCTATCAGAAACCTCCAGTGAGCTTCCAATCTTCTGTTTCTGCCAGCGGTACCAAGAGAATGCAAATAACCCGCAGAATGCAGCACCAATCACCACAGCAGCAACAGCAACAATAAGAACTCCTTCGGATGCGTTTGCAGACTTTGAGCAGCGAGAGCCTGAGCAGTTATCCGGATTTGCCGATTGAGGGATTTGCCGTGTCTTGACAGTACCATCTGGTCCAAAAGGCTCAGGCTTGCTGGGTGTCAGGCCATCCTCTGAAGAAGGGCAAAGCTCTAGCAAACTGAAGCCAGCTCCACAAAGCCCTTTGTTATTGACATACTGGAAACCACCATTCAATCTCCTCAATCCTAGCATCCAATACAAAATTGTAGTGGTTAATACCATGAATGAGGACTAAAAAGTACGAGGTTCAGAAAGACTAAAGTCTTAATAAGAGGAGCTTATTACCAACAGGGACACTCCCAGAAAGGGTGTTATTGCGAACATCAAAGACCTCAAGCAATGAAACCTCAGTAATCTTGGATGGGATTGAGCCAAACAGGTTGTTGAAGCTCAAATCAAGCCGTCTCAGCTGTGTTAGCTCACCAAGGGTTGCCGGAATGGCTCCAGCAAGCTGATTGGACTGCATTGCGAGCACAGTTAGCTTATTCAGGTTGCCCAACTGGGGAGGTATGCTGCCTGTCAACTGATTGTAACCCAGCTGTAACACTGCAAAAGATTGTGAGAGAACTATGTAAATTAATTCATTTCTTCGCATTGCAAATCAGCACTTTGATGTTGAAAGACTAAAACTCATCAGCTCTTTTCTGAACTTTCATGATGTGGAACTAAGAAATGCATGTGCCAGTTAATAAAATAAACCCTGTGGCAGCAAAACAATATTTGACTGCCCACTAGGATACAAATTATACTGTAAACCTAGTTCTGCAAAACACCAAAATATGAACAGAAGGTGACAGATCGTGCAAAGCTGACCAAAGTTACATTACAAAATAGACAATGCCCTGAATTTGCTACCTTCACGACATTCAGATCCTAATAACCATTAGCAGCCTAGCATAAGCTACTGCTACTCAGGTTATGAAATGCTGCGATCAGCAGACGAGCGAGCCGTATCCACATGTATGCGTACTAGTTCAGATTTCACAAAGAGCAAAAAGATGGCACAGAAAGAGCTCAACATCAATTCAAATCAAAGATATTCCTTCTGTTCTACTGGCAAATGTTTTGTATCACAGCGAAAGATCCAATCTGAAGCCACCCAAAACATAGTTCCCACAAGCAGAACGAAAAATATTACTTGAGTAAATATTACCAATGGCCAATGGTTCAAGTTCAACTCAAAGAAGCTCGTCACATATGTATGGGTAAAAAAAGAAAATAAAATATAAACAGGTGACTGCTACACAGACACTGCTCCAAAAGAAGACCAAGAATAGAAACACAAAATCAGAGAGTTGTTAGGTCAGAAGTAGACAAATGGCCCGTTTCAAAAAATAGCCGTTGCACTGATTGTGAGAAATGACCCAGAATAGAAACGCAAAAACAAGCGAGTGCAAGCTGTAGGAGTTTCGCATTGATGGACCACGACCAACTGTTCTTCGCGCATTCTGCTCACAAAAATCTCATACTCCAGTACTCTACAGTACCAGACGAGTAAATGAGCCCCCACCCAAATAAGGAGTACTGTAACTTACAAAATGAACTTATAAAAAGTCCCATTCTATGCCAAAACCCCGCTACAAACTGACGACAATGGGTCCTTTTCGCCATAAAACGAGGAAAGAACGGTCATGGTTAGTACATTGGTTCTTGAAACGCTGAAAATATAGAGCTCACGCAACTTGTATTGAAAGGCGAGATTTCAGTGCCACTTTGGTTTGAAAATCCTCAAAGTGAAGCAAGAAATCGAGCATGAAAGACCCAAAAAAGGATTTTTGTAACTTCGCAAAAGGTGAAGCATCCCCTTTCTAAAGGTCAAATGGAAGAGAGCATTTTCCTCCCCAATGTTCAAATCCGAAATATGGACGAGCTCCAAATGTCAAGCGCGGAAACCCCAAAATGCAGTACTGAAGCCCGGCACCGGTAGTACTTTCTTGAACCAATCTCAAAATGCAGTACTGAAGCCAAAAAGAAAAGAAAAAAATCAGGAAGCTGTCCTTTCTTGAACTTTTCACCCAGGAAACCAAGGGAAGAAGGCACGGAAAGCTCAAAGCCTCACCTTGGAGGTTGACAATGGCGGCAATCTCGACAGGCACGGGCCCGGTGAGATGGTTGACGTCGAGGTACAGGTCCGTGAGCTCGGACAGTTTCCCAATCTCCCGCGGTATGGGGCCCTTGATGCCGTTGTAGTGGAGGTACAGCCCCTGGAGCCAACGCAGCCCGGCCACCGCCGGCGGCAGGGTTCCCGAGAGCCCGCGGCCCTGCAGCGAGACCGCGGTGACGCGGCCGTCGCGGCTGCATGTCACGCCGACGAAGGAGCCGGCGCATGGGTCGCCGGAGGGGTCCCAGGAGCCGAGGACCCGGCCGGTCGGGTCCAGCGCCCGCTTGAGCGCCGCCAGCGCGCGGGCGTCCTCCTCGTTGCGCGCGGAGGCGCCGAGGACGGAGAGGAGCAGGAGCAGGAGGGAAAGCGGCAGGAGGGAGCGGAAGCTGAAGCGGAAGCGCGCGGCGGCCATGGGAGCAGGGGGCTTGAAGCGGCGGAGAGGGAGGGGTGGGGTGGGGGGGAGGGAGGACCGAAGGGAGTGAAGTAGAGGGAGCGGACTGAGGCCGGTCGGGTTTTTGGCTTTGGCTAAAAGCTTAATTAAAGGAGTTGTTTTTAGAGGAGGCTTTTTTTTAGAAGCAGCTGTTTTTCTATAGTTTATTTTTAAAAGCTGGTTTGATTCTGTTTTTTGACTTTTGGCTTTCTGCTTTTTGAAATTGGTGGAATAAAAAGCTCTTCCATAGTTGTTTCAAGAGAGATAAAGATAAAAGGTATATTTTATACTTGTTTAACCAAATAGCTTTCAGCTTTTCTATAGCTCACAGCCCACAACAGCTTTTCCATAGCTCACAGCCCACAGCAGCTTTTTCCCACAACCACAGCTCAACCAAACAGGGCCTGAGGCAATGAGCGCAGGCTCGTGTTGTAGGTTTTGAGTTTTGGTTGTCAGTTGTGACGGTCTGAGACTGTCTCCGGCAACCTTTACCTAGCGTATTTCGTTTGTATTCAGACTCAAAATGTTTGTCTCACAAAATACAATCGAACTGTGCAATTAGTTTTTTATTTCGTCTATATTTAGTACTTCATGCATATACCACAAGTTTGATGTGACGATGAATCTTCTTTTTGCATAGTGCCAAATTCAAGAGTTTGGGGGAACTCAACACCCCCCCTAAAAAGACTCGTACCACGTTTAGACAGCACTATACTCAAACAATTCAATACTTATTTTTGGTTTTCTCCGAAAACAAGACTTAAAAGAAAACATTTCTACAAATAGGTCTCCAAGAGAGATAATACTCATATTTGGGTTATACTTCTACTAACACCTAAAATAGGTCTTTTATATAGGTACTCTATTGGAGGCTATATGTATTTTGTTGGAGACATATTTTGGGTTTGGGTCTCCTGATCCATCTTCCGTTGGAGACAGCGTGACGGGGTTTAAGCCTAAAATCTTTTGGCATAGTTTTGGAATTCAAGGATTGCACGGTAATATAATTTGCTGAAATTATGTGAATTGCTAATTGTATGGGCTCTCAAACTTTCAAAATATATATTCAAGTCCCAAAATTCATTAATCCCGGTTAACTAGAAGTATATGATGACTTCAACCAGACACATGGACCATGTGTTGGTCTTCCTCTCTCTCTTCCTTATCCCTCTCATCCCTCCTCACAATCTCCTAAACACTTCTCAATGTCCTAAAATCTAGAGCTCTATGTATTGTGGCTGAATCTAAAGAGTCAAGGAATGTTTGGATCTAAGGGCTTCTTTGGTGTCCGCCTATGCACACTCCGTCGAAGACGCGACCGCATCAAAAGTGTGGCGGACGATTTGTCCACCAGACATTTGGCAAACGACGATGTGAAAAAGTAGGCGTGCAGTGGCAAAGGTTGGTGGTGCCGCAAGTCAAGGAGGAAACCAAACATGTGACTAACTTCTGGTACTAAACCTGCAGCGTGGTGCAGCGAGCTCTCGTTGTGAACCAAATGCTCTATAAGATTAAAAAAATCTAGATATGAGACGATGATCGTAGAATCTGGATCTAGATAAGAAAAGAAGCTAGTTGGTTTTCTAGACTATTACTAGGGATCCGAGTTGGTTGCTCCTGATAGCAATGTTATACTAGATGGTTGGATTGTGAGAATTTGACGGTTGATTTATAAAAATTTCTAGAAATGGAATCCACTTGTGTGGACTTTATTCTCATTCTTGCATTCCATTTTGGTAATTTCTAGGAGATCCAAATATACCTTAATACTACATGACTCCTAGCGAAATTTCTATTTTATTCTTTACATTTCATCTTTATAGGCATCCTCAAGGTCGCTAAGTCTGCTTGTGCGTTGTGGCACAAGATACAAGAGATGGAAACAGGAAAATATGTTAGAATCTGTTTGGAATAGAGGAATGAAAAACAAAGAAACGTATAAAAATAGAGGAAAGGAATAGGAATGAGATCGCAAAATAGAGAAATATAAAACCTAGAAAGAAGATGTAAAGTGGTGTTTGATTTCGGCCAGTGGTATTTCGGCTGATTCAATAGTGTTTCTGTGAGAGAATAAGCCGAAATAAGCACAAGTCGGCTGAAAAGTAGATGAGCAGAACATGGTGAAGTGGATCGCATTATTGTGTTTTATAATTATTTGAGGCATTTAATAGTCTGCGACTCTTACAAATGGGCCTTCGATACTTTGTCCATTAACTCCACGTCCAACCATTTACCGTACTTATACAGCTCATTCATTCGAGTGTTCCACCAGCTAAAGTACGATTAGCACGCGAGAGAGGCCCCTCAACAAAAAATTCTGGGAGTGCATTGGAAACTTTTCTATCCCCTCAACAAAATACAAAGATGGTATAATTCCATCCTGAAAACCAGAATAAACTTGTCACATCCCTCTCTATCTCTAAACTAAGCAAAATTATTGGATATGCTTATAGAACACCCAGCGGGAGAAGAAAGACATGCCATCTTCAAATGGACATGTCACACAACGAAGATCGACTATACTTTTTTTTTGAAGAGCAAAACTTTATTACTCATCGGCTACAGTGATATCGCTGGCCACCGGACCCTCTACGATTAGAGGTACATCATCCCATGTGGCTCGATCGCCACAGAGTAGTCAACAACTGAATTACACATTCTACGACATTTACATAAGAAAGAACTAAACTCCGACATTAGCAATAGCCGGATCTCAGTGATGATTCCGCCCTCAGCTAAGCAGGCTTAGGGGGTGTTTGGTTCTTTAGTCGCTCCTAAAATTCATGTCACATCAAATATTTAGATACTAATAAATAGCATTAAATATAGATTAATTACAAAATCAATTACATAGATAGAGGCTAATTTACGAGACGATTTTTTAAGCATAATTAATCTGTCATTAGTACATGTTACTGTAGCACCACGTTGTCAAATCATGGACTAATTAGACTTAAAAGATTCGTCTCGCAAATTGTGTAATTAGTTTCGTAATTAATCTATATTTAATACTCCATACATGTGTCTAAACATTTGACTAGACATGAATTTTAGGAGGGCACTTGGAAACCAAACACCCCTTAGCATTTAGTCCCTTGTTTGGTTCGCTTAGAACTCTCTTGCAGAGACGGGAATACAGAAGCTTCGGCGCACGTTAAGGCAGTGCCGACATCGATGGGCCAGAAAGAGCATGGCACGGCTTCGGCTAAGCCCAGAAGTCCTTCTGCCCGGCCTATATACAGCTCATGTGTGGGCCGGCTGATGTTGACCGAGTTGTCCAAAGAGAGAGTCGAATTCAATGATGCAAATAAAGGGCCCAACCCCATGCTTGAAGGCTGCTGCAGCCTGATCGTTGTTTTAGCCTCCGGCCTCCATCTCAACGTGCAGAGCTAGGGACCACCAAGGCACCAAGCTCTAGGTTCCGGGATCGTCATAAAATTGACTAGTTGAACTTGAACATGGAGGATCTCGATCATACGGATAAGTAACAGCGTGTTTGGTTTGCCGGACAGTTCGAGTCGGAATCATCCGAACCTATGATAGGCGTTTGTCCTGTTCGCTTGCTTATAAGCCGTACTTTTTCAGCTAACGAATAGTATTTTTCTTTCGTAACAAATCAGTCAACGATACTTTCAGCCATAGCTTATCAACGGATATTGGTCTGCGTCTTCGGTTCATGCCATCCGTCACCAAGCAATTCCATTTAAATAACACCCGCAAGGCAATCTGAGGAATCAATCCATTCCTAAAAAAATGACGGGCGACTTGATCCTGCATGCATGCGGATCCAACCAGTGCCTGAGGGAGCGAATCTAGGAACCAAACACAAACACGCTCAGTCTCTCGTCTCGTACAGTTGCACGTACTATTTTTGGCTCTCCAAATTCTCCTTGACTTTGTTGAAGGTGACGTATTTTGTGAATTCCTTTGAGCCCTTTGTTGCTGTTCTGCTTCTCGAAATTTCAGAGGGTTCTGTTTATCAGATTATCACCGAGCCTTTTCCCCTTCAGGTTTGAGAAACTCGGCTTTTGCTGAGTCTGCATCTGCTCTAACTCTGCAAGAACCAGATTTGGTCTAGTTTCTTGACTGTACATACTCGGAAGAGTTGATCAACGACTTTTCCCTGTGAGAAGCTGGTGGCTGGTGCTGCTGAATCCTCATCTATGCCATCAGAAGGATCGACCACTGCCAGTCCACAATCAGTGCTGGATAACACGACTGACGGCTCTCCATCAGCAGCTTCATCACTTGGGTCTAAAATTTTGATCCGAAGTCCTCGGAGTTGGTGCCAGGTTCTTTTACATTTTTTTTTGAAACGAATCAGGCAGGAGGCTGCCGATTATGGCCCCGTTCGCTGGTATGAAACTTGGCTGAAACTGGTTGGTTTTGTGAGAGAGAAACACTGTAGCGACTGGTTGATGAATAGTGTTCTGTGAGGGTGTTCAGCCGGCTGGTAAAACCAGCGAACACGCCCATAATTAAAAAGAAGATAAGCCCAAAATGGGCACAACAAAATAACAATGGCCATCAACCACGTCGCAAAACAAACTCAACAAAAGGAAAAGAAAAATAACTCTAGCCGGTCGGATTGGGACATCGACACGAGCCACACTCACAACTGCCAGTTGGATTGAGACATCAACACGGGCACACCAACTCCACTCGCCGCACCCCCACAAACCAGGAGTAGAGCCGACAAGTAGCCCTCACCGCAAGCGCCATCGTTACCGACGATGTCCCACGCCAACCAGTCGCTGCCATGCAGAAGTAGCCGCCGCAGTCCGCTGCAAGCCGTGTAACTACCACGACTCCCCCACCATGCCATCATCGTCTTCATGTCACGCACACACGATCGTCGATCTCCCAACCACGGCCATGATGGCAGAAGTCAGAAGAGAAGCCTACCGCACCACACCGAAGAGGCCACCGCCATGCAGGACCCCTCGCCGAAGTACCGCTGCTGCACCTTACACACCAAAACGATCGAAACACCGCACCGGATCCTAGATCTCCAAGGCAACTCAAGCGTGGGGGCCTCGCCACATCCACCGCCGCACACCACTCCTCGGACACACCACCTTAAAGCGTACGGGGGCCTCGCCACTCCCGCCGCTGGACTCGTCGAGGATCCGGGCTTGCTTCGCCGTCGGGGTGACTTGGTACCACCGAGCCGCTCCATTAACTTCACCTTCGTCTAGCCGCCACCAGAATCTCAGCTGCACCACGTGCACGGACACAAAGCTTCCAGAGACACAGCTCACCTCCGCTCGGTCGGATTGGGTCATCGACACGAGCCTCGCCGCGTCGCGCTGCCCACTCGCCGCCACCGTACGAACACCTCCACGGCCCCCTTGCTGCCTTCCTCGCACCGCGCCGAGCCGGAGCCTCTTGGCCTTCAAGAAGCAGCCAGGTTCCTCCAGCCACGCCACCATGGCGCCACTGGTACCCCTGGTTGGCTACTGCCAGCCACACCACCATGGCGTCACTGGCACGCATCCAAGCAAGCCGTTGTCGGCCACGCCACCGCGGCACAGCCAACGCACCTCTGCAGTCGGCCGGAGTGGGAAAACACCATGACAACGCCTCCAAGGAGGAAGACGACGCCCGAAGGCGTCGCCGTCGTCTTGCCGACAGATCCGACATGGCTTTCCCTGGTGCTCGTCCACATCCAGCACAATCAAAACAAGGAGCCTTGAAGTCACGCCACCCCTGCCCTCCACCGCCACCCGCACCGGCGAGTTCCGGCCGGATCCGCATGGACGGCAGCAGCTGCAGAGCAGCCTCACCGCCATGCCCGCGCAGGCGCACGGGCCCCTGTCGCAGCCACAGCCCGCATCGACGCCCTGGCCTTCGTCGCCGCCGTAGCCGCGCCGCCATAGATCCACGGCGGGGGGCACCAAATCCGCGCAGAGCTCGGCCCGCGGATGCCGGAACCACCGGAGGGCGGAGGCGGCGGCGGCAGGGACGTCACCACCCCGCCATAGTCACCCGCGCAGCCAGAAGAAACGCCCCGCCACCGCCCTCCTCGTGGCCACCGGTCATCGGTGGCGCGCTCCGGTGGCGGCGAGGGGAAGGGGGTGGGGAGGGAGAGGCCCGGCGGTGGGGGGCGAGGGGCTCCGCCCGAGCCGCCCAGGCACCGACTCGCCAAATCCACCCCCTGCCTCGCCGGATCCGGGCGACGAGGCCGCGGATCTGCGCTCCGGCGGCCAAGAGGAAGCCACCGTCACCGCCATTCGCCGGCGGCCATGGCCCCATGGCTGCCATCCTCAGAGAAAGAGAGAGGAGGAGGAGGAGAAAGGCCCGGCCGCCGTCATCCTAGCAGCTGCACGGGCATCCGGCAGCCTGCTCCGGCGGCGGCGAGGGCGAGAGGCCGGGGAGGGCGGTCCCTGCGGCTGGGGATGGGAGGCGCCGCCCGAGTCGCTCGGGAGAGCGACGCGGGGGCCGGCTTGAAGAATTGTTAGCTACTAGGTTCTTTTACATTAGGATGGACCGTGGGGGATCATTCTGCATGTACCATAATCTGGGTGGACCATTTCAGAGCATAGATGAAGCTGACGATGCTATTAATCTCAACCTTGATGAATTGCGGCATCGGGCACGGTATAAGATTTCTTGACTTTGTTCTAGCTGATTTATTTCTCCATTGCGAGCAACTGTGATTGATCACTGTAGAGGCTTCTTGTAGCATGCTTTCTTTCTACTTGTTGAGTACATGTTGGATATATAATTACCATTCATATCAGGAAGCTGATTTTCCAGCCATTTTGTTTTCCAGCTCCTGAATCATGCTAATGTCCTTAATTTTGGGTACAGAAATGGTAATAATTGTTCGAAAAAAATAAAATGCAATTTTACATTCCTTTTTTAGTGTTTCTCTCATGAAGTAACTGAAACCACAATTTGCGTTTTTTAACGTAGCTATCAATATATACTTCATTTATTAATATTACCTAAATTGTGTAATCAGCCGAAGCCCATTGTGTATTGGATACGGCGTGGCCTCTCTTTTGCGATCCAATATACAGGAGTCATTACAAGCTAATTAAGCCATCAATGATGAAGGGCATGTGCGGCAACGGTGGTTTCGTGTGCGGCGTGGTGGCTATACTGTTTCTAGTGCTCTCACATCATGCAGACTATAAGTACTGTACGCACACCTGATCTTGATCCTCTTATTCATTAATACTCCCTCCGTCTACAAAAGAATACAGAATCGATGCCGGTCAAACTAGTTCTAGTTTGACTTAGTTTATAGTAAATATTATTATCATTTATGTCTCTAAATAAATTCATTATAAAAACATATTCTATAGCTAATTTAATGGTATTTATTTTGTATCATGAATATTAGTAATTTTTATATAAATTTAGTTAAAGTTCAAATTGTTTCTCTACAAAACGAGAATTACGTTCTTTTGTGGACGGATGAAGTATAAGTTGGTGCATGCATACACGTGTGCATTATATTATGCACTCATATAAGCACCCTGTTGTTACAGGTCGCCATTCAATCAACGTGACTAATAACACAAGTGCCAATAATGCTACCATGATCGTCGACGATGCCGTGTCATTAGATGAGAATAATGACTGTGGGCTCAGGTTTTGCGTCAAGCGCGTGCGTGCTTGTTATTACGGCCAAGGATATATCGACTGCTACTGCTGCGAGATTGATGCGAGCGGGGACTGCCGGGATACAAGGAGCGCCTGTTTGATGCGTTGCCCCCACTGCAATCCTAGCTAGGGCAACAACAAATGTCGTAGCTAGCTGTATCTCTACAACTAAAATATTCATAACTATTCCGTTTATAGATGCGACACCAAAGTCGCTCAATGCGATCAGATCAAGAAGGCAACGTGCACTCGCTCCATGCGATCAGCTCAATCTCCATAACAATCGCAGCAAATCAAGAAGGCAAAAAAAAAAAAGAAAAGAAAATCAAACGTGTGAGGTTTAGTCAAAAAAATTATGGCCCCGGTACAACGGACGGGCATGTGTATGGTATAATAGAAGTAGCATATGGTTGCATGCAATAATAAATAGATGATGCATTTGTTGCCTTCTCTTCTTCTTCCTTCTTCTTTCTAGCTTCTCTTATGAGCTACTTGATATGTCACATGATGATGCATTTGTTGCCTTCTCTTCTTCTTCTTTCTTCTTCCTAGCTTCTCTCCTTCTTCTGGCTTCTCTTATGAGCTTTTTTTCTTCTTTTCTTTACTTCTTGTCTTCTAACCGCTATTGCTCCTTCTTCTCTCTTACTTCTCTTTTGAGCTTTCTTGCCTCCTTTCTTCTTCTCTCATTGTCATTGAGAGCTTTTTTGGTATCAGTGGCCTCAAGATGTGATAGCGTGGTGTTACTTGTTGTTGATGCGCTCAACTCGCTGTTGTCCATGTCGACATCCACCGGCTTCACGCCACTAGTTCCTCCTCCGGGCTCCATATCTCACGCGGTGAAGCGCTCACGAGGTAACCTGCTTTAATACCACTTGTAGGATCTTTGGTTAGCCTAGAGAGGGGTCAATAGGCCTATCAAAACAAACACTCAAACTTTTATTAAATTTAACCTGCGGCATTGCCGCTCAGACCTCGCGGCACTACTGGACAGCAGCACTGTCGGGCCAGAACAGCGGCGCTACCGCACCTACAGACAACTTCGAGTCACAGTTCAAAATCAGTGAATGTAAACTTGAATCGGAGAAATTTCTTAGCTTCCTGCAGATATGAGATTCACAGATCGAGAGCTAGAAGTGGTAGGAACACAACACACAAGTAGATTGACCACAAACCCTAGAAATCACCTCAACAACAATATAAAATGCAAATGATGTAAATTAAGCATAAGTTGACACGATGATTTAACCCGTGGTTCAACTCGCCACCAAGACTTGCCTACGTCCACGTTGTTGAGGTTAGCCACTAAGGCATAGGGCTTTGCAACCCTTCCTCGTTGTCAAGTCAAGAGACTCAACATAAGTTGGCAAGCTCCACGAGCGGTGCTCTAGCCGGCTAGGAGCAAAGCTCCAAGAGTAATAAACACAACCGTCGGCCAAAATGTAAACCAAGTGCTCTTTTGAGTTAGAAAATCAAAGGATCTGCTCTCTAATTGAGTTTGGAACCTTTTTCTCTCAAGGATTGATGAAGAAATCAAGGAAGAATGCTTGGGAGCTTGAAGGGTCGAGATGGCGACTAGAGGGGGTGAATAGTCGTTTCTAAAACTTAATCGTGTCGGCTAACCAAAACAAATGCGGAATTAAAACTATCGGTCTAGCCAAGACTACACCCCTCTATCTATGTTCTCTAACATCTTACAAAGATCCTAATTAAGCAACAAAGGTGCCGGGCTAACTAGAGCTCACCTAACCAATTCTAGGAGCAAGGTCACACAAACCTATGCCACTAGTATTTCAAGCAATGAGGGAGCTCCTACACATGCTAGTAAGCAAAAGCACAAATCCAACTAAGCTCACTAGCAATGCTCAATAACAATGCAACCAATGACAAATTAGAGAGCGCAAATACTTAGCTACACAAACTAAGCAAAGTGACTAACAAGGTTACACAAACCAAATTAGCCACGCAAGGGAGCTACTTCTAGTGAGCTACACAAGCTAACTAATTACAAGAGCAACTACACAAGCACAATATATATAAAAGTAATCACAAGCTTGTGTAAGGAGATTGCAAACCAACGGGAAGAACAAGGTTGACACGGTGATTTTCTTCCGAGGTTCACGTGCTTGCCAACACGCTATGTCCCCGTTGTGTCGACCGCTCGCTTAGTGGTTCGGCGGCTAATTGGCATCACCCGCCAAGCCCGCACGTCGGGCACCGCAAGAACCTACCCTGAAAGTGAGGGTAGCTCAATGACACGCTTGACTAGAGTTGCTCTTCACGGATCCCGCGGGGCGAGCACAATGCCCCCCACAAAGCTCTTCTCTGGAGCACCGCACAAGCTTCTTACGGGCTTCGACGGAGACCACCATCAAGCCATCTAGGAGGTGGCAACCTCCAAGAGTAACAAGCACCACTGGCTTGCAACTCGATCACCTAGTGCCACTCAATGCAGCCTCACGATGCAATCATACTAGAATCGCTCTCTCACACAATCGGATGATCACTATCACGTATATGTGAGATGGAGGGCTCCTAAGCACTCTCAAGCATGGACACAAAGTCCCCCGAGGTGCTCAGCGCAAGCCATGGCTGAGACCACCTTCTATTTATAGCCCCATGGGCTAAACTAGCCGTTACCCCTTCACTAGGCAAATTTTAGGACGATCGGACGCTCCGATCAGATCGACCGAACGCAGGACCTCAGCGCTCGGTCGCCCGATGCTTGCCACGTGTCATCGGCTTCAAACGCTGTTCACCTAATCTCAATGGTCAAGTGATGACCGGATGCAGTTGCTCAAAGTGACCGGACGCACCAACACCAGCGTCCGGTCATTTCCAGTAAGCATCCAGTCATGACCGGACATGTCCGGTCGGTCACGATTGGACGTAGCATCAGCGTCTGGTCCTTCTCCAACTTCTCTGCGTCGCCTACGTCACTGTACGTCAGCCTGACTGGACGCACCTTGCTAGCGTCTGGTCACTTTTAGCACCAGCATCTGGTCGAAGACCGAGCTACTGATCGGACGTAGGACCCCAGCGTCCGGTCACCATGTGACTAGCGTTCGGTCCACTCTGTGAGACCTTGTCTTTTCTGTATAGGGCGCCGGTGGCACCGTCAGACTGTCCGCACTCTACGGGCGGACACTCCGCCAGTGGAGTATCAAATTTGGAAGAAGGATTTTAGGAATTCGTAGGCTTCTAGAATTATGCCAATCAAGAAATCGATGGAGTAAAGATTGATATCTGCTGGATCAAATGTGACACTGGATCGATTCTTTCCGAATGACGTCAGCAGATAACGATGACATGATATGATTGGCATCAAGAAGATACATGTCGGACTCTACAAAAGGGGAAAGATTAGAGTCCAAGTTATCTTAAGATAGAAATATTTACTTCATACCAAAGATTGTATTAAGTCGTACTCGAGTAGGGTTCGTTTTAGGCTCCGGGTATAAATACCAAACCCTGGCTATTGTAAAGGAGGAACCAATCAATCAAATACAAGTCAATTACTTTTTTCAGCTCCGGCCACCCCTTAGGAGTAGGAGTAGAGTAGATCTCGGTGAGTTCTTTAGCAAGTACGGCTGCATCGATCCGATCGACCTCCACTGCTTGTTGTAAGTACCATCATGGTTTATACCCCTGTTCGTATGGCTGCATCGATCCGATCGACCCCCACTATGGCTCTAGTATAAGCTAGTTATTGACTCTTGCCTAATTCAAGTATGGCCTGTGTGATTCTGCCTCACACCCCACCGCTTGAATTAGATCAAGGTCAAGTTATCGGCTCTATCTTAGAATGATAGTCTTTGGTAGATTCATTAAGTTACCGATATTGTTTATTGCTTTCATTGCTTATCTAATTACAGCAATATCACTCTGCCCGATTGAGATTGATCTGGATCGGCCTTATATCTTGTTTAACTCATCGTTTGCTAATCTAAAACTGATCTAATCTACATCTTAAGCGATGAGTTATGTTTTTATCGACTGTTTTGCGTCAATCTTAATCATGCATAGCATGCGGTTAAGGCATGTTCGATCTTGAGTAGATCTATCGGTTAGCGAGAACCTTTTCATGGCCCGTCATCACGGCCTATGGGATTCTGTCTCTCACCCCACTGTTGGCACCGTGGAGTTGGGATCGTTGGTTGATAGACCCGTTCCTAAGAAGACATGACCTTAACTGTGTGCTATGCCTGAATCGATTGTTTAGCCGATATCGAATGCTTTCACGAATAGTTCACATCACGAGATCGTTAAAGTAGAGATAAGTTGAAAGATGTGTTAGCCCCATGATCTTGTTATTGTATTACGGCCTGCATGATTCTGCCTTATGCCCCACTGATATTAGTAATGAGTTAGGGTCGTCGAGTCTATTGTTGTTTCTATGGCCTGCATGATTCTGCCTCATGCCCCACTGGTCATGGCGATAGATGAGATCTAATATGTTCATTAGATTTATCTTTATTAAATAATTAAATGATGTTGAATTGTTTCTTTATATAAAAAGGAGTTCGGTTACTCGTAATCATTGGTTCAGCATGGACCAATCATCATTGATATCTTATTGCCATTGATTAATATTCGTTTAAATGATGTTTATCCTGAATGATAACCGATTCTCTTCACACGACCCCATGAGCTCTAATTGACTTATTCTCATGAATATACTGGAATCGGCTATTTAGCCGATTTCCTTTCATATCGGCTCTCACAGCCGTACATTTGGGACTGTCTGGTAACACCGGTAAGTTTCGCCCTTATTTACTGATGAACTTTCTCTCCTTGTCAATTGCAGGGTCAAATTGACTGGCACGCCCGGGGAGAATTGCGTAGGATCGACCACCCCTACGCTGAAGCTAGGCGGATCTGCTCCATCGAGCGGACCCTTCCGGCTTGCTGCGTGTGTCCTCGGCATGGGACGAAATTCTGTGTCGACACATGTTTCTGGCACGCCCGGTGGGACACCACAGTTGTCATGGCAGTTCATAACAATAACAACATCCTTATGGTACATTATGAAGACCTGCCTGATGAAGATAAGGATACCATCAACAAAGCTACGGAAGAATTTTAGAAGAAGTGTTTGTTGTCCTACACCAAAACACGTGACAGCACAATTATTCAGAAATTTCCACTACCAAGAGTTCTACTATATGGGCAGACAGATACGGTCGAAGCTGAAGACAGGCGTTTCTTTACGGAAGCCATAGACAAGTCTATTCGTGATGCCATATCAAGCCACAATAAAGCTTTCATTGACGCATTTCATAACGCCATGAAAGAGGCGATTCATGGAATTCCAGTTGGTCAGGATGGATCGACTTGTTATAATATTCCAGATCTGTTGACCCAAGGGACTAATCAAGTCGGTACCAGTCATCAAGAAGCAGCACAAACTAGTAATGGTGGCGTCCAGACACTTCAAGGTTCATCTAAACAAACTCCAGGTACTGCTACAAATCAGATACAGTACAATCCTGGACCGTCAGTACAACATGTGCAGCAGCTGACGGGGCAAAGTCAAAACTAGATGATCAATTTTGACACATCAGGCCACATACCATCGTCGGCTCAGAAGATAGCACCATCCGTTTAGAGGATCCATAGAGATATAGATCTTTATGTCTATAATCAGAGACTTCAAGCAGCAAGCTAGCGAAGGACCCAACAGATTGAGATTCCACAAGGCTATCATTATGGCACGGATTATAACACCCTCCACATGATACCAAATCTAGGATATCAAGGCACGCGGGATTTCAATCCACAGATGGGTCAGCAAGTACCAAGAAATTCAAATCCGCAAGCTAACGAGTTGCTGCTCAAGGTGACCAAGATGATGAAGAATCAGTTTGGTCTGAAGCCAAAAGGAATGACTTTTTCATACAAATGCCCATATCCAGAATGGTATGATTTGGTCGCCCTTCCTACAAATTACATGCTCTCGGAATTCGCCAAGTTCACTAGTCAAGATGGTACAAGCACAATAGAACATGTCAGTCGGTATCTTACATAATTGGACAAAGCGTCAGTTGAGGATGCCCATCGATTTCGTTTCTTCTTCTTGTCCCTGTCAGGGCCAGCCTTCACTTGGTTCTCATCACTACCAGTCAACTCCATTGCCAATTGGGCTGACCTAGAGAAGAAGTTTCATACATATTTTTACACTAGGACTGGAGAGAAGAAAATAACCGATTTGACAACCATGAGGCAAAGAACTAATGAATTGGGCACTGAATTTCTTCAGAGATTCCGAGGGA
This sequence comes from Miscanthus floridulus, assembly GCF_019320115.1. Lineage (NCBI taxonomy): Eukaryota > Viridiplantae > Streptophyta > Magnoliopsida > Poales > Poaceae > Miscanthus > Miscanthus floridulus. The sequence goes on from NC_089597.1 coordinate 14,808,788, forward strand.
CTCAAAATCTATGTTTCTCGTTGAGCTTGACCGATGATCAACTAGCTGCTTTAGCCGTCCAAAGAATGCTGCCGATGTAGAAAGAGAAACTACTGGGACAAGAATTTGACAACTTGAGTCAATTGGCTAAACGAGTAGCAGCACTTAATAGCCAATTTTAGAGCATACACAGAGATACCCGATTCCAGAAGAGTACCCCAGTGGCCGAAGCTTACGATCCATATTCAGTCGATGACGGCTATGAAGATGAAGAAGAAGAGGTTGCTGCAGCTGAATGGAATTGGGGGCAAGAAGACAGTAATGGTGCCAAATCCTTGGGAAAGAGGAGTTGAGGAGAGTTATGACTTTGATGTTACCAAATCAGACAAGCTCTTCAGTTTCTTGCTTGAGAAGGGGCAGATCAAGTTGCCCGATGGTCATGTCATGTTGCCCCCTGATCAATTGAAGAATAAGAAGTTCTGCAAATTCCATAACGCCACTTCTCATTCTACTAATGAATGTAGAATCTTCAGGCAGCATATACAGAGAGCTATTCAGCAAGGGAGGCTCAAATTCGATACACCTCGGAAGATGAAAGTTGATGATAATCCTTTCCTAGGAGATCAGAACATGGTTGATGCTGGACTATTCAAAGGAAAAACCAAGGTCCTAACATTGACCAAATCAAGAGAAGCTAGGACTATCGATCCTGAAATGCAAATATCGGCTGATGAGTACAGAGAGATTAGAAGACATCGGGCCAAACAAAAGAGCCGATACAAGCAGAGGAAGACATCAAAAGCAGAGACGTCAAAGCCACGAGTCACATCTTAGATTTTGTTGAATAAATGGCAGCGGCAGAAGGAAAATGATTATCAACATTGGTTAAAAGATCAAGCATACCAGCATCAATTAGAAGAAGAGATGTATGAAAGAGAACAAGCTAAATTACATTGGAATTGTCCCTTCTTTAGGCATTGCTAGAATGAAGATTTGAAGTTACCTACCAGACACGACTGTCCGGAATGTAGCAATCAATATCAGGAGTATAGGCAATCTCGAACCAACCGCCGGTCTATCCATGCTCAAGATGCATATCATCATAACGACATGGATTGGCGCTTAAAAAATGAAAGTGTTCATGATCGGTTGGGAAAAAGAGTCATTAGACAGGACTGGGCTGATCATGAAGAGGAAGGCGCTGAAAGAAGATACACGTGGCAGGAAGGCCAGTGGTGCCCAGGATATTTGATGAGAAGCCAAAAGAGGAGGGTGCAGCGCCTAAGGAACAGAGAGATGGAACAGGCTTAGACACCCGGTAAAACTCAAGTATGGCGTACCAAGCAGATAGCTGATAAGAAGCAACCATCGGCTAATATCCAAATGGCTTTTCTGTTACCATCAGAATTCAGAGCTCCGGCAGATCAGGAAGTTTATTCAGACTTCGATGAGTGAGAGTATGAAGAGATGGTTGCCAAGTTAGCGGTTGTGCAGCAAGCAATATTTGATAAGCCAGTCAAGTATCGGCACTTAAAGGCTTTATATATGAAAGGTTTTGTTGATGGGAAGCCGATGAACAAGATATTGGTGGACGGAGGTGCTTCTATCAATCTTATGCCACACACCACTTTCCGTAAGCTTGGCAAGGGACCAGTAGATTTGCTTGAGACCGACATGATGCTTAGAGACTTCAGAGGAAATACATCCAAGACCCCGGGGGCAATAAACGTCGAATTAACAATCGAAAGTAAAACTCTGCTCACCACGTTCTTTACCATTGATGGGAGAGGATCATACAGTTTACTCCTCGGTCGTGATTGGATTCATGCAAATTGCTGCATACCGTCAACCATGCATCAGTGTTTGATTCAATGGCATGGAGATGATGTCGAACTGGTTCGTGCTGATGAATCCATAAGCATCACAACAGTCGGTCCAGTCTTTTGGGAACTAGGAGATTTCGAGTGTTTTTCTGGCAAGTCATGGGAAGGAGGCTTCATTAAGATCAGCAATGAAAGCCAATAGCCAATGCAAGCGATCGACTCTAAGAGTTTATTTTTGTAAAAAAGTCACGGCTTCACGTCGGCCGTTGGATCAAAGGAAAAATGAGTATTAAGTCTTGGAGATGGGTTTAGGCCAACGTATGTGAAGACTGAGTTAAAGTGTGAGTGTGATTCAGAGTTAATGGATTTCTTAAGAGAAGTTCTGTTTCGCTTAATAGGACGCTTGACCTGGATTAATTACTCATCTGACATTTGATATTGAAAGTTCTACGGGACGTCATCCTGGCATCTGATCAACATCTGATAGCTGATTCGTTCTTGGCTCTAAGAGCCGGTACCAGAAGGGTATCGCCTCTAGTTCAAAAAATAAAGATCTTCGAAGACGTAAAAGCCTATACAATGCGTATCGCCTCAAGAGCAAAAAGCAAAAAGAGCAAGAGACATTCACAGTCATGCACGAAGGCATATTGAAACATATTCATGAAAGAACATGAGTAGTTGTTCATTAGATTACCCTAAGCATAATCTAATCAAAGACCTTGTTCACCACATCCTGAGCCGATGTGATGTCTACTATGGCCTCCATTGCCACCGTGAATTCTTCAAGCAGGTCCTTGTGCTCCTTAGGGCCGTCACCCATTGGGAAACCTGTTTCCATGGCATGAAGCTCGTACCCAGTTCGGACTTATGCTGCGGTTAGCGCCACCGCCGCACCATGACGAACGCCATGGAGGGCGATCTCCTGAACGCGGACCGGGATGTCTTAGAGATGAGCGTGGAACCCCGGGCATTGACAGCGTCTATGGCTGAGTTCATCGCCAGTTGGAGAGATTCCAACTATGCTGTTAGGGCTGACAATCACAAGAACAAGAAAATGGTCAAGACGAAGATAATGGAAGTCAGAGTAAAAAGCCTGCATGAGATTCGTCTTACCTGCCACCATGGCATCAAATTCAGCCAGCCGCGCTCGGACGGTGCTGGCCTCCTCCTCAGCTGCGTGAAGGGTGGCTTGAGAAACCCCGAGGTGAATCTCCAATTGGCCGTTCTCCCAAGTCACCTCAGAATAACGATTCTGGGCCATCCTCCACTCATGAAGGTAGCACCGGGCGTCATCTCCATTATAGGAGTCGGAGGAATCCGACAACGAAGCTAGGATGGAAGATGTGGCGTCAGAAGGCCCGCCGGCCCTTGAGAGAGGGCGAAGGTTGTCATTCGCAACAAACCTGCAGGCAAGTCAGAACTATTCATCATCATGAACAAGAAATGTTGATCTCACCTCATGCGTCGGAGACGCTGGTTCATTGGCATACTCTCCTCTGGGATTTCCTCCGCCGTGTGCTTACCTCGGTTATCTTCGCTGACCATGGAAGAATGATTGGATCTATGAAAGGGAGAAAGAGAACCGCTATAGGGTTTCGACAGGCGAAGAAGAGCGGAGAAACAGTTGCGAGTAAGGATGTATTCGAGGCCGAAACCACCAACTGGTATTTGAAGACCTGAAGCAAAGGGACGGGCACCTCGGGACGTGTAAAAGGCAACAACAATTAATGGAAGGTGAAGCGCCACTTCACTAATGCCAATGGAAACATAGCACTGAGCAACTGAAAGGCAGGAAATCGAAGGGTTCTCTTAATAGAAGCCGTGTTTTCAGACTTGGTTAAACCAAGGGCCTGGATCGGCTATATCAAATCGGCTCTTTAGCCGAAGAAGGAAGCATGAGTAAACAACGAAGAATATGATAGGTTCTACACAAGATCCGCGATGACATGCAGATCTCGAGTCCGGGGCACCATGGGTCGCTCTCGGTATTTCTAGTCAAATGACATCAACTCCCGTGGGCGTGGGCTATTGACTTCTTCAGCTGATCTAAAAATACTCTCAAAGACACACTTATGATGACCAAAAAGCGAAACAGCCGGTATGGTAGCCTAATCAGGGGAAACCTTGTCGGCTTAGGCATTGCGTGCCTGGTACATTTTGGAGACGCTGGGAGGAGGAGAAGGATTTAGCAGATCAGTAGGGAATATTTGAAGGAATATTACCCTAACGTTTGGATTAATACTCAACAACCAATTCGCTCGACTGACAGCTCTAATAGCCGATACCAGAAAGGTATCGCTGCTGGTGCAAAAATAGACCCAGAAGAGTAAAAGCCGGTACAATGCGTATCGTCTATGGGGAAAAGCAAGCATAAACAAAAGTAATGCGCATGGTGTCAAGACAAGGAAATTATCTGCTAAATATCGCCTATTACAAACTACGGGCCAAGGAAAACCTTGCCTACTATGTCATTGGAAAAGGTATTAAAAGCTATAGAATTGGCGGCACTCATGAAATCCTCACCCAAGCGCTCCTGCTCCCTAGGCTATGCTGCATCTGGAAAACCATGGGGAAGAAGCTGAAGACTTTGGCCCGAACGGGCTTGGGCGGCAGCCAACGCCGTGGCAGCACCATGATGAACGCCATGGAGAGCAACCTCCCTGACACAGTTTGGGATGTCTTGCAAACGAACCACCAGAACGGCGCCCCTGGCATTGAAAAATCCCGCCGCATGATCCGTAGCTGATCGAGGGCTTTCTAGTTGGGCAGATAGATCTAAAAGATTCAAAGGGGAGGTGATTAGAGTCTCAGAGACAAAATTGAAAAGAAGCAGAGGTTACGACAAGTATCTCACCCACAATTCTGGCCTCAGCCTTGGCCAACCTATCCTCCACTGAATCGACCGTAGGAGGTGATAGGCATCGAACCATGGCCAGGGCTGATTCTGCGAGGGATAAACACTTAGTGAGACTCTAGCCATGTCGATCAATGGAGGCAAGCAGATCATCATTATCAATCCGCCTCATTTGATGGCAAGGGGGCTGGCGGCAAGCCATCAACGAGGAAGGCCCTGAAGGCCGAACAGAGTCGGCCTTGTTCCCCGAGGCAGCGGAGGCATCACGAGATATACCCTTCAGACGATGAAGGCGCTGACGCGATGATGCAGACCCGATGAAGACCTTTTTAGGAAACCTCTTGCTATTCTCCATGATCTCTGACCTACGGAAAAGCAAGAACTATGCTAAGGGTGCAGAAGGTTTGGGGCAAAGTGAGTTATCCTTAGATCAACTGCTGAGACCCGTTTATATAGCCCAGGAAGGCGAGAAGATAGATTTCGCCAGTGGTATGAGGTTGGAATCAGAAATGGAAACGGATTGGCACTCTAGGAATTCAGGGGACGGATAATGGAAGGGTAACAAATTCGAACTTATCGTTTCCCCAAATTATGAAGCATTGTGAGACAATACAAAGAATCTACATTGACTAGAGATCTACCCACCAAGGCTTCTTTGGATTGAAGGGAGTCCGGATCCCCATAAGGCCGAGGGTCATCATGAACCAAGTCACGTTGGCCCCTGATAAGATTATGCAAGAGAAAGGGAAGAGCCGCCTGCCTAACAGATACCTAGCTAATTCCTCGGTGACTGGGAGATCGCTGGAAAGAAGCTTGTAGCTTTCTCAATAGGCATTTGATGGAACAAACAAGGGGAGGGTGTTCGCACATTCTAGCCTTCACAAAACACTAAAACAGCTTTGTGAGCATGGAGAAAAGACTCAGGTGATATCACAAGAGTTCTTCTAACCGTGATGGCTGGTCTTCTTGCTCAACGAAGCGCTAAAATAAGTGACACAATCACCCCATGCACAAGAATTCTTCTAACTGCTCGAGATTATCATAACAAAAGGATAGGCCACGGAGGGTCCAACGGGGTTGCGAGCACTTGAAAAGACGGGTGGAAGGAAAACATGGCTGAAGGGCTGAGTTGCTCTCGCCAGGGTCGGATAAGCATTTTATAGCCAGCCCGGGAAGATGAATCCAAACGCCCATGAAACAGTGATGCTCTTGTAAAAAGTTTTGAGGCATAGGCTCATGAATGGATACAAGCGGCGACAAACAGTGGACCCCAGATCGAGGTTCTCTACCCGTGACTGTGGACCAATTAGGGATGCATACATGATAATTTTGGAATAAAATTACTTTTATCCTAAAATTGGGGGGCATGTGTTTACACCAGAATTTGGAAGAAGGATTTTAGGAATTCGTAGGCTTTCAAAATTATACCAATCAAGGAATCGATGGAGTAAAGATTGATATCTGCTGGATCAAATGTGACACTGGATCGATTCTTCCCAAATGACGTCAGCAGATAACGATGACAGGACATGATTGGCATCGAGAAGATACATGTCGGACTCTACAAAAGGGGAAAGATTAGAGTCCAAGTTATCTTAAGATAGGAATATTTACTTCATACCAAAGATTGTATTAAGTCATACTCGAGTAGGGTTCATTTTAGGCTCTGGGTATAAATACCAAACCCTGGCTATTGTAAAGGAGGAACCAATTAATCAAATACAAGTCAATTACTTTTTTCGGCTCCGGCCATCCCTTAGGAGCAGTTATAGAGTAGATCTCGGCGAGTTCTTCGGCAAGTACGGCTGCATCAATCCGGTCAACCTTCACTGCTTGTTGTAAGTACCGTCATGGTTTATACCCCTATTCGTATGGCTGCATCGATCTGGTCGACCCCCACTACGGCTCTGGTATAAGCTAGTTATCGACTCTTGCCTAATTCAAGTATGGCCTGTGTGATTCTGCCTCACACCCCATTGCTTGAATTGGATCAAGGTCAAGTTATCGGCTCTATCTTAGAATGGCAGTCTTTGGTAGATTCATTAAGTTACCAATATTGTTTATTGCTTTCATTGCTTATCTAATTACAGCAATATCACTCTGCCCGATTGAGATTGATCTGGATTGGCCTTATATCTTGTTTAACTCATCGTTTGCTAATCTAAAACTGATCTAATCTACATCTTAAGTGATGAGTTATGTTTTTATCGGCTGTTTTGTGTCAATCTTAATCATGCATAGCCTACGGTTAAGGCATATTCGATCTTGAGTAGATCTATTGGTTAGCGAGAACCGTTTCATGGCCCATCATCACGGCCTATGGGATTCTGCCTCTCACCCCACTATTGGCACCATGGAGTGGGGATCGTTGGTTGATAGACCCGTTCCTGAGAAGACATGACCTTAACTGTGTGTTATGCCTAAATCGGCTGTTTAGCCAATATCGAATGCTTTCACGAACAGTTCACATCACGGGATCGTTGAAGTAGAGATAAGTTGAAAGATGTGTTAGCCCCATGATCTTGTTATTGTATTACGGCCTGCATGATTCTGCCTCATGCCCCACTGATATTAGTAATGAGTTAGGGTCGTCGAGTCTATTGTTGTTTCTACGGCCTGCATGATTCTGCCTCACGCCCCACCGGTCATGGCGATAGATGAGATCTAATATGTTCATTAGATTTATCTTTATTAAATGATTAAGTGATGTTGAATTGTTTCTTTATATAAAAAGGAGTTCGGTTACTCGTAATCATTGGCTCAGCATGGACCGATCATCATTGATATCTTATTGCCATTGATTAATATTCGTTTAAATAATGTTTATCCTAAATGATAACCGATTCTCTTCACACGACCCTATGAGCTCTAATTGACTTATTCTCATGAATATACTGAAATCGACTATTTAGCCGATTTCCTTTCATATCGGCTCTCACAGCCGTACATTCAGGACTGTCTGGTAACACCGGCAAATTCTGCCCTTAATTAATGATGAACTTTCTCTCCTTATCAATTGTAGGGTCAAATTGACTGGCACGCCTCGGGAGGATTGCGTAGGATCGACCACCCCTACGCTGAAGCTAGGCGGATCTGCTCCATCGAGCGGACCCTTCCGGCTTGCTACGTGTGTCCTCGGCATGGGACGAAATTCTATGTCGATAGTTCCTTCACCGAGTTGATCCACATCAACTCCAACTTCTTCTCCTTTGCAAATGTGCCAGCACCACCAAGTGTACACCACCATGTGTATGTGTGTTGGCATTTTCACAATCATTTTCCAAAGGATTAGCCACTCAACTTGCCACGCCACTCAATCCTAGCGACGATGCAAAGTTAGATCTCTCGAGTGGCACTAGATGACCGATATGCAAACAAGTTTGCCCCTCTTGATAGTACATCCATCTATCCTAAACCCAGTCATCAACTTCTCTACACACCTATGACCGGTGGAATGAAATGCCCTAGGTTGTACCTTTGCCTTGCGCATTCCATTTTATCTCCTCCAATGTCGATGCAACACATGCACCAACATGATCAACAATGATATGATCCACTTCATATCATTATGTGATCATATTGGTTCATCAATCTTGACTTCACTTGCTTTTCACCGTTGCCTTCATCCATCGGCGCCAAGTCTTGCTTAAGCTTCACCGCCACGCGGTCCATCGCTCCAAAGCCTCTGACTTGCCCTTCACGCTTGTAACCGGTCCATCAAGCCAAGTTATGTCTTGATCTTCTTCACCTTGATCACATGACTTAATGTCATGTCTCATTTACAATGAGCTCCTTCATCATCACATGTGTGAGCTTTGCAACATCTCCAAGCCATTTTCACCTTCATGGCATATGTTGCTCACACACATGTACCTATGGACTAATCACCTGTGTATCTCACATAAACACAATTAGTCCACCTAGGTTGTCACTCAATTACCAAAACCACACAAGGACCTTTCAATCTCCCCCTTTTTGGTAATTGATGACAACTCTACAAAGATATGGAAATTAAGCTCTTTTGGATTCATGTTGCTTGCCCATGCAAATTTACCATGTGTAAATGATTTTGGACAAGTACCACAAACCCAAAATGGTAGTATTAGCTCCCCCTACATATGTGCTAGAGTGTTTGATTTGAAGTTCGCACATATGCATAGATTGAAATTGTGGGAGAGTAATTACTTCTAAATGATGCTAAGATGTATAGAGTGAACCTTTGAAGCGTGATACCAATCGGAGTTGCACCTTTAAGTTCATCCTTAGCACCATGGTTAGCTAGATAATACTTGGAAATAAAAAGCACTAGAAACCTCGTGAGATCAACATTAAAAGCAAGGTGCTAGCATTACTTGAAAAACATACTAAGCGTCTAGCTATCATCCTATGCATGCTAGTTTTCATTTCATCAATCAAATTTTACAACTAGCATACATCACACAAACATGCATATTGAATTTAAGAACTTATGCAATGCAAGCATGCACATATCAAATGGAATCAATCAAGGTTCATGAGCTTGCTCCCCCTACTTGTGTGCTTCTCTTGTCCAAGAATTTTGATCCATCTCTTTTCTTCAATGTTGCTCCCTCTTTGTCCATGTTTATGTCCAACCTCTACTTCTTTGTTTTAATCTCTCCCAAAGCTTTCATATCTTATCTCTCCCCCTTGTACAATCATAATCTCAAAGCTTTCATATCTTTGTACAATCTCTCCCTCTTTGTCATCAATTTCCATAAAAGGTGTGCTTCTCATTGATGCAAAGGTATGCATTTGGGGTAGACGGTTGAGGCTTGAATCTTGCGTTTTTGATGGACATCACTTGACTGTTGGAATGACACCACTTGAATATACCACTTTTAACTTGTACCACTTGTATCTTGTGTAGGGCTTCTTGAGATACCACACATATGATCTTTGATCTTGATATCAATTTATGTGACACCTCCCCCTATGTGATAGCATGGGTCATCCATTTGATACACTTGAGCTCTTGTGGGTGAGGAATGCATTCTTCATTTGATAATCACTTAAAGTTGAGGATCACTTGTGGAACCATCTTCTTGCATGATTGATGCCATGTGTAGATGTGATACCACTTGAAAGAGTCTTCTAGTATGGAACCACTTGTTGGATTTATCAATAAAAACCATTTCTTGAACATTTGCTATCTTCATGAGTGCCACTTATAGGATATCACTTGTGAGTTGATCTAGACATCACTTGTAGATTCTTGATGAAATACTTGAGTCAAGATACCACTTGTAACAAACAAACTAGATATCCATTTGTATTATTGTCTTGTGCTTGTACTCTTATCACTATCATGAGCTTCTATGGTTGACTTGAATTAAATTGATTTGCTTAAGCTTCCAAGTCCGGTTTGAACCAATGATAAGCTTCTTCACACCTCTTGCAAGGGTTATCTTGCCAATATTGTACTTGTCACTTGTTATCAATCCAAATTAAGTCAAGTAATTGGTTTTACTAGCTCATGAACAAATTCATATACTAACCACTAGATCAATTTATCATTCAAGCAATAGTGGTAGGCTATGAATTTAAATATTTCATTTGTTATGCATGATCCTATGAAGCATGTACTATATGCACTAACCGCATCCTAGTAAGGGATGAAATGATCATGCACATTACAATGATACATTTGCTATGTTGGAGTAGAGGATAGTCACATAGATTCCAATTTATTACTCCAATAGTAATGTGAAGTCCAATTATAAGCTTGGTGAAGACCAATAGATACCATTTTGAATTTCACTCTTCACCCATATGAAATGAATACCACTTATGATCAAGTGCACTTTCTTGTTGTGGTTGACTTGCTTCTTTTTTTCATCTTTACTTGCATGAGAGCATCAATTTGAGAATACTACTTGAAATATCATGACTAGCTCTCTTTTGGGTGTTGCTTACTTTTCTTGATCAACCCTTTTGATTGTTTCAACTAAGCATTCCTCGGATCACTACTTTCATGTTAGCCTTCCAAATACCACACTTGGTTCACCTACACATAGGCAGCAAGCCCCTACACTAGGGAGAAGTGACATCTCTCCAAGAACCATTCTTGAGACTCACTTGAAATAACTTGATTGATTGATCCAAGTGATGGACTTAACTTGATGAGTAACCTTGATTCTTTTTTTAAGTCCTTTTCTTTCTACTTGTTTAAGTCCTTTTCTTTCTACCAAATGATCTCCAATCATCACTTGAACTTAAACTTTATCTTCAACTCGAGTTTGATCTTGATTTTCATCTTGAGTACCAAAAGTGTGTAAAGTACACTCCACAATCAAATAGCCTTGTACTCATATCTTGTCATGCTTTTAGATCATCTCAAAACCAACTTAGGTACCTCAATTACTCTTAAACATGTTTTCAATTTGAGGATCTTTCAATCAAAGTGACTCTAGATCAATCCAACATTTGTCACTTTTCTGGCAGATTCTGTACCCTTCAAAGAAATAAGCATATCTCCCAAAGTACAAATCTAAAGACCACGAAATTTGGTGGAGATGTTCTTCACTTAGTTATCTAGCAGCTGTAAAAATTTGAGCTTCATTTGACTTCTAGATTGCTACCGATTTTAATTATTCCACCACTGCTACATGCTGAAAACTGCTGCACTATAGCTGATAAGTTTCACTCTAAAACTGAGGCATCTCTTATCCAATTCTCATGAAATTTCTACAGCATCTCATAACATAAGTCTAGAGCATATACACCAATTATTATGCCAATCCAATAAGTTTTGATCACTCAAACATGGCTAAGATCACAGCTAACTCAGATTTTCAATATAGGACAGATTTCAATCACTTGAGCTATACTTCATCAAGTATGAATCAAACTTGAAACCAACTTGTTTGAATACTTTCACAAGACATAAATCCATTCAATCCACTTACTAAATGCCATCTCATGAATTTATCCAACACAAATCAATCCAAACTTGATTAATAAGCAATTATCCATTCAATCAACTTATAACAAGCAACATTGCATATTTATCCAATTCAATCAACTCATATGCACCCAAATAAAATGATCAACAAGAGATATACCTTGGTTAGCTTATGATCATCCAATTAGCAAGTTTCAACTCAAATATTTTTGCAAGCCATCAAATATTCCAATAAATCACCCCAACTTGAATATGACACTTGTATGTTGATAGCACTAGGACTTCACTCAATTTTCACTTGGCATTGGGTTTGGATGTGCACTAGGCTTCATATCTTGACTCAACATATGATGATCAATATGAAATTAATTGAATCAAGTCTCCAGTGCCAATGGTACCTACAATCAATCATCCACTTTTTGATGGTACCCAAATAATTTTGGATCCTCTCAAGTTAGGAGCAACATACTTAGGCATAGCCTTAGTATGAGTAGTGGAATGTTTTGCAATAGCAACCATAGAGGTACCATTACCATCCTTTCTAAGCATAGAATCATCATCAATTGAAATAATCTTAGGAGTGTTACCAAGGGGACATGAATGTGCCATGTGTCCCCTTTCCCGGCATGAGTAGCACTTTCTCTTTGCTTGAGCCTTTTCTTCTTTGCTCATGTTGTGCTTCTCATTGCCTTGCTTGTCCTTATTTGCTTGAGCATTCTTCTCAAGCTTGTTTGGACAACCCAAAGCTAGGTGGCCCAATGCGTCACAACTATAGCATCTCATGTGAGCAATCTTCTCTATTTTCTCTTCTTTGTTCTTGCTCATTTGCTTTGCATCGTGATTCATCCTTGGACGCATTGCTCTTTCTCTTGCTTTTTCACCCCTTCTAGTTTTCTTCTTCTTTATCATCAAATCACCACCATTTTCATGGTTTATCTTGATTTGCTCTTGGGGTGTCTTCTCTTGCTCAACTTGTGGCTTTGGTTGAGGCTCTTCTAGTTGCTTCACCAATTGCTTGGTTGGGCATATTGAGGTAAGATGACTCCAAGTGTGGCACTTGAAGCACTTCACATGCTTGAGCCTCTCTTCTTCTTTTATCTTCTTGAGCTTCTCAATGTTAGGGCAACCATTTGCAAGGTGTCCCGCTTTATGACACCGGTAGCACATGGTATGAGAGAGCTTTCTTTGTTGTAGCTTCTTCATCTTTCTTTCTCTCTTTCTTTCGCCCTTTGTCATCTTCTTCTTGAAGACAAGGCCACACTTGTCACCATAGTTTCTTTGAGTCTTCAACATATGCTCAAAGGTGACTTTTGAGTTGTAGCACATCTCTAACTTGTTGCTCAATTTCTTCACTTCACTTTTGAGCTCAATGTTCTCCTTCAAAATGTTAGTCTCACAAGACATAGAAGTAGAACAAGCATCTATATGTGAAGAGCATGTCATATCTAATAAATCATCATAAGAGGTGGATGCATACTTCTTGTCTACATCACAAGAGTTAGCAACATTTTGCAATTTATCATTTGATCCATGTGATCAGCTCTCATTATTTTTAAGTTTCTTTGTAAACACTTTAATGAGAGAAGCATGTTGTTCTAATAATTCATCATGAAATGCAGGTAGTGTCTCATGATTCAATTTTAGCTCATCATGTGAAGATTTAAAAGCATCAAGTAATTTCTTATGTTCTTCATAAGAGTTCTTTAGAAATGAGTTTTCATTTTCCAATTTCATTGTTTTAGCTTTCTCATTTTCTAAAGATATGGTCATGCTAACAAGTCTACTCATAAGCTCATTATATGAATCAACATGATCAACCACATTATCATTTGATACCTTGGTGTCACCTTGTGACATGAAACAATGTGGTGATGTAGAAGAGCTTGTAGTAGCATCACAATCATGGCCCGAGCATGAACCATCACCATCAAGATCACCACCAAGTGTGCTTGAGGTAGAATCTTTATGTGCAACACTTGTGGCATCATCATCAACCTTATCAAGTGAACTGGTAGTGGATCGATCATCATCATCATCACTTGACCATGAGGTGGAGCAATCTTCCACAATCACCAAATTGTGATTATGCTCAACACACTCATGTTCCTCCACCTTGTGATCATCCTCCTTCTTGAATTTTCCATCATCACTTGTGGAGGAGTCACCGTAGAAGGCTTAGAGTGCCATCCACATATCATGAGCACTTTCCAAGTCCCACACACGTCTAAAAACATCATCATGTAAAGCACACATTAGATAATAAAGAGCACGGTGATCAAGTTGTAAGCAATCCTCTTGCGCTTGGGTTAGGTTGTCCTTATCCAAAGCATCATGAGAAAAACCAACAACAATGATCCACCATGCCTTGGGACCCAATTCACGGAAATGATCAAGCATATAACGTTTCCACCGTGCATAGTGTGTGCCATAAAAAATATGTGAGTCACAAACAACTTCTAGCCCAAAGTTCGCCATCCTCTCGGGTCGATAAAGACCATAAATGAGAGACCTCGCTCCGATACCACTTGAAGGGTCAAGATGGCGACTAGAGGGGGGGTGAATAGTCATTTCTAAAACTTAATCACGTCGGCTAACCAAAACAAGTACAGAATTGAAACTATCGGTCTAGCCAAGACTACACCCACATTGCAAAGATCCTAATTAAGCAACAAAGGTGCCGGGCTAACTAGAGCTCATCTAACCAATTCTAGGAGCAAGGTCACACAAACCTATGCCACTAGTATTTCAAGCAATAAGGGAGCTCCTACATATGCTAGTAAGCAAAAGCACAAATCCAACTAAGCTCACTAGCAATGCTCAATAACAAGGCAACCAATGCCAAATTAGATAGCGCAAATACTTAGCTACACAAACTAAGCAAAGTGACTAACAAGGTTACACAAACCAAATTAGCCATGCAAGGGAGCTACTTCTATGCTACATAAGCAAGAAGGTAACTAGTGAGCTACACAAGCTAACTAATTACAAGAGCAACTACATAAGCACAATGTATATAAAAGTAATCACAAGCTTGTGTAAGGAGATTGCAAACCAACGGGAAGAACAAGGTTGACACGGTGATTTTCTCCCGATGTTCACGTGCTTGCCAACACGCTATGTTCCCATTGTGTCGACCGCTCACTTGGTGGTTCGGTGGCTAATTGGCATTACCCGCCAAGCTCACACGTCGGGCACCGCAAGAACCTACCCTGAAAGTGAGGGTAGCTCAATGACACACTCAACTAGAGTTGCTCTTCGCGGCTCCCGTGGGGCGAGCACAATGCCCCTCACAAAGCTCTTCTCTGGAGCACCGCATAAGCTTCTTGCGGGCTTCAACGGAGACCACCACCAAGCCGTCTAGGAGGTGGCAACCTCCAAGAGTAACAAGCACCACTGGCTTGCAACTTGATCACCTAGTGCCACTCGATGCAACCTCATGATGCAATCGCACTAGAATTGTTCTCTCACACAATCGGATGATCACTATCACGCATATGTGAGATGGAGGGCTCCCAAGCACTCTCAAGCATGGACACAAAGTCCCCTGAGGTGCTCAGTGCAAGCCATGGTCAAGACCACCTTCTATTTATAGCCCCATGGGCTAAACTAGCCGTTACCCCTTCATTGGGCAAATTTCGGGACGATTAGATGCTCTGGTTAGATCGACCAGACGCAGGACCTCAGCGTCCGGTCGCCTGATTGAAAGGTCCTAATGGCTAGAGGGGGGTGAATAGCCAATTTAAAAATTTTTACAACAACTCTTAACAAACTGGTTAGGCAATTATGAGGCGAAGCAAGTGTTACGCTAGCCTACTAAAAATACAAGCCACCTACCACAATTCTAGTTTATATAGATTCTAACCACATAATAGCTAACTAAAGAGCCGCACTAACCAAACTAACAAGCTCTCACAACTAGCTACACTAAAGAGCTTGACAACTAGTTTGCGGTAATGTAGAGAGTGAGCAAGATAGTTATACCACCGTGTCGAGGAGTGAACCAATCAATCACAAGGATGAATACCAATGAAAACCAATCACCTCAGAATCAAATGATGAACACAATGATTTTTTACCGAGGTTCACTTGCTTGCCGGCAAGCTACTCCCCGTTGTGGCGATTCACTCACTTGGAGGTTCACGAGCTAATTGGCATCACACGCCAAACCCTCAATAGGGTGCCGCACAACCAACACAAGATGAGGATCACACAAGCCATGAGCAATCCACTAGAGTACCTTTTGGCTCTCTGCCAGGGAAAGGTCAAGAACCCCTCACAATCACCACGATCGGAGCCAGAGATAATCACCAACCTCTGCTCGACGATCCTCGCTGCTCCAAGCTATCTAGGTGGCGGCAACCACCAAGAGTAACAAGCGAATCCCGCAGCGAAACACGAATACCAAGTGCCTCTAGATGCAAACACTTAAGCAATGCACTTGGATTCTCTCCCAATCTCATAAAGATGATGAATCTATGATGGAGATGAGTGGGAGGGCTTTGGCTAAGCTCATAAGGTTGCTATGTCAATGCAAATGGCCAAGAGAGTGAGCTTGAGCCGACCATGGGGCTTAAATAGAAGCCCCCACAAAATAGAGCCATTGTACCCCTTCACTGGGCACAACTCGAGGTGACCGGATGCTCCGGTCGGATCGACCGGACGCTAGCCCTCAGCGTCCGATCACGTGATACACGCCACGTGTCCCCTCTCTTTGAATACTGTTTGCCTGATCTCAATGGTCAACAGTCGACCGGACGCAGCAGCTAACAGTGACCGGACGCTGAACCCCCAACGTCTGGTCGTTTCTAGTAAGCTTCCAAAAATGATTTTTCCTGACCGGACGCGTTCGGTCATGCTTGACCAGACACAGCCAGCGTCTGGTCACATGGTGTCTTCCTCTATGCTGCCACGTCAGCATGACCGGACGTAGCCTTCTAGTGTTCGGTCGCTGAGCGACCCAGCGTCCGGTCATGAGACCGAAACGCATGCCCTCTGCTGCCACTGATTGGACGCGCCGATCCAACCAAGACCAGTGTCCGGTCACTTATAGTGACCTCCATCTTTTCTGTCTAGGGCACCGGTGGCACCGTCGAACTGTCCGCACTCCGTTGGTGAAGTTCCTAACCCTTGCTTAAATGTGCCAACCACCAAGTGTATCACCTTGTGCACATGTGTTAGCATATTTTCACAAACATTTTCAAGGGTGTTAGCACTCCACTAGATCCTAAATGCATATGCAATGAGTTAGAGCATCTAGTGGCACTTTGATAACCGCATTTCGATACGAGTTTCACCCCTCTTAATAGTATGGCTATCAAACCTAAATGTGATCACACTCTCTAAGTGTCTTGATCACCAAAACAAAATAGCTTCTACTATTTATACCTTTGCCTTGAGCCTTTTGTTTTTCTCCTTCTTCTTTTTAAGTCCAAGCACTTGATCATCACCATGGCATCACCATCATCATGTCATGATCTTCATTTGCTTCACCACTTGGAATGTGCTACCTATCTCATGATCACTTGATAAACTAGGTTAGCACTTAGGGTTTCATCAATTCACCAAAACCAAACTAGAGCTTTCAATCTCCCCCTTTTTGGTAATTGATGACAACCCTTACACAAAGATATGAATTGAAATTCAATCGAATCCATATTGCTTGTCCAAGCATATTTACCATGTGTAAAAGGATATGGACAAGTTTCATGAATCCCTTATGGTAGCAATTGCTCCCCCTACATATGTGCTAAGAGTTTGAATTGCAGCTTACACATATGCTTAGATAGGAAATATAGGAGACAATGTCTACCAAATGATGCTAAGGTATAAAAGATGGACCTTTGAAGCGTGATACCAATTGGAGTGCACTATTATACCATCCTTAGCACCATGGTTAGCTTGATACCACTTGGAAATACTTGGAAATGAAATCATTAGATATCCTATGCATGCTAGTTTTTCATTTTATCATTCAAACCTACAACTAGCATACACCACACAAGCATGGATATTGAAATTTAAAACTTGTGCCATGCAAGCAAACATATGAAATGCACATTCAAATGCACCATACAAGTTCATGAGCTTGCTCCCCCTACTTATGTGCTCAAAATTTTAATTGATCCCTTTCCTTTGTCATATTTCTCCCCCTTTGTTAAATTCTTCTTCTTTGTTGTCTTTTCACTATCTTAGTACACGAATATCTTTGTTTATCTCCCCATGTACTAATATCTTTGTTTTTCTCCCCCTTTGTCATCAATGACCACAAAGGTTCAAAATATAGATAGGTAGAGATTATCAATGTCAATCAACGGTGTGAGGATCATATTTCCAAATTTGGCTCAATCTAGATTATTTGCCAAAGATATTTAATTTGGTTTGATCCAAGGACAAGCTTCTTCACACCTCCAAATAAGGGTTATCTTGTACCATGTTGAGTTAAACACTTAGAGCTCATTTTCTAGATAGGTTTACAAGCCCACAAACATGTCATATGCTACCACTAGATCAAAATAAGCATAGAAGCAATAGTGGTACCATATAATCATCAAATTCATTTGATTTTCATTAATGAGCCTATTAAATATGAAAGATGTCTAGATGCACTAAACATGTCCTTAGTATGTATGCCATGCCAATCAACTTTAACATTGGATTGCTCGAAGGAGAGGCATGTCATATAAGTGGGGATGCATCAACACATATTTGAGAAATCCAATATGTTCAACTCATTTCTTAGCTTGCAAAACCTTTTCTCATCCAATGGCTTGGTGAATATATCGGTAAGTTGATCTTCGGTGCCTACACTCTCAATACAAATGTCCCCTTTTTGTTGGTGATCTCTTATGAAATGGTGGCGGACATCAATGTGCTTTGTTCTTTCATGTTGAACCGGATTGTTGGTCAACTTGATTGCACTCTCATTGTCACATAGCAATGGCACTTTCTTGAACTTGATTCCAAAATCACTCAAAGTGGCCTTCATCCAAAGTATTTGTGCACAACAACTACCGGCGGATATGTATTCAGCTTCGGCGGTTGATAATGCAACACTATTTTGCTTCTTTGATGACCATGAAACAAGTGATCTTCCCAACAATTGACATGTGCCGGAGGTGCTCTTCCTTTCAACCTTGCATCCCGCATAATCTGAGTCGGAGTAACCAACTAGCTTAAACTTTGCTCCTTTGGGATACCACAAACCAACATTTGGTGTATGCTTCAAGTACCTCAATATTCTCTTTGTAGCCTTCAAATGACTTTCTCTTGGTGAGGCTTGAAATCTTGCACACATGCATACACTAAACATGACATTCGGTCTTGATGCGGTCATATAGAGTAGGCTTCCAATCATAGACCGATATAATTTTTGATCCACCATTGCATCACTATCCAAGTTGCCATTTGTTCCCATTGGTGTGCTAATGACTTTACTATCACTCATGCTGTCGGTACAGAAAGTGACCAACTAGTAAATATTTGTAGTTTTGATGCACGTTGTGATCGGAGGTGGCCTAGCACTCAATGACATGGGATTTATACTGGTTCAGGCAACGTGCCCTATGTCCAGTGTGGGTCGGTCGGTGACTTTATTCCTTAGCCCAGGTGCTCGAAGTCTGTAGTGGGGTTACAAACGAGAGAGAGAGAGATGGGGGGTCCGGTCGGTCCGGTCAGAAGGGCCGAGATCGATGGGAGCTATGCTATGAACGAAGTGTCCAAGCGTGTGCTTGAGGGGTTGCGAGCTATCAATCTAATGAACCTGAACTTGAAGAAGTCGACTTGGGTGAACCTTTTTTGTGTTTGGAGGGAGCACATCCCCTTTTATAGAAGAAGGGGATGTCTTTACAAGTGAAAGGGAGAGAGAGTACGGACGTTTCTAAGCCTTGTTGTCCACGTCGACAGGGATGGGACAATGGTGGGCGCCCGCAATACTATTGATGTCACTGCAGAATGTCAGGTACATGTGGGAGGTTGAGCTGCTTTCTTCAAGACTAGAGGACGTCGGTACCTGCAAAAATGTTGTCTCGCTGACTGGAGGCATGGCTGTACCATGTTTACCTGGTACGATGAATTTCGGCACCCACAATACTGTTGATGCCCAGAGGCACATGGGGGGTCTTATCGTACGGGTGTTTTGACCAGCGCCTACAATACTATAGAGGTAAATGTCGGCGCCTACAATATTGTTTACGGCAGGGCGGTTGTGAAGTACTATTCCACAGGGTATGGTCTCGGGTACCATGGTTTGACTTGCGAGCCTCGTCTTGCCTTCCTTCGTACACCTCCTGGTTCTTTCCGAGCGGGCGTCCCCAGTCGGATGGCCCCAGTCGGTTCTGGCGCGCTAGTCGGAGAATAGCGATGGGCAGGGTTTTCTATGAACCCCGGTCGGAGACACGGGGTCAGAGTCGGAGGCGGTCCTCAGGTTAGGCCTTCCGAGTGGAGGCCATGCGAAGGCAGCCGGGGCCTGACGCTAGCGCTTCGATCGGAGAGGCCGTTCGGAGTTGGCCTGAGCCTAAGCTAGTGCTCCGGTCGAAAAGATGGGCCGAAGGCGGCCAGGGCCTAAAGGGAGTGCTTCGGTCTGTTGAACTTAGACTCTTAGGCCAGTCTAGAAGAAAAGAAGGCCGTTCTCCTAGGCCAAGTCCTGGCACGGAAGCCAGTCCCCGAGGGACCCCGGGTTTATGAACCCAACACATGCCAAACTTCTTGATCATGTCCTTGATATACTTGCCTTGACTCACAAATGTACCATTCTTCAATTGCTTGATTTGAAGACCAAGGAAGTAACTTAACTCTCCAATCATGGACATCTCAAACTCACTAGCCATCATCTTTCCAAACTCATCATAAAAGTCTTGATTGGTTGATCCAAATATGATGTCATCAACATAGATTTGCAACACAAATAAGTCTTTTCCAATCTTCTTGATGAAAAGAGTGGTGTCAACCTTGCCCATCATGAACCCTTTAGAGAGTAGGAAGTCCCTTAATCTCTCATACCATGCTCTAGGTGCTTGCTTCAAGCCATACAATGCCTTCTTCAACTTATACACATGGTCGGGCTTCTTGTTATCTTCAAAACCAGGAGGTTGCTCAACATATACTTCTTCATTGATGTAACCATTGAGAAATGCACTCTTAACATCCATTTGATAGAGCTTGATGTTGTAGGCATTTCGAGTTTAGAGTTGGCCTGAGCCTGAGCTAGTGCTCCGGTCAGAAAGATGGGCCGAAGGCGGCTAGGGCCTGAAGCGAGTGCTCCGGTCTGTTGAACTTAGACTCTTAGGCCGGTCCAGAAGAAAAGAAGGCTGTCCTCCTAGGCCATGCCCTGGCGTGGAATCCAGTCCCTGAGGGACCCCGTGTTCCCGATAGGAGCCCCCGAGCCCCCGGGCGATTCAGGCAGAATCGTCTAGGGGATTTTTGTCTTGCCGGTGGGTGCGCGCGAGCGCACCCACGGGTGTAGCCCTCGAGCCCATGGGCGGTTCGTGCTGAACTGGCTGGGGGGTGTTTCTGAGTTTGTCAACGGGGGATGTTTTTTCTATTTTGTCGGCGGGTGCGCGCGAGCGCACCCACGGGTGTAGCCCTCGAGCCCCAAGCGGTTCGAACCAAACTGGCTAGGGGTGTCATCTCAGCAGGCGTGTATGTGTGTTTTTTAGTTTTGAGACAAAATTTTGTTTAACCACGGTGTCGTTGCGTGCCATGGGATCGGGTGAGTCGGAGTCATGAACGGACCATGGCGTCGGTGCGCCGTGGGTAGAGATAGCTTGGTTCGGTTGTGTTAGAGCTCCCTGATCTTTTGGCGTCGATGCGTGCCGTGGGATCGGGTGAGGCAGAGTTTGCGAATGGACCCAGGCGTCGGTGCACGCCGTGGATCGAGAGAGTTAGCTTAGTTAGTTTTTTAGGAATCGGACGAGTCGGAGCTCGTTGGATCCTAAGTGAAGCCGTTACGTGAGTTTAGGAGTCGCGGTCCCAGGAGCCGTAGCCAGATGTCATAGATCCTGTCGACGTGAGTTTAGGAGTCGTGGCCCCAAGAGCCGTAGCCAGATGTCATAGATCCTATCGATGCGAGTTTAGGAGTCGCGGTCCCAAGAGCCATAGCCGGATGTCATAGATCCCATCGACGCGATTTTAGGAGTCACGGTCCCAAAAGCCGTAGCCGGTTGTCATAGATCCTATCGACATGAGTTCGAGGTCACGGTCCCAAGATTTCTTTGGAGCGCAGTGAAGCCGTCTGAAGCCGTTACGCGAGTTTAGGAGTCGTGGTCCTAGGAGCCATAGTCGGATGTCGCTGATCTAGTCAACACGAGTTCAGAGTCGCGGTCCCTTGGCATTTGAGCCCCCGAGCCTTGTTGGGCCTTCATGGGGGTTGGTGTGAGTCGTTTTGTGCTACCTCATCTGATTCCTCACAACTGGAGGGGCTGAGTTTCGTCGCCTGTCCTGATTGCTCGGGCTCGAAGACTAGCTCGGTGAGCTCGCTAACGGGTGTGATCGAGCAGAATCCGGGTCCATCGTTCATGATGGGGTCGGCATAGCCCTATTGTGGCATTCCACTACTCCTTTACCTGATGCCCGATAGATGCCTAGGTCGTTCCAGAGACCGACCCAGGTGGCCTAATGGCCTCCCCTCAATGGAGATTCTATGGGCTTGGTGAGAGGTTCAGGATCGAACGAGAAGGTTGAGATGACCCGGTTTGCCAGACCAGACGAAGGCCGCACGGTGCTCATCTATGGTTTTCTCCCCTGGCTCTGTTGGTTACTCATATCGAATGAGGCAACCACCGCTTCGTGACGCAACACGGAGCGTTCTGATGCATTTTGCTGCACGTGCGATGCTTAGTTCCTGAGCCCCCAAGCGGTTCATGTCCTAGCCGTCCGGGGGGTTCAGGCGTATGGAATGAAATGCACATATGGATGTATGAATGTTTTAAATTGAAATAGAGGGGCTTTGATAGTGTTTTACCTTGACGACTAGAGTGATGGGGTTCGAAGAGCTCCAGTCGGAACCGTCCGACCAGGACCTACGCTCGTCAATCGTGGGTTAGTCCTTGTGTGAACAGTTTAGTATTAATGAACACATGCTCACCTTGATGACCTGAGAGACAGGGTTCGAAGAGCTTCAGTTAGAAATGTCCGACCGGGACCTTGATGACCTGAGAGACGGGGTTTGGAGAGCTTCAGTCGGAAATGTCCGACCGGGACCCATGCTCATCATTCGAGACAGAGTCGGCATGGCTCGTAAGGGGCGCCCCTTCGCTTCCTACCTGTTAAAGATCAGTCGAGGCGGTAGTATTTGTAGCAGCAGAGAATGCAATAGTTTAGGTTTGTGGGTGAATCCCTATGTGAATAGTTTTCTATATTAATGAATACATCCGTGTTGTCCTTGTGACAGAACCACGATATTCATTCCCTGTGTTTATCTTAGCATAACTTTTGTTTTTTATCCTTTCTTTCTCGTACATGCCCGTTTGTTCCATAGGCTGCGACCTTGTGAGCCCGGGGCATGGCCCGTGAGGCTCAGCTGTTCGTAACCGTAGGAAAAGGTGGGGTGCGTTTGGTTGGGAGTAAGAACAGAGTTATGTAAGGGAAACACAGGGAATGGAATGTGTTTCTGTTTGGGGACACAGCTGCTTTATCGCGCGATAGTAAAAAGAGAGGTAATATTTAATATTGTACCCTTATGGAGCCCCCCGAGTGACCTGGGCTAAAAGTGTTTTGGGCAGGAGTGCTCTTACAGGAGCATGTTCTAGCTAAAAAGTGGTTTAGACCAAATTTAGGGGAAAAACGACGTAGCTGTTCAATGTTCCAAGTGTTGTTGAGAAGGTTGCCGTTGTTGTCCTCCAGTCGGTAAGTGCCTGGTCGGACTACTTCGGTTACCGTATAGGGTCCTTCCCATGGTGGAGAGATCTTGTGTTTTTCCTTCGTTGATTGGGTCCTTTGGAATATGAGGTCGCCGACTTCGAGAATCCTTCCTTTGATCTTCCTTTCATGGTACCTGCGGAGGGTTTGTTGGTAGCGAGCGGAGCAGATGATGGTTGCTTCACGGGCCTCTTCGAGTAGGTCGACTGCGTCTTGTTGGGCCTCCGCGGCTCGGTCGTGGTCGAAAGCCTTCACTCTTGGTGCGCCATGGTCGAGGTCGGAGGGCAACACTACCTCGGCTTCGTAGGCTAGGAAGAAGGGTGTGAATCCCGTGGATCGGTTTGGGGTCATTCTTAGGCTCCAGAGGATCGCTGGGACCTCCGCAACCCATCGCCCAACATATTTATTGAGTCAGTAGAAGATGCGTGACTTAAGTCCTTGGAGGACCATGCCATTGGCACGTTCGACCTGACCGTTAGTTCGTGGATGTCTGACCGAGGCCTAGTCGATCCTGATGCCGTATCCATCGCTAAAGTTTAGGAACTTTTTTCCGGTGAAATTAGTCCTGTGGTCAGTGATGATACAGTTGGGAACGCCGAATCAGTAGATGATGTCAAGGAAGAATTTGACTGCCTCCTCCGACTGGATGTTGGTGATGGGTTTGGCCTCTATCCACTTGGTGAATTTGTCGACCGCTATGAGTAGGTGAGTGAAACCGCTCGGGGCCTTTTTGAGGGGTCCTACCATGTCGAGGCCCCAGACCATGAATGGCCAGGTGATAGGGATGGTTTGGAGCTCTTGTGCAGGCAAATGGGTTTGTCGGGCGTAGAATTGGCATCCCTCACACCTGTGAACGACTTCCTCCGCATCTCATAGTACGGTGGGCCAATAAAAACCTTGGCAGAAGGCTTTTCCGACCAGCGACCTTGGGGCCACGTGATGCCCGCAAATGCCAGCATGAACCTCGAGGAGGAGATCCCTCCCTTGGCTAGTGAGGATACACTTCATGAGTACCCCCGATGGGCTCCGTTTGTAGAGCTCGTCACCGAGTGCGACGAAGGTCTTGGTGCGTCGAGCGATTCATTGGGCCTCCATCCTTTCGGGCGGGAGAACCTCTTCGAGGATGTAGGTGAGTAGCGGTACTCGCCAATCGGTTTGACCGGGCGCCAATACGGCGACGCTCGTGGGTGTCGTAGAGGTACTAGGATCGGAGCCCCTGGGCGCTGGTTGGGCGTCGGGGTCAGAGCCCCCGAGCACCGACCGGGCATTGGGGTGCGTCCGGGTTGGACCTTCCAAGATACGAGCGGATGGCTCGTGGATGTCGTTGATGAAGACCCCGCTTGGGGACAGATCCCGCCTGGCGGCTAGCTTTACGAGGAAATCGGCGACATCGTTGTCCCTTCGAGGGATGTGATGCAGTTTGATCCCCTAGAATTTGTCCTCAAGCTTGCGCACCTCTTGGTAGTATGCCGTCATGAGGGGGCTTTTGCAGGAGGACTCCTTCATGACCTGGTAAACGACTAGTTCCGAGTCGCCACAGACGTAGAGTCGCGTAGTGCCGAGCTCAATGGCGATGCGGAGTCCGTTGATAAGGGCCTCGTATTCCGTGGTGTTGTTTGAAGCTGAGAAGTGGAGGTGGATGGCGTAACGGAGCCTACTCCCATCCGGGGAGATTAGAACCACTCCAGCTCCTAAGCCGGGTGCCATTATGGACCTGTCGAAGTACATTGTCCAGTATTCGTGGGTGACGTCCGGGATTGTAGCTAGACCTCCGTCCATTCGGCGACAAAATCCGCGAGAGCCAGAGACTTAATAGCGGTGTGGGGGGTATATCTGATGTCGTGGCCCATGAGTTCAAGAGCCCACTTGGAGATTCGTCCCACGGCGTCACTTTTTCGGACGATGTCTCCGAGTGGGTATGAAGTGACGACCGTGACTTCGTGGTCGGTGAAGTAGTGTAGGAGCTTCCTGGTCACCATTAGTACAGCATATAGGAGTTTTTGCACTTGGGGTACTGGACCTTGGGGTCGGTAAGCACTTCTCCGATGAAGTACATCGGTCACTGCACCTTGAGCTGGTGTCCTAGTTCCTCCCTCTCTACGACTAGGGCAGCGCTCACCACGTGGTTACTTGCCACGACGAAAAGGAGGAGGGGTTCTCCCCACTCGGGAGCGACGAGGATTGGGGCCGACGTTAGGGATGTTTTGAGGCTTTTGAGGGCCTGCTGGGCTTCCTCAGTCCAGACGAAGGCGTCCATCCTTTTGAGGAGCTTGTAGAGCGGCATCCCCCATTCGCTGAGCCGGGAGATGAAGCGGCTTAAGGCAGCCAGGCAACCGGTGAGCCTCTACACGCCCTTGACATTGCGTATGGGGCCCATGTTGGAGATGGCCATGATCTTTTCGGGGTTGGCTTCGATGCCACGCTCGGATACGATGTATCCAAGCAGTTTCCCCTTTGGAACCCAGAAAACACACTTTTTGGGATTCAGCTTGATGTTGAACCTTCGGAGGTTTATGAACGTCGTGGCCAAGTCTGCGATCAGGTCACAAGCTTGAGCTGTTCTGACCACTATGTCATCAACATAGATGGTGATTGTTGGTTTTGGCCACTCGGCCTGATTGGGCTGGTCGAGCGGGTTGATTTGGTCGGCGAAGAATTGCTGCATGCACCTTTGGTAGGTGGCACCAGCGTTCTTCAGGCCGAAAGGCATGGTCACATAGCAGTATGAACCATACGGGGTGATGAACGAGGTTGCGAGCTGATCGGACCCTTTCATCGCGATCTGGTGATAGCCTGAGTAGGCATCCAGAAAGGAGAGGATTTCGCAACCCGAGGTGGAGTCAACTATCTGGTCTATGCGTGGTAATGGGAAATGATCCTTCGGGCACGCTTTGTTAAGTCTAGTATAATCGACGCACATTCTCCACTTCCCGGTCTTCTTTCTGACCAGGACGGGATTGGCAAGCCAATCGGAATGGAAGACCTCCTTGATGAACCCGGCTGCCTAGAGTTTGGCGATTTCCTTGCCTATGGCCCTACACCTTTCATCGTCGAAGCGACGCAGGCATTGTCTGGCGGGCTTAGAGCCCAGGGTAAGGCATAGTGCATGCTCGGTGACCTCCTGGGGTATCCCCGGCATGTTAGACGGCTGCCATGCGAAGACATCACGATTGTCGCACAGGAAGTCGACGAGCTCACATTCCTATTTGGCCGGGACCTGGGTCCTGATCTGAACTGTCTTGGTTGGGTTGGTGGGGTCGATTCCCACTGTCTTGGTTTCTTCGAGCGGGCAAAAGGCCGATGAGGAAGTTGGTTGGTTATAGTCCGGGGCTGCCAGGACTGACGACTCCCCGAGCTATGGGAGTTCGGACGAGTTGACGACCGCGGTGGTGAGCTCGTAGTGTTCGCAGTCGCACGTGAAGGCGTGCGAGAACGCGCTGCTCACAGTGATGACGCCGTTTGGTCCCGGCATCTTTAGCTTGAGGTAGGTGTAGTTGGGGATTGCCATGAATCTCGCGTAGCATGGCCGCCCCAAGATGGCGTGGTAGGACCCTAGAAAGTCCACCACCTCGAAGGTGAGAACCTCCAAGCGCAAGCTGGCTCGGCTGCCGAACGTGACGAGCAGATCGATCTGCCCGAGCGGGTATGCCTGCGCTCCCAGGATTACCCCATGGAAGGGGGAGCCCGCCAGGCGGAGTTCTGATCAGGGGATGTGCATGGCATCGAGGGTGTCGATGTACAAGGTGTTGAGGCCGCTGCCGCCGTCCATTAGCACCTTCGTAAGACGCTTCTTGTGGACAATGGGGTCGACGACGAGCGGATAGCGCCCTGGTCTTGCGACGTGGGAGGGATGGTCCCTCTGATCGTAGGTGATCGGAGACTCCGACCAGCTAAGGAAGGAGGGGATGGCCGACTCAGCGGCGCATGCCTCTCTATAGCGAACCTTATGCTGTCGCTTGGTCCAGACGGCATCGGATCCACCAAAGATCATGATACATTCGTCAGCATTAGGGAAGTCGTCCGCATCTTTGCCTATCATACCTCCCTTCTTGGGTGCTGCCTCTTTGCCGTCTCCCTCCTTTAGCCCACCGGCCTGTCGGAGGAAACGTTTAAGAAGCTCACACTCCTTGTAGAGGTGTTTGATAGGGTAGGCATGGTTGGGGCATGGACCGTCCATGAGTTTGTTGAAGTGGTCAGGCAGTCCCTGATGGGGCTGCTTGACCGTGCGATCGGTCGTGGCGACCAGCGGGGCGCTGTCTGACCGACGTCGATCCTTTTTATTTTTCTTGCCCCCTCTGCGTGGAGGGGCCCTTGCCTGGGTCCGTGCATTTGGCTTTGACCTTGTCCCGGCCTCCGCTCAAGACTGCTCTGACCGCCTCCTCGCCGGAGGCATGGTTGGTGGCTACGTCAAGCAGGTCGCGGGTGGTACGGGGTTTCAAGCAGCCAAGCTTGTGGATAAGGGACTCGCAGTTCGTCCCGGAGAGGAACGCGCTGATGACATCTACGTCGACAACGTCAGGAAGGGAGTTGCATCATTGGGAGAACCTATGGATGTAATCCCGCAGGGACTCGCTGGGCTCTTGCTGATAGCTCTTGAGGTCCCAGGAGTTCCCCGGTCGGACGTACGTCCCCTAGAAATTCCCGACGAAGACCCTCTTGAGGTCCACCCAGTCGCGGATGCTATCGTGCGGAAGGAATTCGAGCCATGCCCGAACATGTTCCCCCATGCAAATGGGAAGATATTGAATGATGAAGAAGTCATCATCCACTCCTCTAGCCCGACAGGCGAGCCAGAAGTCTTCGAGCCAAATGCCTGGGTTTGTCTCCCCAGTGTATTTGGCGATGTTGGTGGGCGGCTGGAAATGCTACGGGAACGGTGCTTTCCAGATGCGCTGGCTGAAGGCCCGAGGCCCTAGGCCCTCGGGGCTAGGGCTCCGGTCGTCCAGCCGGCGACTGCGCCTGGGGCACGTTTCGCCGGTTCCCTCGATGGTTTGGCCGAGATTTGTGGCACCTGCCACCGTATGGTGGATAGCGTTATCACGTTGGGACCGATGCCGGTCGCCAATGGTGCTACGGGCGTCCTGGTGCAGATCGGGCCGCTCGTGTACTAATGGTAGGTGCGGAGCAGGTGCCCCGTCAAACCATGGCGTGACTACAGCACTCCGAGCCAGTCCTGGTGGCTGTAGCGGTGAGTGAATGGAGTGATCCATCTGGCGCGTCCTCGTTCCCCTGGTAGGGAGAGAGGGCGCATGTCGGAGTCGTGACGCGGAGCTTTCCGCCTGTTGGACGACGGCGGCTTCTACTAAAACCTAGAGGTTCCGGTAGACTGCCCGCTCCTGAGGGTCGACGGGCTCGGGAACACCGCGTAGAAGTACCGCAGCAGCAGCGATATTCTAGCTGGCCTAGGCGAATTGTGGGACATCGTTTCCCTCGTTCACGATGTCGTGTTGGACCTGATGGGCGCCACCCGCCAGGCCGTGTGCGTGGGGCGTGACATGCTGGGCCGACCGAGCCGGCGCAGGCGGCGACTGGTTCTATCGCCGTTGTCGCATTTCCTCGGTGTGCGCTTGCACAGACGCGAGGGCCTCCGCATGTGGGTCCTGATGGGTGTGAGTCTATGCAGATTCCACAACCACCGGCGGCTGTCCCGAAGCGTCCACCATGGCGCACTCCCGAGATGGACGGTGGCGTGGTGCCACATCACCGACACTGGAATCGTCGCTCACGCCCTCACCATCCAAGGGTTCGTGGGAAGCGGTAGGAGCACAGCCTGCCATTCCCACGAATTCGGATGTGAGGGGGAAATGCACCAGCATCCTTCAGAGTCCCTGGGCATACGTATCAGTAGAGGATGCGAGGCCATAGGGGAACCGATCGTGCGGTGTTTGCGGCATGGACGGCATAGTTTCTCTAGGTGTTCGATTAGGGATAGTAAATGAAGAGTAAGTAACAGTATGTGTATTGCTTACAGCGGGGTTTGAGCAGAGAGTTTGCTCAGATACAAGCGCAGATGCCGCGCCGTCGATGTCGCACGTCCCGGAGTCGATGGAGGGCGCCCCTTCGATGGGTGCCAGAACGTGTGCCTCCTCGCGAAGGTGGAGTATGTCGAGCTGGTCAGTGGTGAAGTCTAGGCTTCCGAAGCGGAAGGCCTAGGAAGGCTCGAAGACGGGTGGAACCCACATCCCGGCGGGTGAGAGTGTGGGAAATTCCATTGAGCCGAAGCGAATCGTATCGCCCGAGCCCGCCACAGCAGGGGTGGCGGAAAAATGGGCCATCCGATTACCAAAAAAGTGTTGAATGTATAGCGTCTTCCCCACGAACGGCGCCAACTGTCGGTATAGAAAGTGACCAACTAGTAAATATTTGTAGTTTTGCTGCACGTTGTGATCGGAGGTGGCCTAGCACTCAATGACATGGGATTTATACTGGTTTAGGCAACATGCCCTACGTCCAGTGTGGGTCGGTCGGTGACTTTATTCCCAAGCCCAGGTGCTCAAAGTCTGTAGTGGGGTTACAAACGAGAGAGAGAGAGAGAGATGGGGGGTCCGATCGATCCGATCGGAAGGGCCGAGATTGACATGAGCTATGCTATGAACGAAGTGTCCAAGCGTGTGCTTGAGGGGTTACGAGCTATCGATCTAATGAACCTAAACTTGAAGAAGTAGACTTGGGTTAACCTTTTTTGTGTTTGGAGGGAGCACATCCCCTTTTATAGAAGAAGGGGATGTCTTTACAAGTGAAAGGGAGAGAGAGTATGGACGTTTCTAAGCCTTGTTGCCCACGCCGACGGGGATGGGACAATGGTGGACGCCCGCAATACTGTTGATGTCGCTGCAGAATGTCAGGTACATGTGGGAGGTTGAGCTGCTTTCTTCAAGACTGGAGGACGTCGATACCTACAAAAATGTTGTCTCGCCAACTGGAGGCATGGCTGTACCACGTTTACCTAGTACAGTGAATTTCGGCACCCACAATACTGTTGATGCCCAGAGGCACATGGGGGTCTTACCGTATGGGTGTTTTGACCGGCGCCTACAATACTATAGAGGTAAATGTTAGCGCCTACAATACTGTTTGTGGCAGGGCGGTTGTGAAGTACTGTTCCATAGGGTATGGTCCCTGGTATCATGGTTTGACTTGTGAGCCCCATCTTGCCTTCCTTCGTACACCTCCTGGTTCTTTCTGAGCGGCCGTCCCCCGTCGGATGGCCCCAGTCGGTTCTGGCGCGCCAGTCGGAGAATAGCGATGGGCAGGGTTTTCTATGAACCCCGGTCGGAGACATGGGGTTGGAGTCGGAGGCGGTCCTTGGGTCAGGCCTTTCGAGTGGAGGCCGTGCGAAGGCAGCCAGGGCCTGACGCTAGCGCTTCGATCGGAGAGGCCGTTCGAAGTTGTCCTAAGCCTAAGCTAGTGCTCCGGTCGAAAAGATGGGCCGAAGGCGACCAGGGCCTGAAGGGAGTGCTCTGGTCTATTGAACTTAGACTCTCAGGCTAGTCTAGAAGAAAAGAAGACCATTTTCCTAGGCCAAGTCCTGGCATGGAAGCCAGTCCCCGGGGGACCTCGGGTTTTATGAACCCGACACATGCCAAACTTCTTGATCATGTCCTTGATATACTTGCCTTGACTCACAAATGTACCATTCTTCAATTGCTTGATTTGAAGACCAAGGAAGTAACTTAACTCTCCAATCATGGACATCTCAAACTCACTAGCCATCATCTTTCCAAACTCATCACAAAAGTCTTGATTGGTTGATCCAAATATGATGTCATCAACATAGATTTGCAACACAAATAAGTCTTTTCCAATCTTCTTGATAAAAAGAGTGGTGTCAACCTTGCCCATCATGAACCCTTTAGAGAGTAGGAAGTCCCTTAATCTCTCATACCATGCTCTAGGTGCTTACTTCAAGCCATAGAATGCCTTCTTCAACTTATACACATGGTCGAGCTTCTTGTTATCTTCAAAACCGGGAGGTTTCTCAACATATACTTCTTCATTGATGTAACCATTGAGAAATACACTCTTAACATCCATTTGATAGAGCTTGATGTTGTGGGCACAAGCATAGGCTAGCAAGATTCTTATTGCTTCTAATCTAGCAACCAGGGCATATGTTTCTCCAAAGTCAAGACCTTCAACTTGTGTATAGCCTTGTGCTACCAATCTTGCTTTGTTCCTTACCACTATCCCATCTTGATCTTGCTTGTTTCTAAAGACCCATTTGGTTCCAATCACATTGTGTCCCTTTGGTCTCTCTACTAATTCCCATACTTGATTTCTTGTGAAGTTATTCAATTCTTCATGCATAGCATTCACGCAATCAACATCCTTCAATGCTTCATGTATCTTCTTTGGTTCAATGGATGACACAAATGAGAAATGCTCACAAAATGAAGCCAATCTTGATCTAGTTTGCACACCTCTTGAAATATCACCAATGATAGTGTCCAATGGATGATCCCTTGCAACATTGGTTGGTTGAAGGATTGGAACTTGATTGCTTACACTTGCTTGATCATTGGGTTGAGATGATGTACTAGCCACTTGATCTTGTTCATTATCATGAGAACCACTTGTACTAGCTTGAGTTGTATCATCTTGCACATTTGAGTTAGAGAGCACTTGCACTTGATCATCTTCATCATTGTCCACTTGCCTAGGCCTCAATTCACCAACATCCATATTCTTCATGGTATTTGAAAGTTGAATGCCTCTAACATCTTCTAAGTTATCATTCTTTACTTGTGAACCCTTGGTTTCATCAAATTTAACATCATGAACTTCCTCAAGAATACCACTATCCAAATTCCAAACTCTATATGCTTTGCTTGTAGTGGAATAACTAAGTAGGAATCTTTCATCGCATTTCTTGTCAAACTTGCTCAATCTAGTGCCTTTCTTCAAGATATAGCATTTGCAACCAAAGACCCGAAAATATGCAATGTTGGGCTTTCTACCATTCAAGAGCTCATATGGTGTCTTCTCTTTCAATGGGTGACAATAGAGGCGGCTGCTATAATAGCAAGCCATGTTGATAGCTTCGGCCTAAAAATATTGACTAACATTATACTCACTAAGCATAGACATTGCCATATCAATAAGTGTTCTATTTTTCCTCTCAACAAGGCCATTTGATTTGGGAGTGTACTTGGCCGAGAATTGATGTCTAATTCCAAATTCATCACACAACTCATCAATTCTAGTGTTCTTGAACTCACTACCATTGTCACTGAAAGGATCAAGATGCCCAAGAGGGGGGGGTGAATTGGGCTAATTCTAAATTTTCTTGCAATAATCAAATCCTATGGTTAGCCTAATTAACCCCTTGTGCCTAGAAAAGTGTTTCTCTTAAACTAACACACAACGGACTTGCAACCTATGTTCCAAACTTACTCTAGCATGGCAATTCTATGAATGTAAAGACAAGTATTGAATTGCTCAAAGTAAATAGAGAGAGAGGAACGCGGCGATGTTTTGCCGAGGTATTGGAGAGTCGCCACTCCCCACTAGTCCTCGTTGGAGCACCCGTGCAAGGGTGTAGCTCCCCCTTGATCCACGCAAGGATCAAGTGCTCTCTACGGGTTGATTCTTCGACACTCCGTCGCGGCGAATCACCCAAAGCCGCTCACAACTTGAGTTGGGTCACCCACAAGCTCCGCCGGGTGATCACCAAGCTCCCAATCACCACCAAGCCATCTAGGTGATGGCGATCACCAAGAGTAACAAGCACGAACTCTCACTTGACCACGCAAAGCCTAATGAGAAGATGGATGCACACTTGCTACTCTTGATTCACTAATGAGGCTACTCTCTTGGATTTTCAAATCTCAATCACCTCACTACGACCTTGCTCTTCTTGGCACTCACAAACATGTTTTTCAGCTGTTGGAATGAGCAAAAAGTAACTCCACACATGAGTGGAGCTTCTTTTTATAAGGCAGCCTAAAAAATGAACCGTTATGAGCTTCTACGGGGTGACCGGACGCTCCGGTCATGTTGACCGGACGCTCCGGTCAGTTCAACCCGCACACCAGCGATAAAGTGTTGACCGGACGCTGGCAGGGTCCAATCACCACTGACCAGACGCGTCTGGTCACATTAAACCCTCACTGGATGCTTACTGTACTCGACCAGACGTTGAACCCCTAGGGTCCGATCAGCACTGACCGGACGCGTTCGGTCGTAGATTCCCTTCTCTAGAACCTTACTGGAGTCGACCGGACGCTGCCTCTCAGCGTCCGGTCACTTGACCACTCCAGCGTTCGGTCGCACCGAACGTAGTCTGCTTGATCAAATGAACTGACTGGACCCTGCGGCCAGCGTTCGGTCAGCATTTGACCCTCCATTCACTTCCAACTCTCGATCATATGTGAATGAAGTTTGCTCCAAAGGATCTTAGGCATTCATAGGAGCTACCTAGAGCTAGTTTTAACAAGTGTGCACCACACCTAACTCACTAGACTCATCTAGGTCAAGCTACCCATCCATACCCCCCTTAATAGTATAGCCAAAGGGAAAAAAAAGTCCTAAACTACTCTAAGTGTCTCTCCAACTCCAATCAACACTTAGAACTAGTCATCCTTAACCTTGTTGTCCATCCTTTAAAAATCGAAACGATTTCCATCGTAGGGGCATGACCACCTCGATTGCCTAATCGATCTCCATTATCATGACCTAACTTAATTGCCTCTGCAAAACACACGTTAGTCATTGTAATCTTGTATTGTCATTAATCACCGAAACCCAACCAGGGGCCTAGATGCTTTCAATCTCCCCCTTTTTGGTGATTGATGACAATACCACCTCGAGTATGTGAAAGAGTGAGGTTTTTGATGGGCTTGGTTCATATAAGCTTTTGTCAGTAAGAACAAAAGAGTTAAGCAAGCTTATATGACCCAAGCCAACACGATGTACTCAAAGGATATGAATTAAGCATGAGTACAAGTAATAAAGCTCATTTGCATCGGAGTAGAAACGCGGAAGCAAAGGCAAATGAGCATAACACAAGTGATATGACATATAAATAATGTAAAGTAGAGAGCACACATGTCATATATCACAATCACGTAGATATCACTATCACATGGATATAATAGTATGCATGAAAGTAACACACAAATGCATAATAGTAATAGTGTATCACACAAATAAAACTCTAAATGTATATAATAAGCTAATAATAGATAACTAGCTCCCCCTAAATCTCACTCCCCCTGAGTCTACATACTCAAACCCTCTCCCCCTTTGGCGTCAAACACCAAAACCTAAGGGTCGGTCGGTGAAACTGTAGCGGATGAGCCGGGCGCTGAGGTACGAGGGGCAAGCTGGAACTGAGCGCCATCATCATCTAACCCTGAGCTCTGTACTGACTGACCCTCTGTGGTAGGAAGCGTCGCTGAAGCGGTCTGGGTCTGAGCTAGGGCAGGTGCTGCCTATAAAGCTGCTAGAATATCTATCGTAGGATCTGAAGATGCGACAGGAGACGGGAGCCTCTGAGTAGTCATGATGACTGGAGCTACTGTAGAAGGACCGGCGGCATGCATATATGGTGGTGTAGGCATGTCTGTCAACTCGCTGAAGGATGCTCCAAGACTCATGGAGACTAATGTGTCAGGCACAAAAAGCGAGGATGACTACTCCAGTGTGAAGCCTATCTGAAATGGTGTAAACTGTGGGGCTACCACTGGTGAGGACAACCACTGGGACACCTGAACTATGGGTGAAGCAAACAAAGCTAGAGGCTATCCCTGACTCTAAAGCCCACTGGGCTGTACTACTGGAGTCATCGTAGTGGTGGCAGGCTGAGCAAGCTAGGGCAAAAACTGTGGCTGTGGGGCCCCAAGTGCTGTTACTACATGCTGCATAAATCCCATAAGCTGTTGCTGCATGAGTAACGGCTACTGATGCATCTGCTGCTGCTGCTGCTGAAGGAGCTGCTGTTGCCGCTGGAACTCGTCTTGACGAGCCTGAAACTGTGCAAAGTTGGCAGCTGTCTCCTAAGCCTGTCGTGCCTGATCCTGCTACATCCACTCAAGAATAGCAATCAAGGCGGGGTCTGTCTGCGGTGCAGGTGGAGCTGAGCTAGAACTGCCGGCCTCTACATCATGTCTGCGTGGAGGCATCTGAGGAATAGGCAGATAGTCGTCATCTGAGCTATCACTAGACTCTGTCACCTCCTGCTGTGCCTCAAGCTGCTCCTCCTCAGTAGTGGCTATGCCTCTGATAATCTTGTCTTGCTGAGCTGCTGACTCTAGAACATCTGGACGATAGCTAGGCTGAGTGGGTGCCTATGGTGTGCTGTGCCTAATCCTTTGTGCCATGTTATAAGCCGGAAACTCTGTGGTGGCACCTTTGTATTCGGTGACCATCTCTGGGGTCCTAACTTGCACAGACTTGAGCATCAGGAAAGTGATCCAATGTGCATACGGAAGCTATTTGCGACCTTTGAAGCCCTCAGCAATAGTATCCTCCATCTCTGATAGAAGGAGGTCCCAAATGTCGAACACGGTCTGCTGCATTAGGGCATTGAGGAGCTAGAGCTGTAGGCGAGTCAGACCCTCTCTGTATCCCAACCTAGGAAGTAGTGTCCTCCTAATAATAGCCTCTAGCACTCGAGCTATAGGAGTAAGGTCACTAGGGTTCCTCCTCGACCCCTCACCAAAGGGCTCCTTGAAACAATGGCGCACAAGATCAGTAGGGGGCACCAATCCTCCATGAGGACGCCTAGGAGGCTCCTGCTGTCCATAACACACCTCATGCAATCTGATAGG
The DNA here is from genome assembly GCF_019320115.1 of Miscanthus floridulus. Taxonomy (NCBI): domain Eukaryota; kingdom Viridiplantae; phylum Streptophyta; class Magnoliopsida; order Poales; family Poaceae; genus Miscanthus; species Miscanthus floridulus. Next base: position 14,844,989 of record NC_089597.1, read on the forward strand.
CTGCTCCTATAGCCTCAGTATCTCCCTGGCCCTAAAACTCATCACCCTGTAGTCTCTACCATTGAATGCAAAGTGTATGAAGTTATGATGCGGGTCAACGTAGAGCGAAGCATAAAACTGCCGAACCCAAGATAGTACATATACTCCTGTTCGGCCAATCAGATCTATCAGCCCCGGCAAATATGATAAGTAGGGGCGGATATGCTCTCCGGCTGCTGCCACAATAGCCTCAATACTGCAGACTCTCTGAGATCGGAAGACTGCCCCACAGTTCAGATATGCGTTGTAGAAGTCTTCCTGGAGCGGTGTATAGAAACCCTCTGCTGCTCTCTCATCCCTCCTCGGAGGGAACCACACCTCAAACTCAACAAACCTCAGCTGCCAAACCTGCCTGGCCGTGGTGGCCCTCAAGTCAAGATGTACCACTGGAGGCGGACCCTATGGTCTAGGCGGTGGGCAAGAACCCCTACCTATGTAGCTGGCCTCGATGGAACTATAGCACTGGTACGACCAGAGCGGTATAGCTAGGGTGCCTGCTCGGTCTCCTTGGCCTGCTAGCCCTCCTGAGTCTCCTGAGCTAGCTGAGTCTCTGCTGGTGGGGGCTACTGCTGTGGCTCCTGCTGGGACTCCCCCTAAGGCTGAGGCTCCTCAATAGCTAGATGACGTCCTGCCATCATGACAGTCCCAGGTGGACCACCATGACGACGCTCAGCCTCCTCAACTACTGCCCTCTGTGCTGATGTAAGCTGCTGATCTACAATGACCACACCACTGTGAGCACCTCCTCTCTCAGCACGCTCTACGGCCTCAGCAACTGCTGCTGCTCTCGCTGTCTCTGCGTCGGGGTACTTGTGCTTCTTAGATGTAATCTGCTTCATCGCCTTGCCTTTAGGTCCTGCAGGCTGGCAAGGCGGGGGCCTCCGATCATCATCTCCTGGACCACCACCAACGTTCTTGGTGCGAGCCATCTGATCTGACAAGAAGATGAATTGCCACTAACGAAGATCAACTGTCAAACTGACACTCCCGAGGCTTGGCCTCGATCCGTACTCACGAGCTTGGCTCCGAGTTGACTGACAACTGCCACAAGAACCTCAACGGCACTGACTCGCTGCACGATGGAATAGATGGATATACAAATAAATACAATATATCTAATAGATGCAAAAACCCTAGGAAGCAAGCAATGTAGGTACAAAATTGAAGCGACGGGCATGCTACCTGACGATCCGCGATCCAAGAAAAGAAGAGACGTCACACGGGGAACCTCGGAACCGGCTAGGGTTAGGGTTTGCGAAGCACTTCGATGAATCAGCGGCCCTAGATGATTTAGGTCAATGCATTGAAAATTGAAAGGTTCAAGATCAAGCAAAGAGGATGATATGGCCTTACCAACAAGGAGGTAGGGCTAGGGCACGGTAGGTGCGGTCTAGGATGGCGCTTGGTGCTTGGGAGCAGACGGACGATGTGGTGCTTGGCGAGGGCAAGAGCAGGGCTGACAGTGGCGAGCGACTGCAGTGGCGCATGATCGCGACGGCGGTTTAGCATAGGACAGCGGCGACATGAAGACGACGGCGTGGGCAGGGACGAGCGCGGCAAGCTCTTTGGTGATTTGGGACTTGCGGTGGCTAGGGTTAAGTCAAACGGCGAGAGATGAATCAGGTTATATGAGGGTCCCCTCGTGATAGAAACAGAAACCGAGTTAAGAGACCTGATGTCGCATGAGATCCACTGACCGAACGCTCCGGTGGTAGCGACCAGACGCTACCACCCAGCGTCCGGTCGATTCCAGAGAGGTCCAATTCCTCTGGAATCACGACCGGATGCGTCCGGTGGTCCACGATCAGACGCAGGCAGGGTCCGGTCAGTTGCCTTGAACTCTATGTAGATCGACCGGACGCTGGAATCCTTCCTGACCGGATGCACAAACGCAGCATCCGGTCACTCCTTCAGCTTCTGTTCACCTCCTGTGAACTGACCGGACGCTGGACTGCAGAGTCTGGTGCAGCGTCCGGTCACTCTTTTCTAGCAAATCTTCAAAGTTCCTTCGCGCTGCCTGTTTCCAATCAAGTCCCAACTTGAATAAGATCCAAATAAACACCAATTGGGACTGATGTGAGTGACCTCTCTCAAACCCTCATATTTTCAAAATATTTTGTCTTAGGCTATAATTCTTTTTAAGAAAATAGACAATAAGAGGGCAAATAGAACAAAACAACAAAACAACATCCATGCATATGCAATACTTGTAAGTAAATCTAGTTGCTTGTCAAGTTTGATCCAAGGTTAAGCTTCTTCACACGCTTTTCGGCGGTTATCTTAACCATGTTAGACAAGCCCTATATGCATTACCAAAATTTAAACATGTTGATAAATTACAATGAATGCAAGGGACAACACAAGCTCAATTTTTAGTGAAGTTACTAAAATCAAGTACATTGAGCTCATTCCGCAATCTACAAAATGTAGCATCATCTAGCGGTTTAGTGAAGATGTCCGCTAATTGATCTTCGATTCTCACACCTTCTAGTGATATATTATTTTTAGCAACGTGATCTCTTAGAAAGTGATGGTGGATATCTATGTGCTTGGTGCGAGAGTGTTGAACCAGATTATTTGCAAGTTTTACTGTACTTTCATTGTCGCTCAAAAGAGGTACCTTTTCTAGAACTACACCATAGTCTAGCAAAGTTTGTTTCATGTATAATATTTGTGCACAACAAGCACCCACGGCAATGTATTTCGCTTCGGCGGTGGACAAAGCCACACTATTTTGTTTCTTGGAGGACCAAGACACAAGTGATCTACCAAGCAAATGGCACCCTCTGGATGTGCTTTTTCAATCAACTTTGCATCCGGCGTAATCCAAATCGGAATAGCCAATTAATTCAAATATAGCTCCTTTGGAATACCAAAGGCCAATGCTTCGTGTGTGCTTAAGATACCTAAGGATTCTTTTTACGGCAACTAAATGTGTTTCCTTAGGACTAGCTTGAAATCTAGCACACATACACACACTAAACATGATGTCGGGCCTAGATGCGGTCAAATATAACAAGCTACCAATCATGGAACGGTAGAGAGTTTGATCAATCGGGTTACCTCCCTCATCTAGGTCGAGATGTCCATTGGTAGGCATTGGTGTCTTGATTGGCTTACATTCATCCATCTTGAATCTCTTGAGAAGATCTTTTGTGTATTTCTCTTGAGAGATGAAGATGCCTTCTTTCATTTGCTTGACTTGAAAACCAAGAAAGAATATAAGCTCACCAATCATGGACATCTCGAACTCCTTCAACATCAATTCACCAAATTCTTTGCATGAGTCTTCATTTGATGATCCAAAGATGATATCATCAACATATACTTGACAAATGAAGATATGCCCATCGAGCTTCTTGGTGAATAGTGTAGTGTTGACCTTCCCAATGGTGAAGCCATTCTCAATGAGGAAGTCCCAAAGGCGCTCGTACCAAGCTCTTGGGGCTTGCTTAAGCCCATATAACGCCTTGGACAACCTATAAACATGATTAGGATATCTAGGGTCTTCAAACCCAGGAGGTTGATCAACATAGACTAGTTCATTAATAAAGTCATTTAAAAATGCACTTTTCACATCTATTTGATATAGTCTCATTTCATGATGTGATGCATATGCAAGAAGGATACGGATGACTTCTAATCTTGCAACCGGTGCAAAGGTCTCTCCAAAATCCAAACCTTCAACTTGAGAGAACCCCTTTGCAACTAGTCTTGCCTTGTTCCTCACAACAACACCTTGATCATCTTGCTTGTTGCGGAACACCCACTTTGTTCCAATGACTCTTGCACCTTTTGGTCGCTCTTCAAGAGTCCAAACTTCATTGCGAGTGAAGTTATTCAACTCTTCATGCATGGCATTGATCCAATCCGGATCTTTAAGAGCTTCTTCTACCTTGGTAGGCTCATAGCAAGAGATAAAAGAGTGATGAGCAATAAATGAAGTAAGTTTTTGAGATTGAGTCATTACACCCTTTGATGGACTCTCTATGATGAGATCTTGTGGATGATCATGTAGGAGGGGTGTATTTCTTCTATTGACCACTTGAGGAGGAGGTTATGGAGCATCAACATCTTGTGCTTGTACCACCATTTGCTCATGGGAGATATGAGTATCTTCATTTTCTACTCTCTCATCTTTTTCACCATCTTGTGGCACACTTGATGAAGAAGGTTGATCAATGACTTATACATCATCTTCATCATCTTTTGGCTTGATATCTCCCACCAGAATATTCTTCATAGGCTCCCTCAATGGTTCATCACCTATATCATCAAGATTCTCATATGCTCCTTGGAAGCCGTTAGATTCATCAAATTCCACATCATATGTTTCTTCAACCAAGCCGGTGGCATGATTAAATACTCTATATGCTTTGGACTTTGATGAGTAACCAACAAGAAAACCAATATCACAATGTCTTTGGAACTTCCCTAGGTGTTGCTGCTTCTTGTAGATGTAGCATTTACAACCAAACACCCTAAAGAAGGAGACGTCCGGCTTCTTCCCATTGAGCAACTCATAAGGTGTCTTGCCAAGGAACTTTTGAAGAAATAGGCGGTTGGATGCATAACATGCGGTGTTGATTGATTCTGCCCATAGAGCTTCGGGGGTGTTGTACTCATCAAGCATAGTTCTTGCAAGAGTGATCAATGTCCAATTCTTCCTCTCAACTACACCATTTTATTGAGGAGTATAAGTTACGAAGACTTCATGTTTGATTCCAACTTCATCACAATAGGCTTCAATGTTTGTGTTGTCAAATTCTTTGCCATTGTCACTTCTTATCTTCTTGAGCTTCACTTCAAATTCATTTTGAGCTGTCTTGGCAAACTTCTTGAAGCAAGATGCAACTTCGGATTTGTCATGAAGGAAGAATACCCATGTATACCTTGAATAGTCATCAACAATCACAAGACAATAAAGGTTCCCTCCCAAACTCTTGTATATTGTTGGTCCAAATAAATCCATGTGTAGGAGTTCTAGCACTCTTGTGGTTGATATGAAAGCTTTTGTTGGATGGGTATTTGCAACTTGCTTGTTGGCTTGACATGCACTACAAAGCTTGTCCTTCTCAAACTTCACATCCTTCAACCCTCTCACCAAATCATTCTTCATAAGCTTCTTAAGTGAGCTCATCCCAACATGAGCAAGTCTTCTATGCCATAGCCACCCAAGTGTTGTTTTGGTGAATAGGCAAGTCTTCAAATTTGCATCTTCGGAGGTGAAGTTCACTAGATATAAGTTGTTGTATCTAAATCCATTGAATATCACTTGATTATCATCTACCTTAGATACAACAACCTCCTTCTTGGTGAACAAGCATTGGAAGCCAGGATCACACAATTGTCCAACGGATAGCAAGTTGAAGCTCAATGAAGCAACATATAGCACATTTGAGATGGAATGATCATTTGATATTGCCACTTTGCCCAATCCTTTAACCTTGCCCTTTGAGTTATCTCCAAATGTTATTTTCTCTTGTCCATCTACCTCTTCATCTAGTGAGGTGAACATACGAGGATCACCGGTCATATGTTGAGTGCAACCACTATTAATAATCCAATGACTTCCACCGGTCTTGTAGTTCACCTACACACAAGAGATTCAAGCTTTAGGAATCCAAACTTGTTGAGGGCCCTTCACCTTCTCAACAAGTGACTTAGCCACCCAAATCTTCTTAGGCCTATTCTTGTTATGGGGTCCTAAGAACATGACTTTCATCTTTCTACTAGAATCTTTTCTAAGCATGTAGTGAGCATTGAAAGCAAAGGGTCTAGCATGCTTGGGCAAGGGTTGTGGCGGTGGAGTTTGGCACTCATGAGCAAAGTGGCCTTCTTGTCCACACTCAAAACATCTCTTTGGCTTTGGCTTTGGCTTTGATTGTTGTTGTTGAACTTGAGCCTTCTTCTTCTCTATACTTGCCACATAGCCAATGCCACTTCTATCCATCTTCATGACGGTGTTCATGAGTAGCTCACTTTGAAGGTGCTTGCCTCTAGCAAACTTGCTCAACCCAATCTTGAGATGCTCTTTCTCCAACTTGAGCTTCTTATTTTCTTCCTTTAGAGCATCATCTTTCTTCTCTTCCTTGAGCTTCTTGTTTTCTTCTTTGAGCTTCTCATTCTTAAGGATCAACTCTTTGTCATGATCAAGAGTTTCTAGCACAATGTTGTTGTGGCTTTTCATCTCTTCAAGATCTTTCATGAGCTTCTCATTATCACTCTTGAGCTTGACATACTCATCATAGTCATTGCACTCAACCACTTGCTTGCCTTTGCTACTAGATCCTTGCTCAATGCTCTCTTCAATTAAATCATCACATGAAGTAGCTATATCAATCTTAACAACATGGTTAGTAGCATCATGTGGCTCATTTGGTAAAAATTCTTGAGCAATAACAAGAGTATCATAATTGATCTTTAGAGTTGTATATTCATCTTTTAGCTTATTGTGACTAGTGATGAGCTCATTGTGCACCCACTCAAGTTTATCATGTTTATCTTTAAGCTCTTTCTTAGAAGATTTGAGCTCCTTGAGTTTGGATGATATAGCATCATTTGTTTCTTTAAGCTCATCATTAGTCTTTTCCAATGTATCACATTTAGCTAAGAGTGAATCATTTTTAGCATCAAGCTTTTCATTTTTAGCTCTACTCTTTCTAATGATCTTAGTGTATTTTCTTAGTATTTTGACAAGATCATCATATGAAGGTGAATCATCATCATCATCGCTATCGCTATCACCATCACTAGCTTGCTCATCATCACTACTATCATCATTATTAGTTACCTTACGTTCACCCTTGGCCATAAGGCATAGATGTGTAGAGGATGATGGCGATGGTGGCGGTGAAGATGGAAGATCAATAGCAATGGCAGCCACCTTCTCATTGTCACTATCATCATCGGATGATCCACTAGATGAATCAATGTCCGTGAGCCAATCACCGACGATGTAGGCCTTTCCACTCTTCTTCTTCTTGTAGAAGTCCCTCTTTTTGCCATCTTTTTTCTTGTATGGCTTGTTCTTCTTCTCATCTTCATCTTCATTGCTTGAGTCATCTTTCTTGCCCTTGTTCTTGTTCTTGAACTTGTCTTTCTTGGGCTTTGTGCATTGATGAGCTAGATGGCCAAGTTCTCCACAATTGTAGCAATCCATCTCGGAGATTGGCTTTCTTCTTGAGCTTGTGAAGAACTTCTTCTTGCCATCAAACTTGATGCCACTCTTGTTGAGCTTCTTTAGCATCTTGGCGGTCTTCTTCACCATGAGAGCAAGACTTTCATCATCATCTTCTTCATCACTTGAGCTCTCATACTCAAGTCTTGCTTTGCCCTTATCTTGGCTAGCTTTGAATGCTAAGTCCTTCTCTTTCTTCTTTGTAGAGGATGAGCCATCTTGTGGCGTGATGTGCATGTACATCTCATGAGCATTGATCTTTCCCAAGATTTGTGTCGGTATAGCGGTGGAAAGATCACCTTGATGTAGCACGGTCACAATATGCCCATATTTGTCAATGGGGAGGACACTCAAGATCTTTCTCACAACATCGGATGGTGACATTTGAGTAAGTCCAAGCCCATTGACTTCCTCTATAAGAACATTTAAACATGAATACATCTCATTAGCACTTTCTTTGGGAAGCGTCTCAAATGAGTTTAGCTTTTTAATTACAAGATGATAGCGTTCCTCACGCTCACTCTTGGTTCCCTTATGGAGCGCACAAACGTCCGACCATAGTGCATGTGCGTCTTTGTGGTTCCTTACACGGTTGAACACATCTTTGCAAAGGCCTCTAAAGATGGTGTTTCGAGCCTTTGCATTCTATTTTTCATAATTAACCTCATCGTCTTGTAGGTTAGTAGCATCCCGAGGTTTTGGGAAGCCTTGTGAGGTGGCTCTAAGAATACCAACGTCTAGAGCTTCCAAGTACGCCTCCATGCGGATTTTCCAATATAGAAAGTCATCTCCCTCAAAGATAGGAGGAGGTCCATCCCCGTGAGACATCTTGCTCTAAGCGATTAAGCTTAAAACGTGAGCACGAGGCTCTAATACCAATTGAAAGGATCAAAATGCCCAAGAGGGGGGTGAATTGGGCTAATTCTAAATTTTCTTGCAATAATCAAATCCTATGGTTAGCCCAATTAACCCCTTGTGCCTAGAAAAGTGTTTCTCTTAAACTAACGCACAACGGACTTGCAACCTATGTTCCAAACTTACTCTAGCATGGCAATTCTATGAATGTAAAGACAAGTATTGAATTGCTCAAAGTAAATGCTCAAAGTAAATAGAGAGAGAGGAACGTGGCGATGTTTTGCCGAGGTATCGGAGAGTCGCCACTCCCCACTAGTCCTTGTTGGAGCACCCGCGCAAGGGTGTAGCTCCCCCTTGATCCATGCAAGGATCAAGTGCTCTCTACGGGTTGATTCTTCGACACTCTATCGCGGCGAATCACCCAAAGCCGCTCACAACTTGAGTTGGGTCACCCACAAGCTCTGTCGGGTGATCACCAAGCTCCCAATCACCACCAAGCCGTCTAGGTGATGGCAATCACCAAGAGTAACAAGCACGAACTCTCACTTGACCACGCGAAGCCTAATGAGAAGATGGATGCACACTTTGCTACTCTTGATTCACTAATGAGGCTACTCTCTTGGATTCTCAAATCTCAATCACCTCACTAGGACCTTGCTCTTCTTGGCACTCACAAACGTGTTTCTCAGCTGTTGGAATGAGCAAAAAGTAACTCCACACACGAGTGGAGCTTCTATTTATAAGGCAGCCTGAAAAACAAACCGTTATGAGCTTCTACGGGGTAACCGGACGCTCCGGTCATGTTGACCGGACGCTTCGGTCAGTTCAACCCACACACTAGTGATAAAGTGTTGACCGGACGCTGACAGGGTCCGATCACCACTAACCGGACGTGTCCGGTCGCATTAAACCCTCACTGGATGCTTACTGTACTCGACCGGACGCTGAACCCCCAGGGTTCGGTCAGCACTGACCGGACACGTCCGGTCGCAGATTTCCTTCTCTAGAACCTTACTAGAGTCGACCAGACGCTGCCTCTCAGCGTCCGATCACTTGACCACTCCAGCGTTTGATCGCACCGAACGCAGTCTGCTTGATCAAATGAACTGACCGGACCCTGCGGCCAACGTCCGGTCGCAACAGAGCCAGCGTCCGGTCAGCATTTGACCCTCCATTCACTTCCAACTCTCGATCATATGTGAATGAAGTTTGCTCCAAAGGATCTTAGGCATTCATAGGAGCTACCTAGAGCTAGTTTTAACAAGTGTGCACCACACCTAACTCACTAGACTCATCTAGGTCAAGCTATCCGTCCATACCCCCCTTAATAGTACGGCTAAAGGAAAAACAAAGTCCTAAACTACTCTAAGTGTCTCTCGAACTCCAATCGACACTTAGAACTAGTCATCCTTAACCTTATCGTCCATCCTTTGAAAACCGAAATGATTTCCATCGTAGGGGCATGACCACCTCGATTGCCCAATCGATCTCCATTACCATGACCTAACTTAATTGCCTCTGCAAAACACATGTTAGTCATAGTAATCTTGTATTATCATTAATCACTGAAACCCAACCAGGGGCCTAGATGCTTTCAGTCACTTCTAACTCTCTTGATGGTTGTTTCAAACTCATTGTGAATGCCCTTGACAAATGATTTGAATGTTGCAAACACATCACTTTTATCCACTAGAAAGAATACCTATGTGTATCTAGTGTAATCATCCACTATCACAAAGCCATATTTGTTACCACCGATGCTAGTGTATTGTGTTGGCCCAAACAAATCCATATGCAATAACTCAAATGCTTTACTAGTGCTCATCATGCTTTTCTTGGGATGGGTGTTTCCAACTTATTTTCTGGCTTGACAAGAGCTACAAAGCTTATCCTTTTCAAACACAACATCTTTGCAATGAGCTTCTTCACCTTGATCACATGATTCAATGTCATGTCTCATTTGCAATGAGCTCCTTCATCATCACATGTGTGAGCTTTGCAACATCTCCAAGCCATTTTTACCTTCATGGCATATGTTGCTCACACACATGTACCTGTGGACTAATCACCTGTGCATCTCACATAAACACAATTAGTCCACCTAGGTTATCACTCAATTACCAAAACCATACAAGGACCTTTCAGAGCTCAAGGTCACCAATGGAGGAGAGAGAGAAGGGCACTCTTCTATTCTTGGACGAGCTGAATGAGTGGGAGAGAGAAGAGAGACGTTGGGGAGGAAGAGGAAAGGTATAAGTACCCCCAGCCCCAACGGTCACTTAAGTCACGGCAGTAACACACTGTGGCAGTGTCTCTCTCTAGGTGCGACACTGCCGCACTAAGCAAGACAGCAAGGGTAAGAGTGAAGTGTTGGCTGTCTTAGCTGAGTAACTGAGGATGTATGTGTAAGATTGAGCACTTGGTAGCATATGTTAGCTTAAGCATTGTGTCCCCCTTTATAGTACGTCTTTTCTTATACTCAAATTCAAAATATAAAAAGAATTTGAACCTCCTTTGAGTTTGAAGCCATCAACATTTGTAATTGGGGGCTCCTCCGTTTCGTGTAACATCCTCGAATATAGATTTCCTACTTGTTATCTTGATAAATCTCATTAGTTCTCTAATTGCGTGGTCATTGTCACCAAAATCCACAATTAGGGCTTGATTTCACTTTCACCGCCGCGGGCTGCCGCCGTGGCTCGTTGTAGGAGTGGCGGCGGCGGTGGCCGGAGGAGTGACCGGAGGGGAGGGGGAGTGGCGATGTCGGCGTGTTGCCGCCGAGTCGTCCGTTGGGGAGCTTGGGGGCCGGGTGGAGGGATTCTCCTTCTTTGGGTGTACTTGTGTGCACAACCTTATGACCGATCCTTTTCTACTGTGATGTGATATTATAATTTAAATTTTACACAACTGTGCTATATTGTTACTTGCTAAATTTTCTCTAGGACGAGGGTGAACTTGATTTTGTCTTTGGATGGACTCTTTAGTTCGTATGAAGCAAATGTGATGCTTGTTTTTTAGATGATTGTTATATTTGTTATTATGTTTTAGTGTTGTTATGTTCATTTGAGTCTTAGTCAGTTATGTAGTGATGAAGGAGCTTTTCATCGGTTACCACTTCAGTTTGTTAGCATTAGTATTATAGTATAACATAAGCATGTCCTATTGCCAAGTTCATGTGCATTAGTATAATATAAAGCAGGTCATCTTGCCAAGTTCATGGGTTACTTGAGTAATTGGACGTTCTAGACTTTTAGTCTTTGCGTTGCATGCCATTTTGTTTGTTGATACGACATGATTTTTTTTAATTATTATGATTATTATATATATTATTAAAAGCATGGTACGTACGCTTGCTTGATGCTCTCTCCCTGGGTCCTGTCATGGTCCAGTATTGTTTGGCTCTGGGTCTGTTATCCGGCCCAGTTGCAGTCTACAGCCCAAGCCACACCTCCAAGAACCAAGGGCCGAGGCCCGGCCACGCGCCTCGTCCGTCATCGACCGAACCCGTCACGCATCGACCGGCTCCGGCCTCCGGCTGTTCCCCCGCCCATGAGAGCCGTCGCGGCTGCCGCCTCTCCCCCGCTCCGTACCCTCCTCCTCCTCTTCTCACCCCACCTCCCTGCACCAACCCCGCGCCCCCGGTCCCGGTTCTCCATGAACCCTTCGTCGTCCTCCTCCTCCTCTGGCCGCTACTACTCCAGGGCCGCTGCCTTCGCGTCCCCGCAGCCGCGCGGCGGTGGCGGCGGCCGCGGAGGCGGAGACGGGAGCGACCGCATCGACGCCCTCGGCCGCTTCCTGTAGCGCTTGACCCCCTCTCCGTCTCTGTTGCGTCCTGTGTGCGCCGCGCCGCCCGCTGACGGCCTCTGCTCTCGGTTGCAGGACGAGGGTGTTGCGGCACATGGCGCCGGAGCTGCGCCTGGATATGAGGACCGATGGATACGTGCGCGTCCGCGACCTGCTCAAGCTCAACCTTCAGACCTTCGCCAAGGTCCCTCTCAAGTGTCACACCGTGGACGAGATCAGGGAGGTATTGGCGATACTGCTTCATGGTTTTATTTCATTCATTGATTGATGAACTGCTGTCGGACTTGTGAGGCTACTTGGTTTGTGCTAAACGTTGTTTCTTCTTATTACTCCTAGCTTGCATCAGGAAACCCGCCATGTGGAATGCTGATGTGCTATAGATTTCTTTGGATCATGAAATTTACTGTGAACTGTGAGTAGTATTCAGTTTGATGATAAAATTTGTGACATTTTGGCTGGCGTGCAGGCAGTCAGGCGGGATAACAAGCAGAGGTTTAGTCTGTTGGAGGAAGATGGCGAGCTGTTGATCCGGGCGAACCAGGGGCACACAGTAACAGTATGTTCTCTGCCCGAGATTTTTCCTGCATCAATACCGAAGTTGTTTCCATAAAGCAGCATGTTTTTCCCATGATTGTTCTCTTTTGCTTTAACTTTGCGTAAGATGGAAATGTTTTTCACAGTGGTAATCTAACATCCACTGATATAATGGTTAGTGGTCCTCTGTCCTCCTATCGCTTACTGCTTAGGAACTGAGAATGTGATTATTGGAATGCTTGCTGCATTGAATTCCTGGTCATTTTGTTTTTATGTATAATACTTATATTCTGATAGTTTCCTTGTGTATGCACCATAACACTTCGATTTTTATGCTTGAAAACTTTTTATCTCATCAATGCTAGCTTTTAGCTTTTGCACGTTATGAATGTAGCTTTTGTTTCTAACTTATAAGCTTCATTAGCACTCTAAATCAGCAGGCTTTGTTTTGAACTCGGATAAGGTGGACAATCATGCTTTTTCTTACCCTCTGTCAGTGTATCTCCTTTGGGTGTTTATTGCGGTATTCTCTGTTGTGGCCTGCTGTGCTCTGCTGTGCTGCTTCCATATTTGTCATGAAGACATCAAGTGAATTTTGTTGACTGACTGCCCCCACAATCAGCTTAGCAAAAGGAGACTTTAGAGCATCTATGGTTTTGGGCTTCGTGGCTAGATCAACATAAATTGCAGCTCAACTGGCCATTCTAGTTTTCTTACTAATCCTGCAAACCTCTTGCAGACTGTTACTTCAGAGAGCCTGCTGAAGCCCATTTTGTCCCCTGATGAAGTGTCAGGTATGTAAAAATAACAATCACTTTTGCATTTGCTCCCGAATGGAATCATATATTTTTCTAATTTATTCCATCTGCAGTTTGTGTGCATGGAACTTACAGAAAAAATCTTGACTCGATTTTGCAATCTGGGCTAAAGCGTATGGCAAGGTTACATGTACATTTCTCAAGTGGCTTACCATTGGACGGAGGAGTAATTAGTGGTATGCTTTCTTTTTTTAGAGACACATCAGTATTGAATATGTCCATAGAAGAATCAATTATGTTATCTTAGCAGATGATTTAAGTATATCGTAAACATTGAAGGTCATCAGGATTTTTTTTTTATAAACAAAAAGTTTATCATTAAATTTCTGCTGTAATCTAGTATGCTTCCAGTCATCATTATTGTTCTTAAGTTAGCTGCTAGCTGCTTACCTTGACGACTTCAGCTGTTGCACTTTTGTAGCATGTTTTTTAATGTTTCTACTGTTCCTGCCACAATGAATTTGAATTGCTTTTCCATCTTCAGGTATACGGCAGAATGTGAACATCTTGATACATCTGGACGTCAGTAAGGCACTTAAAGGTACTATCTACTGCTTATAAATAGGCCTTTTTTTTGTTTTCTTTCTTTTTCTGACTACTAGAGCCTGATATATGACCTAAATTTGTTGCGCAGATGGGATGAAGCTTTATATTTCAGACAACAAAGTGATCTTGACAGAAGGTTTTGATGGTGTCGTCCCTGTGAAATACTTTGAAAGAATCGAAACATGGCCAGGACGAGCGCCAATACCGTTCCAAAGATAACAGTCCATGGTGGCAGTAATGTAGTTTCAGCGTTGCTGGTTCATACATACTGAAAATTTGATTTGTCGTGCTGTATCCCAGAGAGCTAATTTTCAGCAATTCACATATATGATGGGGGGAGGAAAGAAGTTCACATGCATTGTCGGTGCTTTCCCTGTGGGTGTGGAGTATGTGAGTACTCTGTAAATTTGATTGTGTTGGAGCCTCTCAGTTGTGGTACATTGTTTGCTCCGTTATGTAGTTTGATTTCGGACTCTGCAGAAAGCTGTGTGGTACCCAGCATCCAGCAGATTGGTGTACATGTACTCCTTTCTAGCCACCCTTTTGGGCTGCTTTCTCTCAAGCCCATCTTTGCCCTCTTGGTCCAAATATCTGGGCCGGGCCGCCCGTGAACGACTCGGCTTCTTCCACAATCGCACGCATGGCTGTTCGGTCGGTTGTCTGTTTGGACGGATGTTCCCGAGTCGCGCTGCTCTGTAACGGGCCCTGCTCGTACCGCACCCGGTATAGTCGTAGCCTCTCGCCCGCTGTCTCCATTCAAAAAAAAATCACCTCTACAAGCGCGATAGCGTCCCCTCCAAGCGCGATAGCGTCCCCTCCAGTGTGTTGTAGCCTCCCCTCCTCCTGTCCTCTCCATGGATCCAGCGGCACCCCTCTTCCACGTGCGTCTTCCCTCAAGTCCAGCGGCCTCCATGGCGTCCCCTCCCCCCACTCCATGGCTGTTGCGACCCTCCCCCACGTCCCACCGGATCTGCCTAGCGGGCTCGAGCAAGCCGTTGGTGCGCGGCTGGCGGGCCCAAGCAAACCGCTGACCCTCCCCTACCCCGCCCGGTGGCGCCCTCTCCAGATCCGGCAGCGTCTCCTCTCCCTCAGCCAAACGGTGGACATGGCGGGGGCGTGCAGGCGATCACCATCCAGCGAGCCTACGCCACCGCAGTTGCCCACCAGGTAGGTCATGCCCGCGCGGCGATGCTGTGTGTTTCTAGATGCTTTTTCAGACATGTTGTGTCGGTGCAGAAAGTGACCAACTAGTGAATATTTGTAGTTTTGCTGTACGTTGTGATCGGAGGTGGCCTAGCACTCAATGACACATGATTTATACTGGTTCAGGCTACGTGCCCTACGTCCAGTCGGGGTCGGTCGGTGACTTTATTCTTGAGCCTAGGTGCTCGAAGTTTGCAGTGGGGTTACAAACGAGAAGGAGAAAGATGGGGTGTACAAGAGGTCCGGCCGGCTCCGGTCGGAAGGGCCGAGAGTGACAGGAACTTCGCTATGAGCTAAGTGTTCAAGCGGGTGCTTGAGGTCCGAACCTGGCGGTTCTGTGGTTGTGAGCTATCGATCTAAGGAACTCTGGCCAACTGGACTCGGTCCCCTTTGTTGGAGGAAGCGCACCCCCTTTTATAGATGAAGGGGACAGCTTTACAAGTGAGAGGGTGAGGGTACGTATGCTGCCGAGCCTTGTTGCCCACGCCTTCCGAGCCTTGTTGCCCACACCGGTGGATACAAGATAGTGGTTAGCGCCTACAACACTGTTGCTGTCACTGTAGAATGTCAGATGCACACGGGAGGTCATGCTGCCTTTTTCAGGGATGGTGGACGTCGGTACCTGCAAATACTGTTTGATGCCTAGAGGCATGTGAGGAGTCTCGCTATGTTCACCCGGTACGGTAAATCCCGGCGCCCATACCGCTATCGATGCCCAAAGACACGTGGGGGGCCTTACCAAATGGGAGTTTTAGCGGCCCCTACAATACCATAGAGGGAGACGTCGACGCCTACAATACTGTTTGTGTTAGGGTGGCTACAGAGTACTGTTCCACGCAGGGTATGGTCCCTGGTACAGTGGTTTTGACTTGTGAGTCTTGCCTTGCCTTTCTCCACATGTCTTCTGGTTCCTACCGAGCGGGCGTCCCCGGTCGGATGGCTCCAGTCGGCTATGAGTGCGCCGGTCGGAGAAGAGCGGCGAGCAGGGTTCCTGCGATCCCCGGTCGGAGACGCCGGGTCAGAGTCGGAAGTAGTGTTTTGGGCTAGGCCTTCCGACCGGAGAGGCCGTCCGGCGGCGGCTAGAACCGAAGCGAATGCTCCAGTCAGAGAGGTGGGACGAAGCAGCCGACGAGAGGGCATTGTTCCTCTTCGTCCAGACCTTCCGATTGGTGACTAGGCCACCCTTCTGGCCTGTCGTTTTGGACTCTTAGGCCGAGCCTTGGCGTGGAAGCCGGTCCCCGAGGGACCCCGGGTTTATGAACCCGACAGGAGCCCCCGGGTGATTCGGGTAGAATCATCTGGGGGATTTTTGCCTTGTCGGTGGGTGCGCACGAGCGCACCCGTGGGTGTAGCCCTCGGGCGGTTCGAGCAGAACCGTTTGGGGGTTTTCTATGTTGTCAGTGGGGGAGTTTTTTGTTTTCAGATGAAGTTTTGTCGACCAGGGCGTCGTTGTGCAACCGAGGCGGTTTTTAGTTGTTTTGAGAGATTGAGCGAGAGGGAGCTTGTGGATCCTGGCGTCGGTGCTCGCCGTGGATTGAGCGAGGGAGTCAGTCAAGGGTTTTGGATGAGATGGAGCTTCACTGATCCTGGCGTCGATGCGTGTCGTGGGATCGGGTGAAGCAATTAGTTTTAGACGAGACAGAGCTCACTGACCCTAGCGTCGATGCGCGTCGTGGGATCGAGCGAGGGAGTTAGTTTTGGACGAGACAGAGCTCACTGATGCTGGCGTCGATGCACGCCATGGGATCGAGTGAGTTGGAGTCATGTTTTGGATGAGACAGTGCCCACTAATCCTGGCGTCGATGTGCGCCATGGGATCAAGCGAGGGAGTCAGTTTTAGACGAGATAGAGCTCACTGATGCTGGCGTCGATGCACGCCGTGGGATCGAGCGAGTCAGAGTTGTTGTTTTGGACAAAATAGAGCTCACTGATGCTGGCGTCGATGCGTGTCATGGGATCGAGTGAGTCGGAGTTAGTTTTGGACGAGACAGAGCTCACTGATGCTGGCATCGATGCACGCCGTGGGATCGAGTGAGTCGGAGTCATGTTTTGGACGAGACAATGCCCACTGATCCTGGCGTCGATGCGTGCCGTGGGATCGAGCGAGAGAGTTAGTTTTAGACGAGACAGAGCTCACTGATGCTAGCATCGATGCACGCCATGGGATCGAGCGAGTCAAAGTCGTTGTTTTGGACGAGACAGAGCTCACTAATGCTGGCGTCGATGCACGCCGTGGGATCGAGTGAGTCGAAGTCATGGGGCGAGATCGAGGTCGTGGACCCGGATGTTTGGAGCGCAGTCAAAAGTGTAGCTGGATGACGTGAGTTCGAAGTCGACGCAAGTTCAGAGTCGTGGTCCCTGGTTTTTTGGAGCACAGTCAGAAGTGTAGTTAGTTGGTTAGTTTACAGATCGGACGAGGCGGTGCTCGCGGATCCTGGCATTGGTGCATGCTGGGACTGGGCGAGTCAGAGTCATGGATCCTAGCGAGTTTAGGGTCGCAGTCCCTGGCGTTTGTCTTGAGCCCCCGAGCCCTATTGGGCTTTAGTAGGGGTCAATGTGAGTTGTGTGCATTACCCCATCCTCGGTTCCTCACAACCGGAGGGGTTGAGTCTTGTCGCCTGTCCCGATCGCTCGGGCTCAAACAACGTCACTCGGTGAGTTCGCTAACGGGTATGATCAAGTGGAATCTAGGTCCATCGTTCGTGATGGGGTCGGCATAGCCCTCTTGTGACATTCCACTACTCCTTTACCTGCAACCCGGCAGATGCCTAGGTCGTTCCGGAGACTGACCCGAGGGGCCTAACGGCCTCTCCTCGATGGAGATTCTGTAGGCTTGGCGAGAGGTTTAGGATCGAACGAGAAGGTTGAGATGACCTAGTCTGCCTGACCGAGCAAGGGACGCATGGGGCTCATCTACGTTTTTCTCCCCTGGCTCTGTTGGTTGCTCATGTCGAATGAGGCAACCGCCACTTCGTGACAGAACACAGAACATTGTGATGCATTTTGCTACATGTGCGATGCTTAGTTCCCGAGCCCCCCGGGCGGTTCAGGGCCCGAATCGTCCGAGAGGTTCATGAGCTCTTTGGAGGCGACAATTGCTGCACTCGTAGGCGCGCTGGAAGGAGGTGTCGATGGTGATGACCCCGCCTAGGCCCGGCATCTTTAGCTTTAGGTAGATGTAGTTGGGGACAACCATGAACTTCATGTAGCATGGATGTCCTAGGATGGCATGGTAGGTTCGATGGAACCCAACCACGTCGAAGGTGAGGGTCTCCATCCTATTATTGGATGGATCCCCGAAGGTGATGGCCAAATTGATCTACCCAAGTGGCATGGCCTGCTTTCCAGGCATGCTATCGTGGAAAGGCGCTCTGGTCGGTCGAATGCGTGATCGGTTGATGCCCATAGCGTCGAGCGTCTTAGCATACATGATGTTGAGGCCGCTGCTTCCATCCATCAGTACCTTGGTGAGCCACTTTGTGCCAATGATCGGGTCGACCATGAGCGGATATCTCCCCGGTTGTGGGATGCTTTCCGAGTGGTCGGTCCGATCAAAGGTTATGGCAGACTCTATCCATCGGAGGAAGGTAGGTCAGCCGACTCGGTCGTATAGACCTCACGGCGTGCAAGCTTCTGGCGGTGCTTGGAGTCCTAGGCTGCCGACCCTCCGAAGATCATGAGACAACCATCCAACATCGAAAAGCCATCATCCTTTCCCTCGGCGTCGTCCGTGGTCAGCCTAGGGTCCTTCCCATGCTCCCCCTATTGATGCCTCCGGACAAGAACCGCCTTATGAGGCCGTAGTCCTTGTATAGATGCTTGATGAGGAAAGCATGGTTTGAGCATGGCCCTTCGAGCAGCTTCTCAAAGTGGTCTAGGGTACCCTCGGTGGGCTTTCGACCCCCCTTGCAGTCGGTGGTGGCCACGAGCGAGCCCTCACGCCGCTGCTTGTTCTTCTTCTTGCTGGGACAGTTGGAGAAGCCTTCGTTGGCGTCCTCGTCCTGCTTTACCTTACCCTTGAGATGGTCGAAGATCGCTCCGACTGCCTTCTCGCCCGAGACGTGGTTGGTGGCGATGTCGAGGAGCTCCTTGGTGGTTCGTGGGCCCTTATGTCCCAACTTGTGGACCAGGGACTCATAGGTGGTCCTAGAAAGGAAGGCTCCTATGATGTCGGCATCGACGACATTGGGCAGCTCGTTGCACTACCGGGAGAAGCACCGGATGTACCCACAAAGGGTTTCCCTCGCCTTCTGTCGGTAGTTTTTGAGATCCCATAGGTTCCCAGGACGCTTGTATGTGTCCTTAAAGTTTCCCACGAAGATCTCTTTTAGGTCTGCCCAACTTTGGATTCTGTTGGGCGGAAGGTGTTCCAACCATGTTCGTGCTGAATTGGCTAGGAACAATGGGAGGTTACGGATAATGAAATCATCGTTATCCGCTCCACTAGCTTGGCAGGCAAGTCGATAATCCTTGAGCCACAGTTCGGAGTTCATTTCCCTATAGTATTTTAGGATGTTGGTTGGTGGCCAGTACCATGATGGGAAGGTGGCGTTGAGGATGTGTTGGCCAAAGGCCTGAGGTCCTAGTAGGCCAAGGCTCAGCTTTGGTCCTTGCCGCTGTCGTAGCATCCACCACGATGAGGGTGGTAGCCGCGATGAGCTCCCTCCCTTGGATCACCGTGGGCACACCTACGGGCATCAAGGGTGTTGCGTGCATCATGGTTGCGGCCAAGATGCTCATGCACTGGGATCATGGTGCATAGCCTGCCGCCTTGTGGTGCCTAGTGGACAAACGTGTCCTTGTTGGGTCACTCTGAGGGCGTGCACTGGCTGGCGTCGAGCTTGTGTCATTGAGACAGCGAGCTCTTAGCCTATTGTGCCGCTGCATGCTCGAGTAGCGTACGAATCTCACGATGGGCCCGACAGTCTTCGGGTGTTGCGGGTCTCGAAAGCCCCGGAGCAAGGCCGACGCAGCAGCGATGTTCTGGCTCACTCAGGTGAAGTGTGGGAGGGCTTCATCGTCCTCGATGATCCTTCGGTACACGTCGCAGGTCATGGCGCGCGCGCCCACCGCCTTCATGGCGCTCGATCTCATGATTGAGCTCCACGCGTTCTAGTCGACCTGGAGTCACGCTTCCTTGAGCTCTTGGTGCTGGGCCTTCAGCTGCTCCACCCGCAGGCGAGGTGGGGCCCCTGCATCCCCCTTGACCTTGTCGTCAAGGTCATTCATTGGGATAGCCTCTTCCACGTGGATGCTTTCGACATGTCCCTCGGGGGTACCTACCATGAAACATTCACGAGATGGGTGATGGCTCCCCCTACTGGAGTTAGAGGTGGAGGGCGACTTTGTTTCTCCCGCGAGGAGGTCGTGGAAAGACTCCGTGACATATTCGATCATCCCCATCAACTCGATGTTCGAGGGGGATGGAGGCGTGCGTCGCGCCACAAGGTGGCCAATGGTCTCTGTGGTGTTGTGAAGACCGAACGGGAGCGCTGTTGGGGCGCTCCGAATGAGGTATTCCAGAGAGAGCGGCTCTCCTCCGGCAAGCTGCGCCATGACATTGGCGAACAAGAAGGTGAGGTGGCGTAGGTCCTCCTAGGACGGTTGGGGTCCTAGGAAGGTGCTGAGTTGGCGCTCTAACCTCCCATAGTCGAAGCCAAGGAGCTAGTTGCTCCTAGGGGCGCAAGTCTCCGGTGCGTGCAGCTGTAGCTCCTCAAGCGCCTCTGTGATCACGTCGAGGCTAGCGAAGTAGAGCGGTTGGACGGCAGCGGGAGCCTGCGCTAGCTCTCCCTCCGTTGTGCGCGCCCGGGACCTAGCTGATGTTGTGACTAGCCATCCGAGGCATGGTGTGGATGTCGAGACGCACAAAAGGCCCCTACCTGGCGCGCTAACTATCGGTGTTTCGAGTTACCACCAACGAGTAAATTTCTACTATTGTGCATCTGGCTCGGATAGTGTGCTTAGAGGACACGTGGTTTATACTGGTTTGGGCAGAATGTCCCTACGTCCAGTTCATCACTGTTGCTCGTGTTACTAGCATCAAAATTTTATAGTAGGGGTTACAAACGGGCGAGAGAGGGATAGGTCCTAAGTCTCTGGTGAAAGGAGTGAACGGGTGCTGAGAGCTCAGTTGCTGCTCGACCATGTGTTCATGGTTCGATAGGTTCATGATGAGGCCTGGCCTAAATTCATCCGATCCCCCTAATTGGGGCACCCGACTTTCCCTTTTATAGGCCAAGGGAAAGCACGGGTTACAATGGAGGGAAAAAGAAGAACCAGAGAGAGAGAGAGCCGAAGGCCTTTAGGATCGTCGGGTCCTTCTCCTCCATGCGGGTCCCACAGACACTATAGATGTCAATAGGAACGGTGCCTCGTCGTAGTCTTGTCCGTCACTGGCGCCATGTGCAGGCGTCGTCTGCCGGTCATGGCACTCCACTCCGTTAGGACGGACGTCGTAGTGAACCGACGTGCTTGTCAGTGCTCGTACGGGGGTTAGGCAGAACATCATCGGTACGCTCGGCGCTGTTCCCGATGTGAATCCCTAGGTATGGTCCATCATGGCCATGGGTCACATCGGGGTGTGTCGGTCTCTTCCTTGGTGTCGGTGTTCTGGACCGGCGGGTCCTTAACCAACTAGTAAATTTGTACTGCGTGTTCCCAATTCTAGATGGTGATGCAAAGAGACACAAAGTTTATACTGGTTCGGGTAATGGGTACCCTACGTCTAGTTTGAGAGATCGATCTTGTATTCTTTGCACCAAAATGCTCGTAGTAGGGGGTTACAAGCAGGGCGAGAGAGGGGGCTTAGTCCTAGGTCTCTTCGTGGTGCGGCGTGGATCGCTTGAGACGTTGAACTCAAGCCATGGGGGAGCCTGGGTGTTCGTCCATGCGTTTATGCGTGAGTTCGTTGCGTGAGCCTAGGCCTAATCCTTGCGTCCGATCCCCCTAGAAATGGCCCAGGTCCCTCCCTTTTATAGTTGAAGGGGGGACGAGGGTAATACATTCGCTGGCTACATGACATCGTGCAGACGGAGGCTGCATGTCCGAGCCCTGTAGCCTGTTCCTGTGGCAGCGTGGTCGACGGAGTGGTCCGTCCTTGAAGCACTGGGGCGACGCGCCGGTCACATCCGATCCTGTGCGTCGTGGGAGCTCCAGTGTTATCTCGAAGCGGGAGCGGCAGTCGGCGCGCTGGTCACTGCGTGTTGGCGGCGCGAGAGGCCGAGGCTTAATTGGTGCCGAGGCCGAGCCATCGTGGGAGGCTCGGCAGACGTGAATCCCGTGGTTGCCTAGACCCTGCAGTAGATTGCCGAGGCTTGGAGGGAACGGTTGGGCTTATATGCTGATTCCGAGGCTATGGTGATCTGGACTTCACTCCCCATGCCGCGTTGTTCCTAGGGCAGGGATTAGGTGACACAGTGTAGTTCAGGCACTGATCGTGGGCATAGCACCAGCGCACAGTGGCCGGTAACCCCTACCCCATCCTGCTCTGGATGGTATGGCAGCGATGTGACCTCCCGTCCCGTCGGCCACTCCGTGGTGTCGAGCTGTCATCCGGCTGAGATTGCGGGAGTGGTTGACGCATTAATGGGACGCGACGCGTTGTCAGGAAGACTGGTCGAGGCGAGAGCGACGGGTTATTGCCGAGCCCACCTCGAGCGATACGGAGAATTGTGGTCTCGTTCGAGACTGTATGCGCGGGGCCTCGGGTGAGACGAAGAAGGGGTTCCTTGTTGAGGCCTCCTGTGCGAGGCCTCGCACGAGGCGGAGATTTGTCAGGCCATCGAGACCTTCCGTGCGAGGCCAAAGGCGAGGCGGAAAGCCAGTGGGCTCGGACGGGGCCGGTGGTTAACCAATGGCTTACCTTCTGGCTTTGTTTTTTTATGGGGTTGAAGTGGTTCTTTCGATATACGCTAGGGGTACCCCGTTTTATGGTACCCGACAGTAGCCCCCGAGCCTTAGGGAGAGCGTGAGCGCTCTTCTTGTGGTTTTGACGAGACTCGACTTGCGGTAGCTCCTGGCGGAACAGTGTTTTGTACTTCGAGGCCTCGGTGGGTGTGCGCGAGTGCACCCACCGGGTGTAGCCCCCGAGGCCCTGGGGTAGTGGATTCATTCCCCCACGGTCTTTTTCTCACTTTGAGCGAGAGATTTTATTGCATTTGCCGAGCCCACAAGTGCGAGTTCGGGTCGCGGGGTTTCGGCAAGGTCGCAGGAAGGGCCCCCAAGCCTCCGCACGGAGCGAGAGGGCGATCAGGAGCTCCCCTGACTTTTTGTATGACCCTCGCGCTTTCTTTTTGCTCGGAAGGAGGGGTGGAATGTGCCATGCTACCCTCGGTGGGCGCGAGCGATGACACTTCCGGTGAGCTGTTATCGGGTAGTCCGAGTGGAGGCCCATACCCCGTTCGCTAGGGGTCGGCTAGCGGTCTAGAGACGCACTCCAAGAGTACCAAAGGGCTTCTCTAGTGGGTGCCAGGGCTGTTCGCTAGGCCCTAGTGGCTCGGTGCCTCCCTACAGTGGGATCCCATTCGGAGACCTCCCTGCCGGTCTCGAACATGACTTAGGACGTCCCAAGCGATCATTTGCTCGGGCCTTGGCAATATGTGGGCTCGCCCATAGTCGTTCCTGACTCTGTTGCCCTGGGCGGCTGTCGAAACCCTCGGGGGCCCAGCCTTTGAACCCCTGGACCGTAATGGGCTCGATGCCCTTTATTGTGTTTTTAACAAAACTGCCGGCGCGGGCTTAGGTCGCTTGTCTTTGTCTTGGGTGTAGGAGGAGCCCCCGAGCCTCCGCACGGAGCGAGAGGGCAGTCAGGGGTCCCCCTGACTTTTTTGTTCGACCCTCACACATCCTTTTCATTCAGACGGAGGGGTTGTTTGCCGAGCCCATTCGGGTGCGAGCCTGGGTCGCTGGGTCTCGGCAAGGTTGTAGGAAGAGCCCCCTAGCCTCTGCACGGAGCAGAGGGCCGTCAGGAGTTCCCCTGACTTTTCTGTACGCCCCTCGCGCATGAGGGTTTGTTTGCCGAGGCCCCCTTGGGTGCGAGCCTGGGTCGTGGGGTCTCAGCATATCTGCAGGAAAAGCCCCCTAGCCTCTGCACGGAGCGAGAGGGCCGTCAGGAGCTCCCCTGACTTTTTGTACGACCCTCGCGCTTCCTTTTCACTCGGAAGGAGGGGTTGTTTTGCCGAGCCCTCTCGAGTGCGAGCCGGGGTCGCTGGGTCTCGGCAAGGTTGCAGGAAGAGCCCCTTAGCCTCTGCACAGAGCAAGAGGGCCATCAGGGGTCCCCTGGCTTTTTGTATGACCCTCGCGCTTCCTTTTCGCTCGGAAGGAGGGGTGGAATGTGCCATGCTACCCTCGGTGGGCATGAGCGGTGGCACTTCTGGTGAGCTGTTATCGGGTAAGTCCGAGTGGAGGCCCATACCCCATTCGCTAGGGGTCAGCTAGTGGTCCAGAGACACACTCCAAGAGTACCAAAGGGTTTCTCTAGTGGGTGCCAGGGCCGTTCGCTGGGCCCAGTGGCTCGGTGCCTCCCAACGGTGGGATCCCATTCGGAGACCTCCCTGCCGGTCTCGGACATGACTTTGGGCGTCCCAAGCATTTCGCTTGCTTGAGTCTCGGCCCTGTATGGGCTCGCCCGCGGTCGTCCCTGACTCTGTTGCCCTGGGGCGGCTGTCAAAACCCCTCGGGGCCCAGCCTTCGAACCCCTGGACCGTAATGGGCTCGGCGCCTCGTTCCTTCATCCAAAAGGAATAGGGTGGGGGGATATCTCCCCCATCGGCTCGACAACGGCTGGCGCGCCTTTTGAGGCGATGTTCTTGGGGAGGTGGAATGACGCCAGCCGCTGCAGTGGTTGGACATGACGTGGTGTCAGTGGATGGGACGTAACTGTTCCCGCGATTAACGAGGAAAAGGTGGGCACGTGGGCGGTAAAATCAGATCGGGATTAACCGCACCAGATCTGGGGGAAACTTCCCCGATTTCATCGCCCGTCTGTTTCGCCTTCACCCTGCATAAATACGCAATGAGCCTCGCCCCTTCCCTCATTACCTTGCCTACGTTAGCTCTGCCCCCATTGAGCCATCGCTAGAGCAGCGAGCACCGGGAAGAAGAAGGGAGAAGGGTGAGGCAGAGAGAGAGAGATAGAGAGAGAGAGAGAGAGAGAGAGAGACTCACCTCCGTATTCGAACCCTCCACCGCACTCATGGCCGGCGACATTGTTGTCATCGAGGCGGACCCTTGGGATCCATCCGACGTCACCGTGGAGATGCTTCAGTCGCTCGTCGACGGCGGGCTTCTTCGTTCGGTTATCGACCCCAATTGGCTAGAGTGGATCGCTCCGTCGGGCGAGCCGGAGCCAAAGCCCCGCGACGGTTACGTCGTAAGCTTCGTGTCCTTTCATGAGCATGGCCTCGGTGTCCCAGCGGACCGGTTCATGCGGGCGCTCCCGCATTACTATGGCGTGGAGCTCCACAACTTCAATCCCAATGCCATCGCGCAGGCGGCCATCTTCGTCGCTGTCTGCGAGGGGTATTTGGGGATTGCTCCCCATTAGGATTTGTGGCTCCATCTCTTCCGGGCGGGGCATACCACCAAGCCGACGGGCACGTCGGGCATGAGGAAGGCGGTGAGGGCCGGCGGCTGCACTCTCCAAGTGCACTAGGACCGCCAGCACCTCTACATCCTGGCCCAGCTCGCGTCGACCAATCGTCGATGGTACATGAGCTGGTTCTATCTCCGCAACGATGACGGCAGACTTCCCCCCTACACTGGGCACATTGTGGGGAGCTGCTCGGAGAGGTGGAAGTATGGCGTCCCGAGGGAGGATCAGCCCAAGCTGCAGCCGCTGCTGGAGGGGCTGTAGAGGCTGCGGGACCGCTGCCTTACCACGGCTATGGTCATGGCCGCCTTCCACCACCGAAGGGTGCTGCCACTGATGGCTCGGCAGTGGCGCCTATTCGAGATGAGGCTGAATGAGCCAATCGTGGGCATCTGGATGTCTGCCTCTGCCCTCTCTGATGAGGAAATTCTTCGCCGGGTGAGGGAGACGGTGGATGCGAAGCTGTGGAGCGGTGGTCTGACCACCCTCATGATGCGTCCGTCACGGGAGTTCCTCTCGCTGGTAAGTCACGCGCCGCTGTAGCCCCCGAGCCTTCTTCGTCTCTCATTATTTCTCGTTTCCTTATCCGCGTTCGCTGTTCCCGCAGGGGATAAGGGATGTGCGAGCCTCCCCGCTGCCAGTTCCCGAGGACGTGAGGCGGTGGGTGATCAACCAGGCGCACGCCGAGGCGCAGAAAAAGTGGAAGGACGCCAAGGCGGTGAGGCGCACGAAGCAGATCCTTGCATGGGAGAAACTAGATGAGCGCCGCCGGCAGCAAAAGAAGGATGGCCTCCCATTGGAGGAGTCCCCGTCGCCGTCGCTATCGACAGATGCCTCGGACGGAGATGACGAGGGCGAGATGGGGCGGGGTCCCCTGGACCATATCCCTGACATCGGGGAGATGGTGCCTGGGGCGTCGGCAAGCAGCCCGGCGCTCCCAGGAGGAGGAGGAGGAGCTATCTCGGGGTTGGCAATCGCCCTCCCCGGGGCCGAGGCCGACACACCCGAGGCACAGGCGCTGGGCAAGTGTGCCATTAGCCCGGTGGGCTCGACGGCGGTAGCGGAGTAGGTGGCGGCGGGTGCGACGCAACCGCCCCCACAGAGGACCGAGGGGGCGCCGGGGTACGTCGAGGACCAGCTGGCGCCGGTGGATACAGAGGTCGTGCCTCTGCCACCGCCACCGCCTTTGCAGACGAGGGTTGCCATGCTGAAGCGGTTGCAGCCTCGCTCATGGTAAGCGTATTTTTGGGCAGAGCCGCAACATTTTTCTGCTCGTTCTTTGGTCTCGTGCTAACCCTGCAAGTGATTTGTCCTTAGTAGGAAGCGACCTGCGGAGGTGCTTACCTTGGCGCCCCTCAAGGCGCTCAAGGTGAACCCCGGCTCCACCGCCCACTAGGTGGCAGAAGCGCAATCCGCCATACAACGCGGCGTGGTGTCGGCGTCGGCGAGGGCCGACCCGAAGGAGCCGACCACCCAAGGAGGGGCTGCCAAGGTGACCCCGACATAGATGGGGGAGGGAGCGCCTCTGCCCCGCGAGGGTAAGGCTCGTGAGTCGAATGGGGCCGAGGTGCCCTTAGTTGCCGAGGCCACCGAGGTCGAGGCCCCTAGGGTCACTGAGGCCGAGGCGACGGAGGCCGGGGCGCCCGAGACCGCCGAGGCCGCAGCGGCGAGGGTCGTAGTCTCCGTGACCACCGAGGCCACGATGGCGGGGGCCGGAGCCCATGAGACCACCGAGGCTAATGTGACGGCGGCGAGGCCGGTGGCCCAGGGAGTGGAGATGAAGGCGGTGGAGCCCTCGGTGGCACCCTTGGTGCACGGCCTGCCATCGTTGCGGGAGAGCGCCCGGGGGGTGGAGGTCCATCCAATCTCCTTCGACGATACTTCTCGGGCGCAGGAGGTGGTCGATGCCGAGGTGACCGGCACCGTGGAATAGCTAGTTCTGACCCTGGGCAACGGAAGCTCGGCCCTTGTGCGGGTACGACCTGAGCCCTATGGGTGGGATCACCCGCGTGTCCTGTGGCAGAGCCAGGATGACCCTGAGGGGGAGCCTCTATTCGCCCTCGAGGACACGGCCGAGGGTAGGTGCTGGGACACCTTTGAGCAATACCGCGAGCTGGCAGAGCGGTCGCTACGGACAGCGCTGCCCGTGGTGGCCAATGATCTGCCTAGAGTTGCCTAGGTTCGCGCTTTCTTTTCTCGTGCGGTGTTGTCTTTTTCTGAGTTTTCTTGTAGTGAATGACCCCTGTTCTGCTTCCCCAGGAGCTCGAGACCCGGTCCCTTAGGAAGTCGGTCTTTCTCCGATGGGAGAGGGACGTCTGGGACCAACTCCAACGGCAAAAGGGCCTACTTGTGGGCGCCAACGAGGTTCTGGCGGCGCGGAGCGCGGAGGTGGAGGACCTTCGTCTTTGTTGTGCCGATGCGAAGGTCGAGGCGGCCATGGCCCAGGAGCAGGTCGCCCCTTTGGCGGCGTGGGTTAAGGAGCTGGAGGAGGAGCTGACCCTCGTCGCCGGTGATCGGGATGCCTTCAGGTCTCGGGCTAAAGAAGCGATGGCCTCGGGCAAGGTCCTTGCTGGGCAGCTGGGGGCGGAGTAGAGTGCACACCAGCTGACAAAAGGCGCCTTGGATGAGGCCCTTATGGTGGTTGAGGCCTCCCGGACCGAGGCTGTGATCTGGAGGGGAAAGGCCGAGGGTGAGTACTATCCCCATCGTTTTATTCGCTTTTCTTGTGTTTGCCTCCTAACTCCCTGGTGTGATGCAGAGCTGGGGAGAGAGGCTTCCAGGGTGGCCGAGGCTTCTCGGATCGAGGCCCAGCGCCTGAAGGAAAAGGCCGAGGCTTCCTAGGCTGAGGCCCAGCGCTGGGGAGAGAAAGCCGAGGCCTCTCGGGTCGAGGCCCAACGCTGGGAGCAGAAGGCTAGGGGTGAGTCCCATAGGCTTCCGTCCCTTTTTGGCTTGTTTTTCCTTGTGCTCAACCCCACTCCGTTTCTTTTGGCACAGAGTTGGAGGCAGAGGTTACCCGTGCGGCCGAGGCTTCCGTCGCGGTGCAGGCGGTGCTCGAGACCGATATCGGGGAGCACGAGGCGCTGAAAGGTGCCGCCCGTACTGCCTGCGAGGCCCTAGAGGTTGAGGGGGTTCAGTCAGGCAGCTCCCTTGGGAGCCGTCTGATTGTGTTGAGCGGCCAAATGCGCGAGCGGCTCTGAGGAGCGCTGCACACGGGTGTCAAGCGCACGCTGGCCGTCATTGCCTCGCACTACATCGGCGTTGACCTCCTGGCCATCAGTGATGGCTATGTCTTGCCCGATGATGATGAGGAGGCCGACACGGCAGTCACAAAGCTGATGGAGGCGGCGGAAGGCCCCGGCACGGCGCTGGCAACGCTGTTCGAAGAGGAGGTGGTTCCTCCCCCACCGTCTGCCGATGCTAGAGGCCCTGAGCCTTAACCTAGGCCCAAGAGGCCATGTAAATAGAATAGGGATTAACTTTGTATCGTAACGCTTGTGGCCATCAAGGCCTCTTTTTAAAGTACTCGTGTTTCTTAGTCGTTTTTCTTGTGTTTCCAAGCCTCTGCCCTCTGTTGTCTCTGATCAGATTTCTTTTGCAAAAAACCTCCTTGGAACCTAAGCCGTCCCTTGGGCGAAAGGTGGTGAGGGAGTGCCATAGCCTAGGGGCATAGGCCGTCTCACGACTCTACCGGCCTTCTGTCCCTGGAATAGACTTTTCGGTCCTTGGGTTTTTTACAACCGATTCGTCAGAGCGTGCTAGAGAGTTTGGTGTAGGAATTTTTTCAAAAAACGACATAAAAAAGGTGCGTGGGACTTAGGGGGGAGTCCCCCATCTAGCCCCCGAGGGAGGCTCGGTTCTGCAGAGGCAGAGCCGAGTCTCCCTTACGGTGTTATCGTATTGCCGAGACCCGCGATGGGCTCGGGGGGGTTTCTCGAAAAATTAGAACAGCTAAAGAACGCTTCTCAATTGTATTCCGAGAAACAATATATACAATGCTTGGAAATTTAAGGGTAAAAGCGACGTAGTTGTTCTATGTTCCAAGCGTTGGTGAAGATTTCGCCCTTCTCGTTGGCTAGCTTGTAGATCCTGGGCTTCAGCACTTGGGCGACGATGTACGGTCCTTCCCATGGTGGGGTCAGCTTGTGGCGGCCCTTGTTGCTCTGTGTCAGCCTCAACACCAGGTCGCCTACCTTCAAGTCTTGGCTTTGAATGCGCCGGGCTTGATAGCGCCGTAGGGCTTGCTGGTACATGGCCGAGTGCAGCAGCGCAACATCTCGGGCTTCCTCCAGTTGGTCGAGAGCGTCCTCGTGGGTGATGCGGTTGCTTTGCTCGTTGTAGGCCTATAGCCTCGGGGAACCATATTCCAGATCGGTGGGGAGGATAGCCTTGGCTCCATAGACTAGGAAGAAAGGCGTAAACCCCATGGCTCGGCTTGGTGTGTTCCTCAAGCTCCAGATGACCGATGGGAGTTTGGCGAGCCATTTCTTGCCAAACTTCTTCAACCGGTTATAAATTATTGGCTTGAGGCCTTGTAGGATCATGCCGTTGGCACATTCTACTTGGCCGTTGGTCCTTGGGTGTCCTATGGCCGACCAGGCCACACGGATGTGGTGGTCATCGCAGAATGTCAGGAATTTTTTGCCAGTGAACTGTGTCCCATTGTCGGTGATGATGGTGTTAGGGACCCCGAACATGTGGATAATGTCAGTGAAGAATAGCACTGCTTGCTTGGATTTGATTTGATTGATCGGACGAGCCTCGATCCATCTGGAGAACTTATTGATTGCTACTAGTAGATGGGTGTAGCCCCCGGGGGCCTTCTGCAGAGGCCCGACCATGTCGAGCCCCCACACGGCAAACGGCCATGTAATGGGGATGGTTTGGAGGGCCAGGGCTGGGAGGTGCGTCTGCCGAGCATAGTACTGGCATCCCTCGCAGGAGCGTACTAACTTGGTGGCGTCGGCAACCACCGTTGGCCAGTAGAACCCTTAGCAGAAGGCGTTTCCGACGAGCGTCTGAGGCGCCGCATGGTGCCCGCAGGCCCCTGCATGCAAGTCCCAAAGTAGGGCTTGGCCTGCCTCAGTGGTGATGCATCGTTGGAGGACACCAGAGGGTCTTCGCCTGTACAATTTGCCATTGCAGAGGACGTAAGTTTTGGCTTGTCGTGCAAGCCATCGGGCTTTGGTCCTATCACTAGGAAGCTCTCCCTAAGCGAGCCAATCAAGGAACGGGACTCGCCAGTCCGTGTCCTGGTCGGTCTAGGGAGGCCCGGTGTCGACTTCCATGACCTCAGGCTCGGCCGAAGGGGTCTCGGCGGCAGAGGGGGCGTCGAGCCCTGCGGCGGGTTTGGCCAGTGGGCCCTCTTCCACTGCCGAGGCGTAGTCAATGGAAGGCTTGTGGAGGTCCCTGGCAAAGATGTTCGGGGGGACCGGGGCCCGTGTCGAGGCCATCTTTGCCAGTTCATCCGTCGCCTTGTTGTATTTCCACGCGATGTGGTTGAGTTCGAGACCGTCGAACTTGTCTTCTAGGCGACGTACCAACTTGCAGTACGCCTCCATTTTGGGGTCGATGTAGTTTGACTCCTTCATGACTTGATCGACAACGAGCTGCGAGTCGCCTTAGATGTCGAGACGCCGTACTCCAAGTTCGACGGCGATCTACAAGCCGTTGATGAGGGCTTCGTACTCAGCTGCGTTGTTGGAGGCGGCGAAGTGGAGCCGAACCATATAGCGCATGTGTACTCCGAGGGGCGAGATGAAGAGCAGACCCACGCCTGCCCCGGTCTTCATCAGGGACCCATCGAAGTACATGGTCCAGCACTCCGTCTGAATTTGAGCGGGTGGCAGTTGGGTGTCGGTCCACTCAGCCACAAAATCGGCCAAGACCTGGGATTTTATTGCTTTTCGAGGTGCAAAGGTTAGGGCTTCCCCCATAAGTTCGACGACCCACTTGGCTATCCTACCCGAGGCCTCCCGGTTATGGATTATCTCTCCCAAGGGAAAAGATGATACCACAGTCACCGGGTGGGACTCGAAGTAGTGGCGCAGCTTGTGTTGAGCTAAGACTACGATGTAGATCAGCTTTTGGATGTGGGGGTAGCGTGTTTTGGTCTCGGAGAGCACTTCGCTGATGAAATAAACAGGTCGTTGGATGGGCAGAGCGTGCCCTTCTTCCTGCCTCTCCACTACCACAGCCGCGCTGACTACTTGGGTCATTGCGGCGACGTAGAGTAAGAGGGCCTCGTCCCTGGCCGGTGGTACCAGGACGGGAGGATTGGTGAGCAGCGCTTTGAGCTTGGCGAGGGCCTCTTTGGCCTCAGGGGTCTAAGAAAAGCGTTTGGATTTTCTCAAGAGGCAGTACAAAGATAAGCCTTTTTTGCTAAGGCACGAGATGAAGCGGCTCAGGGCCGCAAGGCATCCCATGACCTTCTATACTCCCTTGAGGTCTCGGATTGGTCCCATGCTAGTCATGGCCGAGACCTTCTCCGGGTTGGCCTCGATGCCGCGTTCCGAGACTATGAATCCCAAGAACATGCCTCGGGGGACCCCGAACACACACTTCTCGGGGTTGAGCTTGATGCCCTTCTCTCTAAGACATTTGAAGGCTATCTTTAGGTCGTCGACGAGATCCCTGGCCTTTCTGGACTTGACCACGATGTCGTCCACATAGGCCTCGACGGTTCGCCCGATGTGGTCGCCAAAGACCTGGGTCATGCACCGCTGGTATGTGGCCCCTGCGTTTTTGAGGCCGAAAGGCATAGTCACGTAGCAGTACATGCCGAATGGGGTGATGAAAGAAGTCGTGAGCTGGTCGGACTCTTTCATCTTGATTTGATAGTAACCAGAATATGCATCAAGGAAAGATAGGGTCTCGCACCCCGCAGTGGAGTCAACGATTTGATCGATTCGGGGTAATGGGAAGGGGACTTTTGGACAGGCTTTATTCAAACCGGTGTAGTCTACACACATCCTCCATTTCCTATTTTT
Source organism: Miscanthus floridulus (assembly GCF_019320115.1). Taxonomy (NCBI): domain Eukaryota; kingdom Viridiplantae; phylum Streptophyta; class Magnoliopsida; order Poales; family Poaceae; genus Miscanthus; species Miscanthus floridulus. Next base: position 14,877,542 of record NC_089597.1, read on the forward strand.
CTTCTTAACTAACACGGGGTTAGCCAACCACTCTGGACGGGATACTTCCTTGATGAACCCGGCCACCAAGAGTTTCTACACCTCCTCGCCGATGGTCCTATATTTTTCCTCGTCGAATTGGCGTAGGCGTTGCTTCACCGGTCTAGAGCCAGCCCAGATGTCCAAGGCGTGCTCGGCGACCTCCCTCGGTATGCCCGGCATGTCCGAGGGACTCCATGCGAACATATCGGTATTCGCGCGGAGAAAGTCGACGAGCACGACTTCCTATTTGATGTCGAGGGTGGCGCTGATCCTCAGCGCCCGGTCGTCGGGGTAGGCGGGGTCAACTGGGACGAGCTTGATGGCCTCCATGGCCTCGAACATCCCTGCACGACGCTTGGAGTCATGCGCCTCACCACCGAGCCGGTCGAGGCTGGTGATGAGGGTCTCGGCCTCCACGAGAGCCTCGGCGTACTCGATGCACTCGACGTCATAGTCGTATGCATGTTTGTACGTGGACTCAATCGAGATGACGCCGTTGGGACCCGGTATCTTGAGCTTGAGGTAGGTGTAGTTGGGGACTACCATGAACTTGGCGTAGCACGGCCTCCCCAAGATGGCGTGGTAGGTTCCCCTGAATCCGACCACCTCAAAGGTAAGGACCTCCTTGCGGTAGTTGGAGGGGGTGCCGAAGCAGACGGGAAGGTCGATGCGCCCGAGGGGTCGCGTGCGTTTCCCCGGCACGATGCCATGGAAAGGCGCGGCGTCACCTCGGAGCCGCGATCGGTCGATCTCTAGGAGCTCTAGGGTGCTAGCGTAGAGGATGTTGAGGCCGCTGCCTCCATCCATCAATACCTTGGTGAGTCGGGTGTTGCCGATAATCGGGTCGACAACGAGTGGGTACTGCCTGGGATTTGGGACATGGTCGGGGGATCATCTCGATCAAAGGTGATCGCCTCCCGAGACCAGTCGAGGTATCGGGGAGTGGCAACCTTGACCGAGAAGACCTATTGGCGTTCCCTCTTTCGCTGGCGTGCCGTAAGGCACGCCGAGGGTCTGCCAAAGATCATGAAGGCGTTGTGCACCTCGGGGAACTCGTCGTCCTTGTCATCGTCCCGGTCGCAGGCGCCTTTTGGCTTGGCGTCGTCATCGGGGAGCCCGAGCTTAGCGTAGTAACGCCGGAGCATGGAGCAATCCTCGAGGGCGTGCTTTACCGTGTCCTAGTAGTAAGGGTAGGGTTTCCTAAGCATGTCGTCGAAGGGCCTAGGGCCCCTAGGGCCTCAGGGATTCTTATGCTCTGCGGCCACGACCAGGTCGGCCTCGAGGACCTCCTGCTTCCCCTGGCGACCCTTTTTCTTTCTCTTGGGGAGGTGGGGAGCCGAGGCCTCGGGGGCCTCGTCCCTTCGCTTCCTCTTGGTGTCGCTGTCAGGGAAGATGGCCCCAACAGCCTCTTCACCCGAGGCGAAGTTGGTGGCGATGTCGAGGAGCACGGCGGCTGAGCGCGGCATGTTTCGGCCTAACTCTCGGACCAAGTCTCGATAGGTGGTGCTGGAGAGGAAAGCCTGGACGATTTTCGAGTCGCCGACGCTGGGCAACTCAGTGCACTATTTGGAGAAGCACCGGATGAAGTCCCGGAGAGACTCGTCCGGTTTCTGGCGATAGCTCTTAAGGTCCTAGGAGTTTCTAGGGCGTACGTACGTGCCCTGGAAATTCTCGACAAAGATCCTAACCAAGTCGCGCCAGTCGTGGATCTGTGAGGGAGGAAGGTGCTCGAGCCAGGCTCGCGCCGAGTCTGACAAGAGCAAGTGGAGGTTGCGGATGATGAGCAGGTCATCGTCCACGCCACCTAGCTAACAAGCCAGGCGGTAATCGGCAAGCCAGAGTTCGGGATTGGTCTCGCCACTATACTTCGTGAGGTTGGCTGGTTGCCGAAACTGGGTTGGGAAATGGGCAGCGCGGATGGCTCTGCTGAAGACTCGAGGGCCAGGCGATTCAGGAGAAGGACTGCGGTCCTCCTCACTGTCATAATGGCCACCTCAATGCGAATGGTAGCCCCAGGCGGGCCCCTCATTGTTGTGGCGTCGTCGCCTGCTGACCACCTCATGGTCTCCCTGCACCTCGCGTTGGTTGCCGAGATGGTCAAGCAGCAAGGGGGGCCTGTGGGCTATCGGTGCCCGAGCGGGCTCGGGATGAACCGAGGCTTCCCTATCCTGCCGAGGCGGTGCCGCGGGAAGGTCTGAGGTGCCCCCACGCCGTCGGGAGGTGGACCTCTCTGCTTGCTGTACCACGGTGGTCTCGAGGAGATCCCAAAGCTCACCACAGACCCGTCGCCCCTCCATGGTAGAGGGCTCGGGCATCGCGCGGACTAGCATTGCCGCAGCCGCGATGTTCTGGCTAGCGCGATTGAAGATTGGGGGTTGCTCACTCCCCTCGTCGTCATGGATGCAGTGGTGCACGTCGCGGGCTCGTCGTCGGGCTCCTCCGCCATCGCCGCGACCTCGCTGCTCCTGCTCGAGAGTGTCTCAAAGCTGCTGTAGGAGGAGTCAGTCTTGTTCGACCTTGGCCTAGAGCTCATGGAGTTGTTCTAGGTCCTGGCGTTGAGGTTGTGTGGGGGCAAGGTTCCTGCTCCGCACTGCCGGTGGGACAACGCGCGGAGGTGTGGCAGTGTCCACTCCCTGGCGAGGCGTGGACCGGTTGCCTGCACCCTCGTCCTCCTTGTCCACCCTTGGCATCCCGAGCCCGATGTGGAAACACTCACGAGTGGGGTCGTAGGTGCCCTCGTCGTCGGAGTCGGAGTAGCCGAAGCAGTAGTCGCTTGCGGCCAAGAAGCGACGCATGGCTTCAGGGTCGTGGAGTTCGGAGAAATCTGCTCTGGCCCATGCCTCGTCCTCCTCCGAGGAGTCAGCGTGGGTGTGGGTCGACGCGGTGGTGTCGAAGTCAAGGGTGAAGCGCTGGTGGCGTCCTGAGGGATCCGCATGAGCGGAAGCGTAGGCGTACGCGTAAGAGGCGGCGGCATTTCTCAACCCGAAGGGGTATGTGGATGGTGTCATCGCCGGGCTCTGCTCCGCCGAAGTTGGCTCCTCAGGGAGTGGTGGAGCGGAGCTTGATGATGGGGCGTCGCCGCATGCCACCAGTGTTTTTCCCTTGTCCAGGCTCAGGCTAGACAGGACCCCAACCAGGGACCTTGTGCCAACAGCTGGTCGTGGGATACCGGCGGAGAGCGGCGTGTCGCCCTGAGTTCGCGTGGCATCAGGGTGACCCTGCTCGCGTCGTGCCTGGAGAGCGTGGCGAGAGCGACCGCCCGGGCGCCGCCTGTGCCTAGGCTACCGGTGCGTGACGTCGTCGTCGGTCGGTGGGGCTCGGGGCGTGAGGAGTACCATGTTGTACTCATGCCCTAGAGATATGAACTCTAGGCTCCCAAACCAGATCACCGTGCCGAGACGCAGTGGTCGTACGGGGTCTACCATCCGAAACTTGTTGGGATGACGAAACTAACACGCAGAGACCCCTACCTGGCGCGCCAACTGTTGGTGTTCTGGACCGGCGGGTCCTTAACCAACTAGTAAATTTGTACTGCGTGTTCCCAATTACGGATGGTGATGCAAAGAGACACAAAGTTTATACTGGTTCGGGTAATGGGTACCCTACGTCCAGTTCGAGAGATCGATCTTGTATTCCTTGCACCGAAATGCTCGTAGTAGGGGGTTACAAGCAGGGTGAGAGAGGGGGCTTAGTCCCAGGTCTCTTCGTGGTGCAGCGTGGATCGCTTGAGATGTTGAACTCAAGCCATGGGGGAGCCTGGGTGTTCGTCCATGCGTTTATGCGTGAGTTCATTACGTGAGCCTAGGCCTAATCCTTGCGTCCGATCCCCCTAGAAACGGCCTAGGTCCCTCCCTTTTATAGTTGAAGGGGGGACGAGGGTAATACATTCGCTGGCTACACGACGTCGTGCGGACGGAGGCGGCATGTCCGAGCCCTGTAGCCTGTTCCTGTGGCGGCGTGGTCGACGAAGTGGTCCGTCCTTGAAGCACTAGGGCGACGCGCCGGTCACATCCGATCCTATGCATCATGGGAGCTCCAGTGTTATCTCGAAGCGGGAGCGACAGTCGGCGCGCTGGTCACTGCGTGTTGGCGGCGCGAGAGGCCGAGGCTTAATTGGTGCCGAGGCCGAGCCATCGTGGGAGGCTCGACAGACGTGAATCCCGCGGTTGCCGAGACCCGCAGTAGATTACCGAGGCTTGGAGGGAGCGGTTGGGCTTGTATGCTGATTCTGAGGCTATGGTGATCCGGACTTGACTCCCCATGCCGCGTTGTTCCTGGGGCAGGGATTAGGTGACACAGTGTAGTTCAGGCGCTGATCGTGGGCACAGCACCAGCGCACAGTGGCCGATAACCCCTACCCCGTCCTGCTCTGGACGGTATGGCGGCGATGTGACCTCCCCGTCCCGTCGGTCACTCCGTGGTGTTGAGCCGTCGTCCGGCTGAGATTGCGGGAGTGCTTGACGCATTAATGGGACGCGACGCATTGTCAGGAAGACTGGTCGAGGCGGGAGCGACGGTTTATTGCCGAGCCGGCCTCAAGCGATACGGAGAATCGCGGTCTCGTTCGAGACTGTACGCGCGGGGCCTCGGGCGAGACGGAGAAGGGGTTCCTTATCGAGGCCTCCCATGCGAGGCCTCGCGAGAGGCGGAGATTTGTCAGGCCGTCGAGACCTCCCGTGCGAGGCCAAAGGCGAGGCGGAGAGCCGGTGGGCTCGGACGGGGCCGGTGGTTAACCAATGGCTTACCTTCTTGCTTTGTTTTTTATGGGGTTGAAGTGGTTCTTTCGATATACGCTAGGGGTACCCCGTTTTATGGTACCCGACACTTGGCGTCAAAGTTTTGACCCAGGCCCATATGCTTGGACTTGGAGTGGTTGACGGCGGTATGGGACCCCATCGGGCGAGACGGAGTCCCCACCCCAGGGGTCGGGCGAGGCGGAGACCGCCCTAGGGGGCCGGGCGAGGTAGAGCTCGCACCCAGAGGTCGGGCGAGGTGGAGCCCTCGGCCTCGGGGTCGGGCGAGACGGAGACCGCCCCAGGGGGCGGGTGAGGCGGAGACTACCCTAGGGGGCCGGGCGAGGCGGAGACCGCCCCAAGGGTCAGGCGAGGCGGAGCCCACGGCCTCGGGGTCGGGCGAGGCGGAGCCCTCCCCCAAAGGGCAGGCGAGGTGAAGCCCGCACACCTGGGGGCCGGTTGGTGCTGTAGTCGTGCTCTTGACTGCTCGGATGAATCAATGTTGATGGTCATTAGCAGCTACTCTTCGGGTACCCCAGTATTGGTCTCCGACAACCCCGGATCGGATGTCCGGACACTAACAAATCCATAGTCCAAATGCCTTGATACGCAGAAACGGACACCTCCTTTCTTTCCTTTGTTTTATAAACCAATCACATCTAAACCTCAATGTGGTGTTATACTGTTACTGTTTGTTAAGAAACAATTCAAGAAAAATAGTGAGGATTGTTCCGAACTCACTAGCTGCAGCTGGCGTTACTACGTACTGGGAAATAACTCAAGCAAGAACTTGTATAGACAACATATTTGGATCATGGAAACGTCCTTTTTTTCATTTCAGGAAAAAAAAAGTACAGGGCAGGGGACCATATTTGAAGCATGCTTGTCAATTCCGTTCGACGAGTTGAAAAACAACAAACTCTTACGTGTACTGGATTCCTGGAAGTCTTCAGAACAAAAACACAGACACAAACGCGCTATTTTTTCAAATTGAAAATCAAATTTGAACACCCAAAAAGAAATGAATTCAGCTCCTCTGGCTCTGAATTCTGAACTCGACCAGTGACTGGCTGCCTGGCCCGGCACAAGCCGGCCCGGGGATCTTTGTCGGGCCCACTGTCATTGACACCTCCCTATCCCTGCCAACTACCAATCTCCGATCCAACGGCCAGATCACCTCAAGCCACATCCAACGGCCACACGGGGTCTCTCCTCCACCTCCCGGCCTCTACATAAACCCCGCCTCCACGCGCGCCCCATAACCTAGCACTCTCCGCCGCCACTTCTCTCCTCCGGCTCCCACGAGGCGAAACCCTAGCGCCCGAGTCAGTCCCTCCCCAGCTCCCCCTCCTCCCACGAGCCATGGCGGCGGCGGATGTGGCGTACGCGCCGCCGATGAAGTCGGGCAAGGCTGGGTTCGAGGCCGGCCTGATGGATCCGCAGCACAGGATCCGCATCACGCTCTCCTCCAGGAGCGTCAAGAACCTCGAGAAAGGTACGGCCGCTATGCCATGCTCCGTTGCGTGACGGTGGATACCATTTCCTTTGATCGTTGCTGCGGCATTGGGTTGGAATCGAAGGACTGACCTCGTGTTCGTTGTTGCATCGTTGCGTTTGGAGCAGTCTGCGGCGATCTGGTGAAGGGTGCCAAGGGCAAGGATCTGAAGATCAAGGGCCCCATCCGGATGCCTACCAAGGTGCTCCACATCACCACCAGGAAGTCTCCCTGTGGCGAAGGTGACCTCTCCTAACTTTCCCTCACAGCCTCACGTTCATCAGTGTAGGGCTAGAATCGCCTGTTGTGATTTATATTGAGAGATGTGAATTGCGATGAATGGTATGCGAGCAGATGATGTTACCATCTACATCGACTGAGATCTTTCGGGGCCTCTGATGTCCAAAAAAATCGAGCTTTTTAAAACTGATGCTTAGCATATTGTCACCGGGAAAGTTTCATCTTCATTTATGGAACATGTTGTATTCATGTGTATCAACACTCTTGGGATAAGAGCATTTGTGTGGTGTCGTTCTCTTAGGATAAGGTCTTGGTGTTTACGGTTAATTGGTAGGCTGAGCACATGATGTTAACTATAGGAGATGCTGCTGAGATATTACATCATTGAAGTCTCTAAAACCGAGCTTTTTGAAACTGATGCTTGGCCTACAATAGTGTTTAGTGCGGACAACACTCTAGTTATTGCATAGTTTCAGCTAAACATTGATTTACTTACTGTTTGATCATAGAGTAGTTTAATAATGGCTGATAAATAATCTTTTCATTTTGGTCTGGCTCAAATTTGGCATCCAGTGTCTGGAATAGGCTATGCCCAGAGTAGACTTGATGGTGAAATATTGTGACCAATTTTGGGCACACAGTGCCTTTCTTTCCTGGTTTTCTGCAGTTGATGAAGACATTTAGTTATTATTGGGTATGACCTTGATACTACCCTTAATAGCCTTCTGTATCCTAGAAAGTTTAGTGCAAAATACCTAGCATGTACTTACTTTTAGGACCTCACCCAGTCAGTCTTATTCACCTGAGTTAATGTGTTGGGCTTGCTTTTTTGGATGGGCTAACCATATGATGCCAAACAAGTTAATCCTGAGATTTTCTCTGAAGACTTACAAATTCGAGCTTTTTAAAACTGATGGTTGGCCCATTCAATGCTTTCACTGTTAAAACGTTGTCAGTTGAATACACTTTTCCAGTTAACTTTTGAGTGATGTTCTAAGTTTCTTGTTATTGATGTGATCTGCATTTTGTTGGCCTTGATCCCTACTGTGATCCTATGCAAATTTTAGTATTTCTTGACCTGTCATTTTGCTGCATTGAATGGCCCTATATCTGGTAGATTGATATAGGAGTTATGTCAATCTTTAGAGGATAATTTTGTTGTTTTGTCAACATGCTGAGCAGATGATGATGCAATATGTTTATACTGATACTTGATGTCTCAAAATCGAGCTTTTTAAAACTGATGCCAGCATGTTAGTTCATCCTACAACTTCGATTCTTGATGTTTCTTGTTATCCTCGTGCCAGGATTTCTTTTGGGATTTCACTTTGTATACGGATTATTCTTGATGCAATTATTGATAATTGTCTTTGACTATTTCAGGTACCAACACCTGGGATCGCTTTGAGATGAGGATTCACAAGAGGGTGATTGATCTCATCAGTACACCAGACGTGGTCAAGCAGATCACCTCGATCACCATTGAACCAGGTGTGGAGGTTGAGGTGACTATCAGCGACCCGTAATGTGGTAGCCAGCATCTTATCATTTCAAAGGATTGGAAATGCAATTGAACAGGATGTATTCAGTTTCTAGTGAGAAAACCTGGTGTAACAGAGGAATTCCCTCCTAATCGATAAGTTATTCGCATCAGAGTTCAGTCTTATCGAGGTTTTGCGACATGGTATGGGTGTAGCCTGTTTCAACGGATGTTAGTGCATGAATGGAAAATGGTTAATGGATGCTCCCCCCTAATGCATTGCTTTTCACATGAATCTAGATTCTTGTTGATGTTTTGCTGCCTTGCACTCTATCAGTATCAAGTATGTTTATCAGATGAATCAGAGTTGCCTGTTTCTCTAGATGTCATAGTTGAATGAGTATCAAGTATGTTTGTCAGATGAATCTGAGTTGCCTGTTTCTCTAGATGTCATAGTTGAATGAGTATGTGTTGGTATGAATCTGAGTTGCCTGGTTCTCTAGATGTCAATAGTTGAATGAGTATGTGTTGGTAGTCTCTTTGACTACAAATACTTCGTTGTTTTACATGTGGGTTTATCTGTTCTTGTGAAGCTAGCAAAGCCACCGTGGTCACCGGTAAGTATAAGCAGGCAGCATCGCCGGCCTATCAGTGCTGCTATGGGCAGTGAACGTGGAGATATGCTATGTGGTGAAATCTGGTGAATGGCCCGACACTGTTATCTGACTCATCACCAAAAACATAATGGCAACGGGCTTGCCAGCGTCCGGACGGTGCCCGGACACCTGGGCCATGTTTAGTTACCACATTTTCCAGAATTTGTCACTATAAAAAAGAAGATTCCCCGTCACATCAAACTTGCGGTACATGTATGGAGTACTAAATATTGACGAAATCAAAAACTAATTACACAGTTTGGTTGTACTTTGCGAGACGAACGTTTTGAGTCTAATTAGTCAATGATCGGACAATTATTACCAAATACAAACAAAAGGCTACAGTATTCAACAGTGTCGCTACAGTGCCTGGCAGTCCGGCGGCGCCGAATCTGGGCACCAACTAAACGCGGCCCTGCGCTTGTAGCTGTTTTCTACGCTGTTTCGCGCATCCGTGAGGAGGAAACATAGGCGGGTCCGATGTACTTTTTAAAACATACACATGCAACACTTTGAACATATATCCGAAGAACATATGTCCGAAGATAGATTAAACATATAAAATAAGTGTCTAGAATACAATGTTTGGAAAACACTTAAAAACCATTGTAAACATATATAATATCTAGATAAAATACTTACAAACATGCGTATGAGAACACTTGAAACATATGCAGATATGCTTGCAACACGCTTGTATATGTAACCTCCAGATCTACTTTTGCAATATCAAATAAAACACAACGTATGTCTAGAGCAGATGAAACATTTTAAACATATACTACATACGTGTATAGTCATATAACATGTGTAACATCCTGATCTACTTTTGCAATATCAATATACAACACTTGCAACATATCTTTACAACATCTCATTTAAAACATACTCTTGCAACACGTGCTTTCAGCATAGTATGTGCTCCCTGCTTGATGATTGGAGCCCCGTCAACTCGGAGCTCGCTGCCGCGGAGTGGGGGATACCAGCGGGCGGGCGGTTGCGTGGCCCCGGCAGGTCATTCTCGCGCTACTTCCCGCTGTCATCCGCGTAGGTGCAGCTGGTGCGTGCTACAAGGCCGCCCGAGCCACCGCGGACCTCATCCGCAGAAGCTCCGGGAGCGGGAGTCCCGAGCTGCTGGAGCACAAGATCCTTAAGGAGACCGTCGCCATCGTGTCGTTCCTCGAGACCGACGTCGTGGCTCTAGGCCGAGAACGCGTGCCGAGCTCGACGCCGCTAGGACCAGCCAGCTGTGGGTGGTTGAGTTAGAGAAGGAGGTGTGGTTGAGTTAGAGAAGGAGGTGATGGAATCGTTTTCTTTTCTTTAAGAAGCCAGGGGCAGGCTTTCTATTGGGCTCTGCCCACAAAGGGCGCATCCGAAGCGTCGAACGCCCTGAGGAGAGCGTTACCGTAACGGCAAACATGACACTGAAACGTAATTTATTCTTATTCCAAAATCACTCTGTAAGCGAATTTTGGCGTACAATACACAATCTCCAAGAATTGTGTCATAGACATGCTACAAAAGCAGGCTTCGTATTGGGCTCTGACCAAAGGGCGCATCCGAAGCGTCGAACGCTCTGAGGAGAGCGTTACCGTAATGGCAACCGTGACACTGAAACATAATTTATTCTTATTCCAAAATCACTCTGTAAGCGAATTTTGGCGTACAATACACAATCTCAAGAATTGTGTCATAGGAACGTGCTACAAACTAATATTACAGACTCAAAACTTATCCCGCGAAAGAGAAAAAAAAAAGTATTTCCTCAGCACATGCCTAGCAAGATCACTTCAATCCCGCTGCGTGGTAGTATCACCCGCTTAATTCTTGACGAACGTGCTCAGCACATCGAAGTAGTCGGGGAAGGTCTTCCGGGTGCACCCAGGGTCCCGGATGGTGACGGGGACCTCGGCACAGGCGGCAAGGGAGAGGGCCATGGCCATCCTGTGGTCGTCGTACGTGTCGATCGCCGTCACGTTCAGCTTCTCCGGCGGTGTGATGATGCAGTAGTCCGGGCCTTCCTCGACAGATGCTCCCAGCTGGCGAAAACACAAACAGAACAACTGAGGATGAAGCAACCGCAGGCAAGCGCAAGAGGCAGCAAGCTATGAAAAGACAACATGAGACCTGTGAAGCATGTCATTTTACCTTGGTTAGCTCGGTCCGGATCGCAACCATCCTCTCGGTCTCCTTTACTCTCCAGGACGCCACTGTCAAAGAGCAATAGCTATTAGTGGAGCGTAACCAAAACCATGCCTTGAATGTTACTCCGTATGAAGTCTTGTCATGTTGAACAGGCATGGTAGTAGGGTAGAGAATGTTTTACCGTCTCTGATAGCTGTTGGGCCATCGGCAAAGAGGGCAACCACAGCAAGAGTCATGGCGACATCAGGCATTTTGTTCATGTTGACATCAATGGCCTTGAGGTGTTTCCTCCCAAATGGCTGCCGTGGTGGGCCGGTAACAGTTACGCTAGTCTCGGTCCATGTAACCTTCGCTCCCATCATCTCCAGTACCCCAGCAAACTTCACATCACCCTGCGGTATTCAGCAAATTAATAAGGAAACTGAGACAACATAACGAGCGCATTTCACAGGACTGTTTAGTTTGGTCTGTTTAACTAGTTAATACATGAAATACACTCAACGAAGTATGCATATTTGTCATTTGCAGATGATTATGTTATTTAGTGACTCTGAGAGCAAAGGCAAAAGCAGTTAGTAGTTCAGCAAAGTTTTACCTGCAAACTGGTGGTGCCACAACCTTCAACAGTCACAGTCCCTCCAGTAATTGCAGCACCAGCCAAGAAATAGCTTGCACTTGAGGCATCACCTTCAACATAGGCATTTCCGGGGGACCTGTTGATTGCAAAATAAAGGGAGGTTTAGTTTAGGGAACCACTAATGAACTTATGAACTGATTTCAGTACAATGAATTAAGGGAAGCATGTTGGGTAACAACATGGATATATCCTTCTAAAGCAATAGAGAAGCAGGTTCACACATCAGAGGGGGCACGAAAAATAACAATCAAGTGCCTTTTCCTGACAATAAAAAGGTACACATGCAAAGCAGCTACGAGTCGCGTTAAAAAAAAAGCAGCTACAAGTCCAGCTACCTAGATTCTCTTAGAAACCAAGTTTCAAGAGGATGCTACCTCTGGTGCTATCAACAGTCTGCATGGTTGCCCCTCTATAATGTATCTTAATCAGGTGATTACCAACTAGGCATTGCTTGGCTATTTCAGTTCGCGTTCTTGACTCCAATAGACTGGCCATATTTTTAAGTAATTTACACAATCAATCGTCAGTACTAGTTTTTTTACCCTGAACGATTTTCACCTATGGTGCATATATTCAAATATGGATGCATCTGTTTGGCAAACTGAAAACTGAATCGTTGACATCAAAGTAGTGAAATAAATTACATAACTTACTTGTATTTTTGACCTCCCTTAATGTAGAATCTGTCCCAGCTATCAGAGTGCTCTGCTTTCACGCCAAAACGCTCCATCAATCTCAATGTCATTTCAACATAGGGAATGGAGATTAATTTATCAATGATTTCAATCTCCACATCCCCAAGAGCCAAAGGAGCAGCCATCAGCAAGGCACTCAAGTACTGGCTGCTGATGGAGCCAGAGAGCTTGACCTGTAGAAAATAACAGTTGTGAGAGATAAATCATGCTAAAAACACATAATATTAGACTAGAAATCAGGAAATACCCCAGAAGATGGAAACTAAGTTGCTAAACACATGCCAAGTATTACTTTATTGAGTTCAATGAGAACATGATTTACTAGTTAGGGATGACCATGTGTAGGTTATTTTGTGGTGTAGAGTGAAATTCAGATCAATCTATGCTTTCCTTACAAATGCAAAAGCAACAAGAGTTGTACTATTTTCAGAATAATGTAGCATGTGACCCTTAGTAACTAACCTTGCCGCCAGGTAGCCCTCCAATTCCATTGACACGAACAGGTGGGCAGTCAGTGCCAAGGAAACAATCAACATCCGCACCAAGCTGCTTCAATCCAACAACCAAGTCGCCAATGGGTCTCTCCCTCATTCTTGGTACTCCATCAAGGACATAACTGAAGTCCAAAAACCAATACACCATAAGCCACTGGACATACCCATGGACTTCATACTAACTTCAACAATCACTGTAGAGAGAATAAAAACATACGTTGCATTTCCGCCAGCAGAAGTAACAGCTGCTGTCAATGGCCGCATTGCAGTTCCGGCATTCCCCAAGAAGAGCTGCACTTCCTCTTTGGCGTCCTCAACTGGGAACTTTCCACCACAGCCAACAACTACAGCTCTTTTGGCAGCTTTGTCTGCTTCGACAGAGAGCCCAAGAGTCTTCAAGGCCCCGAGCATGTAGTGGACATCCTCACTGTTCAACAGGTTATCAACCACTGTTGTCCCCTGATCAAAGATTAAAAAAACATAATTAATAAGCAACGATTTATTTGTTATCCTTATTAACAAGTGTTTTTTTTAAGAAATCCTTATCAAGGAGTTAGCAATGCTAGTTTTGTGACCAAACTTGTTAAAAACAACGTAAAGGATCATCAATGCTTCATCGTTTATCATGGCAACGGTATTAAGATAAACCCTTCAGGGCTAGTTTTTTGTACCTAAATTTCATAGCAGAGACCACCAAACACCAAGAGACAGCATGGCATCCTAACAGACAATAGTCCAGCATAGTAAGAATCCCCTGTTTAGTGTTCACACATCGATCACCTAAACCTGAATACAAGTGGCAGGGAGGACTGGCTACTAAACGAGCTAACAAACTACAGACCTCCATCTCATCGTTTGAGTAACTACACCAAGAATTAGTAGTCCATGACAAAAGCTGAACAATTTTGCTATCGAGTTTGTTAACAGCAGTGCAAGGGACCCTGAGTGGTTGGTTCATCTTTCTTTCTTTTTTTTATCATGGTAACAGTATAAGATCCACCTTTAAAGGCTGGTTTCCTGTACCCAAAATTCACAGCAGAGCCCACCAGACTCCAAGAGAGAGCATGCCATCCCAACTTCCCAAGAATCTGAGTAGGCCGATAGGGCAACACCCACTTTTTTTAGTGTTTATTTACACCTTGTTTTTACTGAATTGATTGATCACCTTAAGCCGAATACAAACTAGCAAGACAAACTCGGGAGCTAGGCATGTAGCGCATCTGATCGTGAGTGAGATGGATTACACCGAGAATCCGTTGTATTTGACAAGCAAAACATTCCAGTAGTTGAGAAACAGGGCACCAGCAAACCCCCTGTAAAATCCCATATCCACACCGCACCCAAATTCCAGTTGGCCAGGAAGGTAAGGGAGGGAGGGTCGTCCTCACTTACCTCGGACAGGGCGGCGAGCAGGAGGATCCGGTTGGAAAGCGACTTGGACCCCGGCAGCTTGACGGTGCCGGAGATCTCCTTGATGGGCTGCAGCACTATCTCCTCGGCGCCCGCCTGCACCGCGGATGCCGCCGCCGCCGCCGCGGGGACCACGCGGCGCCCGCGCGCCCGCAGCCCGCGGACAACGGCGGCGGAGGCGGGGCGGGCGGACGGGGGCGCCGCCGAGCTCGGGCGGTGGTGGTGGCGCCGTCCCGCGGCGAGGTCCAGCGACACGGTGGCCGCCGCGGCCTTGGTCGCCATGGCCGCCATTGCCGACGACGCGGGTTGGTGGCGTAGAGGTGGGCGCGCGGGATTGGTGAGGGGGCGGGGGAGGGTTGTTTTGGTTCGGCTCGGCTCGCGGTTGGTGGCGTGGACGGGGGACGACGGGGGACGGGGGAGGAAGAAATACGAGAGGGGTAATGGAAACCGGTGAGCGTGCGCGCCGTGTTGCTACTGCCACCAACCCTCGCGACTCGCTGGGGGCCGCAATAGGGTACGGGTCCAGGCCGGTCTCCGGTGGCAGTTCGGTGGAGAGGGTGAGAGAGACTGAGTGGTTGGTGTAGGTGGAGTATGGATGGCAACGGGGATATACCCGTCGGGTATCACCGGAACGTTCTCTTCCCCGCTATGGAGAATTCATCCCGTCACCATCCCCATTAACTGTCTCGGGTATAGATTCTTGCCCATCCCTGTACCCGTCGGGTATCGGTCGGGTAACAGATATCCAACGGGTACTGCATACCCGATAAACAAGGACACTTGGGGTCGTAGCTTTGCAATCGGAGACGTTTCTTCTTCACCCGGGTATAAGTGTCGGAGTCTCGGAGATGCCGAGGAGAAGGAGCGAGGTTGCGAGGAGGACGAGCAAAGGTGGCAGAGAGACCGAACTGAGGAAGCGAGGGGCACGAGCGCTCGTGAGACAGGCGTGCTTGCTGCTGGCGGAGATGGTGAGGAAAAATTGAATGAGGATTCCTAGAACACACAAACTATATATATATAACTGTTCAGATTTGGACCAAAATACCTATGTTGAGCTTCTTTGGGCCTAATACTCGCATGACAGCTCAAATAGTCAGGTTCCTCAACGGGTAATGGGGACGGGTAAACAGGGAACGTTCCCGTACCCGCTATACCCGTCGGGTATGGATTCTTGCTCATTTAGATGCCCGCGGGTAAAGATATGATTCCATCCCCGTCCCCTAATGGATCAAATACCTGTTGGGTATCGGGTATCGGGGCCCCGTTGCCATC
The DNA here is from genome assembly GCF_019320115.1 of Miscanthus floridulus. Classification (NCBI taxonomy): domain Eukaryota; kingdom Viridiplantae; phylum Streptophyta; class Magnoliopsida; order Poales; family Poaceae; genus Miscanthus; species Miscanthus floridulus. The sequence continues at coordinate 14,892,820 of NC_089597.1, forward strand.
TTTAAGGTGGAGGGACCGGGCCGGAGTTGCACGGCACAGGTGCGCAGTGTGTTGCAGACGACGCAGCAACACCAGCACGGCACAAGCGCGGCCAACGGCCGTCTGGTGGCCTCCGTCAACAATTGTTGTTATCGACAGGTCTTTGTTTCACTGTTCTCTCTACTACCCGCGACCGCATCTTCTTCTTGTCCACAGTTGCCCAACCGCATCTTCTTCGGCCCGGCGCCCGAAGCAACGTGGCCGCTCATCCGTCCGCTCCCTTTCCGCACCGTGCATTCGTCGGATGCTGCGCCATGCCCTTCCCATCTCGCCGACCACGCCACGCGCCCGTCCCAGTTACCTGCGACGCTCGCTCCCTCGCCGTCCGCCCATCCTCCATCGCCGTCGTGTGCGGCGCTGACCCTACCATGGCCACTCGGGGCACATATGCCGTGGCGCCTCAGATCTTCTCCGGCCGAGCCAAGGGCACCCACGAGCGCAGCCGGTGCTGGTGGTGCTCGCACGCCGCGGCTCACAGCTCCCACCCACCCCGACGGCTGGAATCGACCAGCCCGACCTCCCACTTAATGTTGCATATGTATGTTTCAAGTGTTTCAGACGTTTCAGAAGTATGTTGCACTTGTTTCATCTTGATGTTGCAAAAGTAGATCAAGGGGATGTTGCATATGTTTGCATATGTTGCAAGTGGTTCAGAGGCATGTTGTAGCCGTTTTTATCTGGATGTTGCGTATGTTTTTGTAGGATCTCTGGTACGTCTAGAGGAGGGGGTGAATAGGCCTGTAAAAATTCAACTTAAACCGAAGTCAAATTCACCCATGGCACTGCCGCACCAAACAGCGGCACTGTGGCACCTGCAGGAGATATTAGTTTACCCAACAAAATTTAGATCGGATAAATTTCTTAGCTTCCTGCAGGATAGTAGATCACAGATCGACAGCTAAAAATGGTGGGAACACCACACACAAGTAGATCGGCCACAAATCCTAGAAATCACCTCAACAACAACAGAACACAAGTGTAGCAACACAAGCATAAGATGACACAAGGATTTATCCCGTGGTTCAGCTCGTCACCAAGGCTTGCCTAAGTCCACGTTGTTGAGGTATACCACTAAGGCTTAGGGCTTTGCAACCCTACCTCGTTCTCAAGTCAAGAGAGTGAACTCTTGAGATGAGAGATGATTTTACACGCTGCAAGAGGTGGTTACAAACCTCCCGGGGCTGCCACAAACTTGGCAAGCTCACCGGGCGACGCTCTAGCCGGCTAGGAGCCAAGCTCCAAGAGTAACAAACACAACCGCCGGCCAAAACATGAACCAAATACTCTTTAGGCTTTGGGAATCAGTGGAGCTGCTCTCTAATCACTTTTGGCACCTTTTTCTCTTAAGGATTGATGGGAAAGTCAAAAGAAAAGCTTGAGAGCTTGAAGGGCACCAATTGAGGAGAGTGGAGATGAGCACCTGCTGATTTTCGTCGGTCTGAACCGTTGGGGAAGAAGAGAGAGACATTATAGAGAATAGGTTAAAGTATAAATACCCCCTGCCTCCCAACGGTTACTTAAGTGCGGCAGTGCCACCCTAACTGCGGTAGTGCCACGGTGCGGCAGTGCCTCTCTAGGTGCGGCACTGCCGCACCCAGTAAGACAGCAAGGGTGAAGGAGTTGTTAAGTTAGCTGTCTTGGCTGAGGTGTGAGGATATTTTGTGTAAAGATTGAGCATTTGGTTGCACACTGTTAACCAGTTGTAGTGTCCCCCTTTATAGTATGGCTTTTTCCATACTCAATTTCAAAAGACAAAAGAATTCAAAACTCCTTTGAACGCGATGCCATCCTTATTTGTAATTGGGGGCTCCTCCTTTCCATGTAACATCCTCTATAATGAATTCTCTGCTTGTCATCTTAATAAATCTCATTAGTTCTCTAATTAGGTGGTCATCAACACCAAAACTCACATTAAGGTTTGATTGCACTTACAATCTCCCTATTTTTGGTGATTGATGACAACCCAATTAGAGCTTACAAAAGATATAAAATGAATAACTGAGATTTTTTTTCGAGCCTTGGGTGTAGAGCCCCCCCTCAATATGTGAATAGAGAATTGAATTCTAAACTTGGCATAAGAGGTCAAGATTCACACTTTAGTGAAGTAAAAATTGGGGCTCCCCCTACATCCATGCCTTTATAGGGTGCTGCACATAGTGTCAAGAAAATATATACGTTATGCATATGATAGATCATGCACACATGTGCTTGCTGCAGCAACTGAGTGCGGCACTACCGCACCTGACTGTACGAGCAAGACAGAGTCAAGCACCACATAGTTAGCTTAGATAAAAAAAAGATATGCAACCTAGCACAATAAGATGACTTCTAATCCACACAAACGATACATGTCCATATCCGATACACAAAGAGTCAAATAGTAGCAATATTTCATAATTTAGAGTTTTGAGCGACTCTCAAACTTTCCACCTAGCGAAGACTAACACTCATCGAATAGGACATAAAGCGCAGCTGCTGACTATGGCATCGAAAAGTTGTTGACCCCTCTAATTTTCTCCCCCTTTAGCATAAAGCACCAAAAAGAGAAGAAAAGAAGAAAGATCAATACCTACTCGTCATCTCCCTAGATGTCTGTCCAATCAATATCATCACCTCCTGCAGCCCTAGCACCTCCTACAGCAGTCCTGGCACCACCATCACCATCATCGTCATCGGAGTCAATACGTGCACGGCCCTAACGATGAGTAGTGGCGGTGTAGCAAGTGGAACACCTCAGCTCCTGTCCCTGACGGTATCCCTCTAGGGTCTCATCCCAATCTACTGCTCGTCCCTACTACTCCTCCTCTTCATCATCATCCTCATCATCTGAATCTGTGTCGGAGAGACTTGGAAGGTCATACTATGGAGGAGGTGGAATAGGAGGAAGTGGTGGAAGGTCCTATCCACGCTGCTGACGCTGCTCAAGCTGTGTCGGAAAGGTCAAGATGGCGGACTAGAGGGGGGTGAATAGTCTTTTCTAAAACTTAATCGCGTCGACTAACCGATACAAATGCGGAATTAAAACTATCGGTCTAGCCAAGACTATACCCCTCTATATATGTTCACTAGCACCTTGCAAAGATAACAATTATGCAACAAAGGTGCCGGGCAAGCTAGAGCTCTCCTAATCAATTCTAGGAGCAAGGTCACACAAACATATGCCACTAGTACTTTAAGCTATGAGGGAGCTCCTACCTATGCTAGTAAGCAAAAGCACAAAGTAAACTAAGCTTACTAGCAATGCTCAATAACAAGGCAACCAATGCCTAATTAGATAGCGCAAATACTTAGCTACACAAACTAAGTAATGTGACTAACAAGGTTACTAAAACCAAATTAGCCACGCAAGGGAGCTACTTCTATGCTACACTAGCAAGAAGGTAATTAGCAAGCTACACAAGCTATCTAATTATAAGAGCAACTACACAAGCTTAATATATATAAAAGTAATTGCCAGCTTGTGTAAAGGGAAGCAAACCAACGGGAAGAAAAGGTTGACACGATGATTTTTCTCCCGAGGTTCACGTGTTTGCCAATACGCTAGTCCCCGTTGTGTCGACCGCTCACTTAGTGGTTCGGCGGCTAATTAGCATCACCCGCTAAGCCCGCACGTCAGGCGCCGCAAGAACCTACCCCTTAGTGAGGGTAGCTCAATGACACGCTTTACTAGAGTTGCTCTTCGCGGCTCCCGTGGGGCGAGCACAAGTACCCCTCACAAGCTCTTTTCTAGAGCCCCACACAAGCTTCTTGCGGGCTTCGACGGAGACCACCACCAAGCCATCTAGGAGGTGGCAACCTCCAAGAGTAACAAGCACCACCGGCTTGCAACTCGATCACCTAGTGCCACTCGATGCAACCTCACGATGCAATCGCACTAGAATCGCTCTCTCACACAATCGAATGATCACTATCAAGTATGTGTGAGATGGAGGGCTCCCAAGCACTCACAAGCATGGACACTAAGTCCCCCGAGGTGCTCTATCCCTGCCATGGCCGAGAGCCACTACTATTTATAGCCCCAAGGGCTAAACTAGCCGTTACCCCTTCACTGGGCAAAAGTCGGGCTGATCGGACGCTCCGGTAGTGTTGACCGGACGCTGGACCTCAGCGTCCGGTCGCCCGCAGACGGCCACGTGTCCTGATTCCAATGGCCACTTGACCTAACCGGACGCAGCAGCTTCAACTGATCGGACGCTGAACTCCCAGCGTCCGGTCGTTTCCAGTAAGGTACTAACCTCGACCGGACACGTCCGGTCGGTCGTGATCGGTCGTAGCACCAGCGTTCGGTCACTCCCAGCTTCTCTGCTCTGCCTGCGTCACCATACGTCATCCTGATCGGACGCACACGGCCAGCGTCCGATCACTTCCAGCGCCAGCGTCCAGTCACTTCCAGCGCCAGCGTCTGGTCGAAGACCGACGCCTACACGCTGTCTGCCACCACTGATCGGACGTAGGACCCCAGCGTCTGGTCACCATGTGACTAGCGTCTGGTCCACTCTATGAGACCCTGTCTTTTCTGTCTAGGGCGCCGGTGGCACCATCGGACTGTCCGCACCAAGTTGATCCTCATCAACTCCAACTTCATCTCCTTTGTAAATATGCCAACACCACCAAGTGTACACCACCATGTGTATGTGTGTTAGCATTTTCACAATAATTTCTCAAAGGATGTTAGCCACTCAACTTGCCACGCCACTCAATCCTAGCGACGATACAAAGTTAGATCACTCGAGTGGCACTAGATGACCGATATGCAAACAAGTTTGCTCCTCTTAATAGTACGGCCATCTATCCTAAACCCGGTCATAAACTTCTCTACACACCTATGACCGGTGAAATGAAATGCCCTAGGTTATACCTTTGCCTTGCGCATTCCATTTCATCTCCTCCAGCGTTGATGCAACACATGCACCAACACGATCGACAATGATATGATCCACTTCATATCATCACGTGATCATATTGGTTCATCGATTTTGACTTCACTTGTTCTTCACCATTGCCATTGTCCATCGGCGCCAAGTCTTGCTCAAGCTTCACCGCCACGCGGTCCATCACTCCAAAGCCTTCGACTTGCCCTTCACGCTTGCAACCGGTCCATCAAGCCAAGTCTTGTCTTGATCTTCTCCACCTTGATCACATGACTCAATGTCATGTCTCATGTGCAATAAGCTCCTTCATCATCACATGTGTGAGCTTTGCAACATCTCCAAGCCATTTTTACCTTCATGGTATATGTTGCTCACACACATGTACCTGTGGACTAATCACCTGTGTATCTCACATAAACACAATTAGTTCACCTAGGTTGTCACTTAATTACCAAAACCACATAGGGACCTTTCAGTGTCTCATACGCTCTGTCAGCTGCATAGGTGCACTTGCCAAAGATTGCCTTCAACCACTTGCCAAACTTCTTGATCTTGCCTCCTCTGTGAGACCTAGAGTGGGAAGACTCAGGGATGTCTACGTGAGCATGAGAGCTCCTCGCTCCCTGAGTAGCTGTAGTTGGCTGGGTCTTCTCAGTTTTGTAAACGGTGTGCATCCCATCCTTCGAAAAATAAAATCCAATGACCCTCTCAATCATGAACATGAGGTAAGGGGCATAGGGTAGCCCCCTCCTCCCATCCTCCACTGCAAATCTTAACTCAATCCACATGAATCTAGGGACATTGAACCTGTCCTCACCTGGAACAAATCTAGCTAACACATTTCTCACATAGCCATTAATATCTGAGGCTACTCCATCCTTTGGGTTGATGGTGTTCCTGATGAGGTTATTGAGGATGTAATAGAAGCTATGTAGACCACTCCTCTTATCATCTGCAATCCTTCTATCTCTCCACATGTAATTGATATCACGGATCTCAGCTCGAGGCTCATCATGAATGTAAGTATAACCTCTGTGCTCCTCCCCAAAGCCAAGAATCTAGCTAAAAGTGACAAAGTCGACTCAGTAGTGCTGATCATCAGTCATCCAGTGAATCTCATCAGAGGTCTAGTCATAGAAGTATGTGGCATGAAACTGTGCAAGGACCTCCTCATTCCAGTTATACTAGAAACCCATGATGTCTGAAAGCTAGAACCTATCACAAATTTTAATTACCTTGTCAAACTCAGGCTCCTTCTCCTACATCTCATCCCAATCAATATACTATATCTTGATGATCTTGGTTTTCTTGGATGCAAGAATGACAATGGCATAAAAGTTGGAATAAAACTCATTCTAGAATCTGTAATCGATGCCCAAATCCTTGCGCACTGCATAGGAATTGATCCCCCTTGCCTCTTTCACCAGCTTCCAACTCTTGGAATAGTTGACAACTGCATGCTGGTAGGAGTCATCTGTAGGTCTCATGATGATCTCACCCTCAAAATCTCTCATGTATCTACCATCAAACTCAGAGAGATGTTGTGGGGTGTCAGGAATGGTATCAGTGGTACAACCTATCATCTCTAGCCTCTCCTCATCTTCAATGTATTGCTCGCGCCTCCCCCTGTCACCAAGTCCCCTTGGAGCTGCACTACTGCCTGCTGCTATTGACCTCCCTCGACCACGGTGAGGTGGATCCTTGTCTCTTTGCTCATTCATCTTCCTTTTCCCCTTTGGTCATTATCTCCGTGCTCCATCTATGCATAGAATGAACTAGATAAGAATTGTACAAATGGGACATAGAAAATTACTTGAAGAATAGTCTTGATAAGAAAAAGGACTTAGATCATGAACTTGAGAGACACTATGGATAGTGCTGCCCAGGTAGTGTGGCACTACCGCACCCTAAGAGCAGCACTGCCACACTCAGTATCTCCACAAGCTCATGACCTCCTTCTTCTTTCTTAGCAAATCCATTTTTCAAATGTCTTCTGACATCACCAAACAATTTTTAGAGCATAGTTCAAGATAAAAACACATGATGTCATGTAATAGATGGGAATAGTGATAACATTTTGAGTGGGAGAGAGCATGTGATGAATAAATCCAACCAATACATCGATTCATCTAGGGAAAGTCACAACCAGACGTAGTCTCAAACTACAGGGTGTGGTATTGCCACACCTTACCACAGCACTGTCGCACATGTTATGCACCGCCGTGCTCAGAGGGGGAGCTACTGGCGCCTCATCGTTGTCTGACCACTCAGATATCGCCGCACTTTGTGTCCAAGCCGTCTGATCGCCACCAAGCGAGATGTCGCCCGGCCTACAGGGAGCTACATCCGTTGTTCTCCTCTTCTTTCGGGTCGGCACATCTTGCTCTGCCCTTTTCCCTTGGACCTTCTCTAACACCGGGGAGGGATTCTCCTTTCGACCAGCACCTGCGCCTTCAGATTCAGATGAGGTGCTGACGGCACCTTCCTCCGGCTGAGTGGTCGGCCGAGCGTCCACTGCCCTTGGCCAATCGTTCCTCGGCATGCCTAAGAAGTATGCCTCCCATTCCTACAAATGGATCTTTCCACAAGCGAATCAGTTCACTACTCGACACCGGCACAGGATAAAAAGCATCAGAACAATAGTTGAGATTTTTACCTGAGGAGGTGAGTACGTGCAGTTGAAGGCTCTCGGCTGCCCTGGCACACTGAACAGCGCGTTTGGAGAGAATAGTTCTCCATTTGTAGTGCGCGGCCTGCCGCCTCGCTGCTGTCGTAGCGTCTGCCAGGGCAAGTCGAGGCTCGGGCTTCGGTCCTCGCTGCTGTCGTAGCGTCTGCCACGATGAGGGTGGTAGCTACGAGCATGCCTACAGGCATCTAGGGTGTTGCGCGTGTCACGGTGGAGGCCGAGACGCTCATGCACCAGGGCTGCGGTGCGCAGCCTGCCGCCTTGCTGCGCCTGGTGGACTGACACGTCCCTGTCAGGTCACTCTAAGGGCGTGCGCTGGCTAGCGTCGAGCTCGCATTGTTGGGACAGCGAGCTCTCGTCCTGCTGTGCCACCGCACGCTCGAGTAGCGTGTGAATCTCATGATGGGCCCGACAATCCTCAGGTGTCACGGGCTCTAGAAGCCCCCGAAGTAAGGCCACCACAACAGCGATGTGCTGGCTTGCCCGAGTGAAGTGTGGGAGGGCTTTGTCGTCCTCGATAATCCTCCGGTTCATGTCACGGGCCACGATGCACGCACGCCCACCGTCTCCATGGCGCTTGAGCTCCACGCGTTCCTGCTCGAGCTAGAGTCGTGCTTCTTCGAGCTCTTGGTGTCGCGCCCTCAGCTTCTCTACCCGCAGGCGAGGTAGGGCCCCTGCATCCCTGAAAGGTCCTTATTTAGTTTTGGTAATTGAGTAACAACCCTAGGTGGACTAATTGTGTTTATGTGAGATGCACAGGTGATTAGTCCATAGGTACATGTGTGTGAGCAACATATGCCATGGAGGTGGAAATGGCTTGGAGATATTACAAAGCTCACACATGTGATGATGAAGGAGCTCATTGCACATGAGACATGATATTGAGTCATGTGATCAAGGTGGAGAAGATCAAGACATGATTTGGCTCGACGGACCGGTTGCAAGTGTAACGGAACCGACCAATTTATAAGAGCACAAGTACAAAAGCAATCACCGGAGTGATCAAACCGTCATACTTGAACCCATATAAACCCGGTAGTCAATTGAAACCACGAAGGATTTCAAACCAACTTGTATACAACCAAGATCACAGTAATTCAACATAACAAGCCACATGTTACATCCATTTCACAAGTAGTTCATAAGTACCACATACATCAGAGTACACATAGTTGTTACAAAACGAGTTCACAAATAGCGGAAGCAAAGTAGTTTAACACCATCACACACACTTAGTTCAAATACAAGCCAGTACCATAGTCATATCTAGCAAAAGCAGTAAGATAAGATAACATAGATGATCATACCCATGATCTAGTCTTCATCCCCCGCAGGGTGGAGACAATACTTGCAGTAGCCGTTATAGAGCACGTCATCTGCAACAAGGGGGAATAAACCCTGAGTACGAGAAGGTACTCAGCTAGACTTACCCGTCGTAAACTAGAAATAAATGACACCAAGGATTATGCAAGGCTTTGTCGGTGGATCTAGCTTGACAACCATTTTGCATAAAAGCTTTAGTGATACTAGAGCATAATTTGATTTATGAGTAAGCAGTAAGTTAACAATATTAACCTATCAACTAGATTAGCACCTATACTAGAGCAAGCAAGTGATTAACTCCAAACATTAGTAACCATATCCGGTATAATGTTGTATCATTATCATCATCGATTTAACCATCAAGTTCAATTAAGTGCATCTACGTTGCCGCTGCTCAGTCAAGTTCTCACTATCCGGGAGAGACGGCGATTCGAATCGATTCCTATCCAGCTGGAGGGGTATTCCTAACACAAACCCAGGCATACCTCGCGAAGGTAGCCTTAGGTCACCTTTGGTACATCTCAAGAATTGTGGCTCCGAGCAGCGCCGCACCCTCAGGGAGTCTACTCTGCCAGGTGGTCAATCTCACCTCGGACTTACGCCAATAGCTCCTCGCACATCCTTACTATCGCCAGGGTGCGCACTTTCACTTCTCGGTCTTTCGGCCTGAGTTGAGCTACTCGGCTTCGCGGTCGGAACGAGTTATCCGGCCAACTAAGTGATAGGCATGCGTTCAACATGACATGAGGACGTACAGCGAATCGGTCCTTAACCGACATAGACGGGGATAGATCCACAACCAAGACCTCCTTGCCTTGTTGCTTCTATATCGACCTCCCGCCCGGTCATAATTCATTATTAACACATGGTTATTCTCCACGATAGCAATTATAGCCAACCGTGACTAGACATTTTTCTAATATGCAGGTGATAGGAAATCACCTGACTTTTACCGGTCTAAGCATGGCTAAGCTTTGATTCACTCCTGGACCTAAATAGGATTCAGGGTACGTATACTGGCCAAGGAATAGATATATATGCAACAAGTGTTCGCATCCAATTTCTATCACTTAATGCATCAATAAATAAAGATACTCAAAGTAACCATTTTGAAAACATAGGAGTCTTAGAATGCTCCGGGGCTTGCCTTTCAGAAAAGATGAAGGTTGGTGATCGGGGCACCCAAGAACTTCTTCGTTGACTCCTTCTTCGGGGGCCTGCACCTCCTACTCCTGAGTTTGCTGCTGCTCCTCCGGAAGTACTGGCTTGAATTCCAGAAGCATAACTCCCTCCGGAACACCTATTGCATGCCAATGCACAAGATAAATATCATGGATGCATAAGGAATGACATGATGCTCATGATGAATGAATCACAGTAAGTGTTTAACGAAACATCACTGGACACTCGTTTACCGATTAAGAATAGCTCTATTCAAATCACTTTAAAACATGTATCTTAACTTGAAGAACAAGATCAACTTACCTAACTTGCATAACCTAAGGTAAATATGCTCATCTTCAGTTAAAGGCCTAACACCTAAGAACATTACCATAAACTTAGAAATAGTAAAGGTATACATAATTTAACATTTAAAGCTTCGTATGCATACAAGTAGTCCCTTAATGCAATCACAACCAGAGTTCTACAATTCCAAATGACTTGTATGAGGACATTCTGGAAAGCTTATGAAATTCTCTACAAAACAATTGTAAACATCACAGCATGATACTTACGTTAACTAAATCGAATTCCAGTAAACCTAGAATTTGTCCAGAACGGCAGGGTTACTAACTTATTTATTTAACGATGATGCAAAAGCCTAATTTGACCAAACCAAGCTTACCAACTTGTTGCACATACCAGAGGAACACTAGGAAGTATAGTGCTAACTTCTAAATAAATTATTTAATATCTTTTTCCAATTTATTTAGTTAATTAGGTGATTAAAGCAATATATAGTAAAATTGTTCATAAAAATCTACAAAAATTACAGTAGCTATCTCATGCTTCACATAGACTACCATAAAAATTTCAAATCCATTGAGCAAGCAGAACTTGCTGTACCTAAAATAACAAGTGGTATGTCCATTTTTAGCATAATTAGGAAACCCTAATGAAAAGTGTCAAGCAACAGATTTTCTCATTTGTCCTAGCATCATTCTAGCATAAGAACCTTACTCACCAAATTTTACCTACACTGGATCTATAGAAAAATTATGAAAATTCACACAAGATCCATCCATTGATAAAAAGAAATTCTATAACTTAAAAACCATACATGCACTAGCTCTGAAATTTTAACTAGAGATTCTACTAAGCAATAATAGATTACCCATAAAATTTCATCATTTTTGGACCACAGAAACTCAAGATAAAATTCAAACAAGTTTGCATGTACCCAAAAACACATTTCAAAGTCCTATTTAATTTATCCAGAATTTCTATCACATGTGCTCATATAATATTTTTATTAAATACTAGACAATACTAGGAACTCAACAAAATTAGAACCATAACATTTGGATCTATATACTAGGAAATACCTATTTTTGAATATCAACACAAATCTGTGAAATAATAAAGCAAAACGAAATAATGAAACAAATCACAGCCACAGCTGGGCTGACCCGAGGAACGGTGGCCTGAGAACGGCGCTGGCGTGGCCTAGAAAATGGAGCGGCCCACGCTGGGCTCCCGCCTCAGCCACGGCGGCTGACAAGGCGGACCCGCGCGTCAGAGAGAGAAGCAGGGGAAGGAAGAAGACGACGGTGGGACTCGCCGTCGGTGGCTTCTCCGGCGAGACCAACGACGCTACGGTGCTCACTACAGCAATGCGCATCTAGCCGTGCCCTTGATTGAAGCTTTTGGCGCGGCTACAGGGTCGGCGACGAGCAATGGCGGCGCACGGCCACGGCAGGGCCGGCTCCGACGACGCTACGGCGTCAAGGTCCCTAACGGTGACCCTACGGACTTCGGTGGTGCTCCTATGACCTAACGCGAGCCAGAGGAGGGAATGGGAGGATGCGAGGAGCGCTGGCCGTGAGAAGTGCTAATTCCGGCGAGGTCCGACAAGGCGGTGGTGGGGAAAAATCGGCGATTGGCCCTTACCGATGCACGATTGACTCGCGAGCACGGTGGAAAAGGGAGAGGAGATCACGGCGGAGCTCTAGGTAAGCTGGGCAACGCGTTTTTGCCAAGACGCGGGAGCTAGGCAAGGGCGAAGTTCTGGCGGCAATGCCGGCGGCTTCAGGCTGCGCTGAGGGAGGCGAGAAATGCGAACTGGGGCGGGCGACTCGGTCGGGCAGGCGCGGGGTGGCTTCAAGACGCGGCTGGCCGTGCTAGGGCATCCACGGCGCATGGCCTGCGTGCTCAGGCGAGCGGTGACGAGTGGCGCCACACGGCCAGCAACCTCTGAACCGGTCGGCCATGACGGTCACTGACCGATTTCTGAAAACGGTGATTCAGAGTTCATCGTCGATGACTGACAGCGCAGGTTAACCGGTGATTATCTCCTAATCTGTGACGATCTAGACTATGCCAAAGTTAACAAAGTTGATCATCCATATGTGAACTACAACTCTTGTTATAGGAGCTCGAGCTGGTTTGGCTCTATTAGGGAGATACAAGGTGCAACAGTTGGGTACACGAAACTGCAAAACACAAAAAGACTTGGGAAAAATTCTAAGTACGAAATCAGCAAGAAATCCTGACTTGTGGGCCATGTTTGACCATGTTCCACACATTTTCATGAGTTGGTCATAAAACAACTTTTGTTTCTTAATAAATTAGCTACAACTTTTGTAAAGAGTGTAAAGCCATGCAAGGCTTCTAAGTTGGTCATTTTAATCAGTCAAACAGTGACAATCCAAGGGTCAAATCTAGTCAACCTTCACTTGAGGGCATTTTAGTTATTTTGATCCACATGAACAATGTTCCAACAAGTAACCTAAGTGTAGTTAAGGTGTAATAGACCATGATCAACCACTTTACAAAATTGTTATACCACTTATAAAGACCACATGTGATAAAAGCAACTAAAACTAGCAATTCACTCATATGTTGCAATGCAATGTTTCATAGGTTGCATGACTTTTGTTGCAAGCTTAACTTGCCACATTCCTACCATGGTGCCATGTTTCCAGGTATGAAAAATTAATGTTGCATTCACATGTTGCGCTACTACCATTCCTAAGCAAGAAAGTATGAACAAACAGAATATGCGAATGTTGCATATGCATGTTTCAGTGACAAATGGCATGATGACATAGATGATGCATATGTTTATGAAATGACATGCAATTATGTGGAAGCCAAACACCTAGGGTGTTACAGCAAGTGTGAAGGGCAAGTTGAGTGATGACTTGGCACCGATGGACCGAGGCAACGGTGAAGAGCAAGTGAAGTCAAGATCGATGAACCAATATGATCACGTGATGATATAAAGTGGATCATATCATTGTTGATCGTGTTGGTGCATGTGTTGCATCGATATTGGAGGAGATGGAATGGAATGCGCAAGGCAAAGGTATAACCTAGGGCATTTCATTTTATCGGTCATAGGAGTGTAGAGAAGTTGATGACCATGTTTAGGATAGATGGTCGTACTATCAAGAGGGGTAAACTTGTTTGCATATCGGTCATCTAGTGCTACTCGAGTGATCTAATTTTGCATCATTGCTAGAATCGAGTGGCGTGGCAAGTTGAGTGGTTAACTCCTTGAAAAATGTTTGTGAAAAGCTAACACACGTGCACAAGGTGTTGTACACTTAGTGGTGTTGGCACATTTGCAATGGAGCAGCGAGGATTATCGAGCAGAAGTTGGTGATTGTCTCTAGCTCTGATCATGGTGATTGTGAGGGGTTCTTGAACTTTCTCCGGTGGAGAGCTGAGCAGAGCTGAGCACACTAGAGCCTTGGTGGCTTATGTGGTAATGCTTGGGAGCCCTCTAACTCACTTGTGCTTGATTATGTTCATCTGATCGAGTGAGTGAGCGATTCTAGTGCGATTGCATCGTGAGGTTGCATCGAGTGGCACTAGGTGATCGAGTTGCAAGCCGGTGGTGCTTGTTACTATTGGAGGTTGCCATCTCCTAAATAGCTTGGTGGTGGTCTCCGTTGAAGCACGCAAAGAAGATTATGCGGTGCTCCAGAGAAGTGATTGTGAGGAGGATTGTGCTCACCCCGCGGGAGCCGCGAAGAGCAACTCTAGTAGAGCGAGATGCGAATGGCGACAAGTGGCCCGACTGGGTCAAGTGCTAGAGCTTGTGGTAAGCACTCCATGTGGGAGAGTGTGACTTGCAGATCACCACTAGCAAGAGGACCGATGGCAACCTTGGAGCTTGTCTCAACGGAGACTAGTGTGTTGGCAAGCACGTGAACCTCGGGATAAAAATCATCGTATCATCCTTGTATTCCCATTGGTTTGTGTAACCTTGTTAGTCACACTGCTTAGTTTGTGTAGCTAAGTATTTGCGCTCTCTAATTTGGCATTAGTTGCCTTGTTATTGAGCATTGCTAGTGAGCTTAGGAGCTTTGTGCTTTTGCTTACTAGATTGTGTAGGAGCTCCCCCGGTTGTGCAAAGTACTAGTGCATAGGTTTGTGTGACCTTGCTCTAGAATTGATTAGGTTAGCTAGCCCGGCACCTTTGTTGCATAATTATGATCTTTATAAAGTGCTTGTGAACTTAGATAGAGGGGTGTAGTCTTGGCTAGACCGTTAGTTTTAATTCCACATTTATCTCGGTTAACCAACGCGTTTAATTTTAGAAAGGACTATTCACCCCCCCTCTAGTCCACCATCTCGACCCTACAATCCCCCCTTGACCTCATCGTCGAGGTCGTCTATTGGGGTAGCCCTCCCTCGTGGATGCTTTCGATGTATCCCTCGGGGGGACCTGCCATGAAACATTCTTGCGAGGGGTGATGGCTCCCCCTACTGGAGTTAGAGTCAGAGGGTGACTCCGATTCTCCCACGAGAAGGTCGTGGAAAGATTCCACGACGTATTCGGTCATCCCCATGAACTCATTGTTCGTAGGAGATGGGGGCGTGCGCTGCGCCACAAGGTGGCCAACGGTCTCTGCGGCATTGCGTAGACCGAACAGGAGCATTGCCAGGGCGCTCTGGATGAGGTATTCTAGGGAGAGCGGCTCTCCTCCAGCAAGCTGTGTCATGACATTGGCGAACGAGAAGGTGAGGCGGCGCAGGTCCTCCCGAGATGGTCAGGGTTCCAGGAAGGCGCCGAGCTGGCGCTCTAGCCTCCGGCAATCGAAGCCAATGAGCTAGTCGCTCCTGGGGGCGTGGGCCTCTGGTGCGTTCAGCTGCAGCTCCTTAAGCGTCTCGACGATCGCATCGAGGCCGATGGAGTGGAGAGGCTGGACGGCGGCGAGAACCTGTGCCAACTCTCCCTCCGTCGTAACGATGAAGTCCAGGTTCCCAAAGCGCACGTGCACGCCCGGGACCCAGCTGACGCCGTGACTAGCCATCCGAGGCCTGATGTGGATGTCGAGACGCGTAAAAAGCCCCTACCTGGTGTGCCAACTGTCGGTGTTTTTGGACCACCGACGAGTAAATTTATATTTGCGCGTCTGGCTCGGATAGTATGCTCGGATGACATAAGGGTTTATACTTGTCCGGGCGGAACGTCCCTACGTCTAGTTCGCTGCTGCTCGTGTTACTGGCAATTGGTTTGCGGTAGGGGTTACAAACAGGCGAGAGAGGGAGAGGATTCCAAGTCTCTGGTGGAAGGAGTGAACGGGTGCTAAGAGCTCGCTTGTCGCTCAGCCGTGTGCTCGTGTCGTGCTCTTGTGTCCAGATCGCCCCTTTCATGGGTCGCCCTGCTTTCTCTTTTATAGACGAAGGGAAAGCGCGGGATACAGAGACGGAAAAGGAGAAGAACGAAAGAGAGAAGAAGGCTTCCAGGGTTGTCGGGTCCTTCTTCTCCTTCATGCGGGTCCCGCCGATCCTTAGATGTTAACAGAGACGGCTCCATGTCGTGGCCCTGTTCGTCACTAGCGCCATGCGTAGGCGTCATCTGCCGGTCATGGCATTCTACTCCGTCCCGACGGACGTCGTAGTGAACTAACACGCCTATCAGCGTTCGTACGAGGATTAGGCAGAACAGCACCGGCACGCCCTACACTGTTCTTGATGTGAATCCCCAGGTATAGCCCGTCATGGCCACGGGTTACATCGAGGCATGCCAGCCTCTTCTCTAGCGTCAGAGTTTTGACCCAGGCCCATACGCTTGGACCTAAAGTGGTTGGCGGCGGTATGGGCCCCCATCGGACGAGACGGAACCCGCGTCCTCGAGGTCGAGCGAGACGGAGCCCATGACCTTGGACGAGACGAAAACCGCGTCCTTAAGGTCGGGCGAGACGAAGCCCGCACCCAAGGGGGCGGACGAGACGGAGCCCGCGGCCTCGAGGTTGGGCAAGACGGAGCCCGCGGCCTCGAGGTCGGGCGAGACGGAACCCACATCCTTGGGATCGGGCGAGACGGAGTCCGCGGCCTCGAGATCGGGTGAGACAGAGCCCGTGGCCTTAGGATCGGGCAAGACCTTTTAATACGTCTCGAGCCATCCGGAGAAGTCAACGTGGACGCTAACTTTCTTACTTTAGGTATCCCTAATATCGATACCCGACACTTGTTAAAAATTGCTTCAGTGTGAAGCACCTATATACGTGAGACACAACAAAACAAAATAATGAAATTAAAAGTTTTCTATCGCCTCTGACACACAAGTCATATCTTCCTCTAATCTTCTCACTGCTTGGCATCAAGGGCGTGTTTGGATCGTATCCTGCCATGTGGTGCCGCGACAATCCTAGCCACAATCGGCCAAAATCAGACATCTAAAGACACTGTCTGGCCTGCAATTTTTTCCGCACGGTCAATCAAACACGCCTCAAATGCTCAATTTTGCACCAGATGACAATTCTAAGTTGTATATTACTTTATTTGTCCACAAAAGAATACAATTATGAGATCCATGCCAGTCAAACTAACTCAAGTTCGATCAAATTTATAGTAAATATTATTAGTATTTATGTCTTTAAATAAATTTATTATAAAAATATATTCTATAACTAATCTAATAATACTTATTTTGTATCATGAATGTTAGTTTTTTTCATATAAATTCAGTCAAAGGTCAAATTGTTTGACTTCTCAAAAAGCATGAATTGTATTTTTTTTTGAACGGTCTCATTTCTTTCTCTCTTCTAATTACTATTAAGAAATGAACGCCGGAGTTGCTCTAAACAGGCCTAGCGGTAGCAAGGTTAGTTCTGCTTTCTTTTCGACCGCACAGGACACCTACCAAACTCGGAGTGTGGAGCATGGGGGATATGTGCTTCGTGCACCCCCGACTCGTCCGCCTTTTTTTAACTAGTGTGGAGACAAGCACCTACACCGGCTACATGGACACGACAACTTGCGCCTGGTGTTGCGCACTCGTGGCACTGGCTTGGTGGCCCTACCTCGCTGGGGTAAATTTGGTGCACCCGCCTAGTTAGTTGTGCAGTGGAGGTGATTATAGTATATAAGCACGAGGAAGGTAAATCAAGTTCATGATGATAGATTTTATAAAAAGTATATATAGAAATAAAATATGAAACTGGTTCATATTTTTAAGTAGAAAATTTGTTTTAACTTAAAAAAATGAAAAATAGTTCATATTTTTTCAAAAATCATGCTTAGTGTTTTTTTTGAGCTAGGAACCATAATACAAAGCATGATTTTTGAAAACACATGAAGTCTAGCATTCCGAGCATGTCCAAACTGCCTTCGTGCTCGATCATGTGTTCCCGGTGCATGCACAAACCTAAGACGACAACGACGAATGAGGAAGTGGTTCCGTCCATCCTCATGTCCTATGCCAAGTCGCAGACGTCTGTTCCAGGAGTCTGAGAAATCACACATCGGCTGGCACTAATGGTCCAAAATGAATCTACACACGTTATCGTCATGATGTCCCCTGAAGAAGATGGTGATGTTACAAAATTAAACCATATGATTTTACATGTTATTAATGTGCAATCAGAGCGTATATACTTTTATTCGATATTTCTTGTTCATGTCTTGATGGTTAAGCAAGACATTGCTGTTGAGGAAACTTTTTTTGGAGTTTGCACAACGGGTTGCACATGCACAGTGATCCATGCTACGGTCTGCAAGGATTTATCTTGGTTTGCATCCTCCGTTTTATATTTGGCCTAGTTTTAATTTTTTAGCAACCATGTACTATTCAAATAAATCTAAGGAATAAAAAGGTAGAACATGATTTTAGGAAAAAATAGAAAATTGGTTTCATATTTTCCTGAAAATTTTCAATATTAGATAATATTTTAGTATTTTTAAATTGATATTCATTGCAAGAAAATATTGGATAATTTCTTTTGAACAACTTTTTTATAAAGTCTAACCGATCTCTCTAAACTATCACGAAAGTTCAATTTATATATCTCTCGTGGTGCTACGTCAACTAAAACCGCTTATAATGAAGTAAATTGGATGATTTTCAGAGTTGAGGAAGTCCAGTTTTCCAATTGAAGGACAAATAGGACTCGCGCAATAATTAGCTGATTGATGGAGAGATGGTCTTTTTTCCAACCTATATAAGGCCCTGTTTGGTTTCCATAAGTCAGGTGACTGAAAACCAGTGACTTATAAGTCATGCCTGTTTGGTTGTAGATGACTTATAAGTTCATTAAAGGTGTGGGCCCCATGTGAAAAAGGGTGACTTATAAGTTTTAAGCAGGAGTGAACCAACTTAAAACTTATAAGCAGGGGTGACTTATAAGTTGATGGTGTTTGGCAAAATAAGTTACTTTTTTCACTTTTTAACTTATAAGTAGGTGACTTATTTGGAACCAAACAGGACCTAAGTTTCGGTGATCGTAGCTAGTGGGCTGGACAATGCAACAAAGGCCCATGGCAGATAGGAAAGCCGGTCCACGCGGCTAAGCTCCCGAGAACGTGGCGTAAACTTTTTGACAACGCAAAATGCCTGAAGTCATCGTCGTCAAGGTGTCACACCAACCAGCCTTTGACCTCAGCTCAATGAGACAATTTATATCATGTGAAAACGCTTGTCGTTTGGGATCCCATAAAAGAAATCATTCTCATTTCTCTAGAATTTAAACCGATGGTGGACTTGGACAGCGGTGCCGTTTGCAGACTCTCGGGTCTCCGGCCGCCACCGACGTCGATCGGAGAGGTCGCCGGCCGGTCTCTCCGGCGGCCCTTCCGATCCGATCGTTCCCTAGCTAGTTCCCTTTGGGGCCTTGAAAGGCTGCTGCTTGCACCGTTCCACCCACCACCCACCAGGCACCAACAGATGCTTTCGAGTCAAAATAAAGATGCTTTCAGTTAGAGAGGCAGGAAGGCTAGGCAACACCCAACAGCCAGGGAAGGAACCCGACTAAAGAGGTGTTTGGTTTCTGCAGGGCGTCTAAAATTCGTGTCATATCGAATGTTTAGACATATATATGGAGTATTAAATATAGACTAATTATAAAACTAATTACATAACTTATGACTAATTTACGAGACGAATCTTTTAAACTTAATTAGTCCATGATTTGACAACGTGGTGCTACAGTAAACATGTGCTAATGACATACTAATTAGGTTTAAAAAATCGTCTCGCAAATTAGCCTCCATCTATGTAATTGGTTTTATAATTAATTTATATTTAATGCTCTTTATTAGTATCTAAACATTCGTTATGACATAAATTTAAGAAGCGACTAAAGAACCAAACACTCCCTAAATAGACGACTCCTAGTTGATATAGTGGCCGATCGATGCCATCTTTATTATTATATTATTAAATTGGTAATGTATGTAAATAAGGTTATTAGTATATATGTTAGAACGAAAACAGAACCTTATTATGCTGCACAGTGCACATCGCCCTTGTTTTTGTCAGGAAATAAATTGTCGTTGCTGGAAACGGACGACGGAAACGGAGACGGACGGGTGCCACGGTGGCAGAGCGCCGGCCGACGGCGAAGTGAGCGGCGGTGCAGGTCTGACGAATGGTGTGCAGACCGGATATTCCGATGCATGCATACGTTTCGATCGATTCCGCTGTGGGTAGATTCCAATCTTGCAAGCGCTGGGGCATCGCCGTCAGGCCCGGCCGGCTTGGAATGACAGCAGAAAGCACTTTGCGACGGCGACGACGACCCCAACATGCACAAAAGGGCCAAGCTCGATCTCTGCCTTTTTCTGTTTTATATATTTCTCAAAGAAAAGGAAGGGCCATATACGATATAAACCATACAAAATTCCAAAAGGGACCAATCCAAATGTTAACGAGTCGTTTCCTATCCTCTTCCGATGGCCGTGATGATCTCTCGTTGGCCGTGATCGACCGACGACCCCCTTCCTCATCCACCTACCCCCACCCCACGTCACCGACAAATCCCCCTCCTGCACACGGTCCATGGACCCCCTACAGTCTGACTCTGTCTACATAGATATACTCCATCTGTTCTAAATTATAATTCGTTTGTCTTTTTTTTTATCCCAAGTTGAACCATTAGTCTTATTAAAAAAATTATACAAACATAGTCAAATTTAAGTCATTCTTGAAGAACTTTTGTTAATAAAGTAAGCCACATCAAAAGAAGTGATATTTTGCACATTTTTTTGAATAAGACGAGTGGTTAAACTTAGGGTAAAAAAAAAAGTCAATCGAATTATAATTTGGAACGGATTTAGTACAATACAATGTGTGCTTTATATTAAAAACATGTTTTCTATTGACAATAAGCAAGCAAAATAGTAGCACTTTTCATGACGTTCTTGAACTATGCATAGAAATAAATGATGAAAACAAGCACATGGTTGTTCTTCCAACAATATACGATGGGGGCGACGGATTTCCATATAATTATAAACTAACCGATCATATATACCTTTTTCAGGATGAAATGATGGTAGGTTTTGCAACACTGAAATTTGGCTTATGCTGATGCTTATGCTAAAGTATTGGGAGAAAAAAATACTATTCCATGGCTGAAAAGTAGTACTGAATAAGCTCAAACGAACAGGATTGATGCCATGGGTAAAAGAGGTTCGGGGACACATGACAGATGGAGAGATTCCATCGTACCAATCTTGTGGTTCTTATAATCAAAGAGCACTAGTTTGTTTATTCCATACTATGGTGCTTTTATTTTGAATAGAGGCGATATGTTTTTGTTCATTCCAAGTCTTTAATTTTCACTCTATTATTCATTTCCATTTTTCTAAAATGAATTTTTATCCTCTTCTCTGCATATGCACACAGCCATTGCGAAACCAAGGTTACAAATAGGACCCAAAAGAATAATAACCACTTAGATGCCAAGTCTATCAGACATATTGTACCATCCATGTCTGCCAAAGATTTCTACCAACTATCGTCTCCATCATGCAACCCGCTCACCCCAAATTTGGTCAGACACTGTCCCTCCAAAAGATGTTGTATGTATAAGCCCAATCGGTAAGTAGCCTTTTTTTATTACCAAATTAAGCTAAATAATCTAATACCTTTTATAAAAATTAAAAAAAAACTTTGATTTCCTTGGTGTTTTGTTACATGACCGGGGTACAATTGGGATTTATTATGTCTGCGATTACACCAATTGTAGTCCTACAAATTGTAGTGTTGAATTAAAATAGATCTAATTGATTGAGGACACTTTAAAAGTCAGCGTGGAGTCTTTTTTTCAAAATACCATCTATTGTAACATATGTTGTTTTTTAGGGCATAGTCTCCTTTAACAATGGCTAATTTTGTTTTGATAAATTTCAAACCTATGCTTTTCTAGTCTATTTTGTCCTTCATTTAGAATGTACTATGCTTTCCTATGTTTTTCCTGCAAAATTCCTTATAAATCTGTGTGAAATTCTTGCATTCTAAAAGGACTCTTAGTATTCTTAGTGTTGTCCTACATGATGATTAGAGTACATTTGGACATTGCTATGTCAACGACACCCTCCGTTGTCTTCCAGCCTCGAGGATATTTTCGCCCGGGCAATGCACGGCTCCATTCCCACGGCCGCTGCAGTCATGACTCAGGAGGCACCAAGGACCGTGTAGCGAGCCATGGCAATATTTGGAAGATCCTGGTCATCAGAGCAGGCATGCTGCCGTTGTTGTCCAAGTACTCGTAATACAGTTTTGGGAAAATTGCAGATATTGTTAAAAGAGTTAAATGCATGGGTGATCTATCAACTTGCGCTCTAGTTTTACTTAGGTCCATCAACTCTGAAAGTGGATTTTTAAGTCCATAATTTTTGTTAGTGGCGCATTCCTAGCCCATACCTCATTTGTTTCAATTTTTTAACGGACGTGGCACCTCGGGGTCCGGGTGGACGCTGCACACACGCATGCATGATGCATCGCGTCGGCGCGACGAGCTGCCTGTTGTCCCGTTCGAGGAATTGGAGCCCTCGCCGCCGCCGTCGCTTACGTGCTCGCTGCGGTTTTTGCGACCGCGCACCAGCTCCAGGAGCACCATTCCGAAGCCGTACACGTCGGTGCGGTTGGTGATGGCGGTGTTGCTGAGCCACTCCAACGCGAGGTACCCGCGCGTGCCCCTCATCGTCGTGAAGAGGCCGGACTGCTCCGGCGTGAGGAATTTTGCGAGCCCGAAGTCGGCGATCTTCACCTGGCCGCCGTCCGCGAACAGGATGTTCTCCGGCTTGACGTCGCAGTGGATGATCCTCTGGTTGCAGGATGTACATGCATGCTCTGGTTGCAGGATGTACACGGCGGCGCTGGTCCTGGGTGCAAAAGCCGCGGAGGCGGACGAGGTTGATGTGGTGGATGTTGCCAATGACGGCGATCTCGGTGCAGAACTCGCGCTTGCCCTGCATCCCGGCTTGACGTCGCAGTGGATGATCCTCTGGTTGCAGCCGAAGTGGAGGTACGCTGCTGCAGACGCCCACGTACGTGGTGCGCGCCCGCCTCGGCACGACGCCGCCGCAGCTGCTCCTGGCCGTCGACACCAGCAACGACGCCGCGTGGATCCCCTGCGCCGGCTGCGCGGGCTGCCCCACGTTGTCCGCGCCGCCCTTCGACCCGGCCGCGTCCACCTCGTACGGACCCATGCCCTGCGGCTCGCCGCTGTGCGCGCAGGCGCCCAACACGGCTTGCAGCGGCAGGGCCTGCGGCTTCAACCTCACCTACGCCGACTCCTCGCTGCAGGCGGGGCTGTCGCAGGACTCCCTCGCCGTCCGTGCTCCACGCGCCGTCCAAAGGACTCCCTCGCCGTCCGTGCTCCACGCGCCGTCCAAAGGACTCCGTCTGGGTCGCCAACCGCGCCGCACCCATCACCGACCACGCCACGCCGCTGCAGCTCACGGCCAACGGCATCTCCATCGAGGACCCCAACGGCACCACCATTTGGTCCACGCCGCCGTTCGAGACTCCCGTGGCTGCTCTCCGGCTCGACGACCACGGCAACCTCGCGCTGCTCGACGCGAGGAACGCCACGCTGTGGCAGTCCTTCGACCGCCCCACCGACTCGATCGTGTCATCGCAGCGGTTTCCCGCGGGGGCTTTCCTGGCGTCCGCCGCCTCGGACTCCGACTTCTCCGAGGGGGACTACCGGCTCAACGTGACGGCGGCCGATGTGCTCCATGTACTGGCGGCTCTCGAACGACGCCAGCTCCACCGTGGACCGAAGCGGCACCGTTGCGTACATGGCCGTGAACGGCACCGTTGCGTGCATGCGTGTGTGCAGCGTCCACCCGGACCCGAGGTGCCACGTCCGTTAAAAAATTGAAACAAATGGGGTATGAGCTAGAAATGCGCCACCAACAAAGATTATGGACCCAAAAACTCACTTTCAGAGTTAATGGATCTAAGTGAAACTAGAGCGCAAGTTGATGGATCACTCATGCATTTAACTCTTGTTAAAACTTAAAACATGTTTAGCAGGGCTCTGGCTCCTTCAAAATAGCTTCGACCATGGCTCCTCAGAAGAAGAAGCTTCTTTAAAGGACTTGAAGCACTTAAAAAAAAGGTTTGGAAGAAACGTCTCCTCTGAATTTTTTTGGATGGGATGAAAGATGTTGCATATCCATAGTGCCCATGTCTATCTGACCTAATTATTTGATTCGGTTAGTAATATATAAGTTTATTAGTGAGGTAACTTGGTCTTATATCACTAAAGAAATGGAGTAGTACTATTTTCCTTTGAGAGAAAAAAAAAACACCAGTACATTGCCTTAGAGCATCCGGAATTCCGGAGTGCACATTGCCTCATACGTTACGGGCATCGGCGTTTAGCTCGACCAGAAAAGCATGTGGCCGGACCTCAAGCTAAAGACCTGATATCAAGGCATATAAAAAATTGATTTTGCCTGTGAAGCCGTTGTTGCCTGTGGAGCTGCACCTGCATCGTCTTCCATTCCACGAACCACGGTCAGATCGGGGAGTGGGCGACGTAGGGGATGAGAGGGCGAGGCGGCACTGCCCATCAGATCGGGAGGACGAGAGAGGCAGCGCAGGGGACGGGGCTGAGGAGTGAGGACGGCCTCGCACGGAGACTCGGAGAGGTACGTGCAAAGGAGGTGGAGAGAGGAGCGGCGCTACGAGAGAGGCGCCATATGGAGGTGGAGTGAGGAGGGGCGCAGCGGCAAGGAGCAGGGGCGATGCGGCGGCCGGCGGGGAGCAGAGGTGGTGGTGGCGGTTCGCCCTTCCGCTCCGTGCCAACGAGGATAAGGATTTCAGTGAGGCTCTGTTCGGCTCATATACATAAGCTGGCTGATAAGTCGGCTAGAGCTTAGATTCTGCCTGATAAGACGGCTGAAAAGTTCAAGCTGTTTTATTACGAGACTCTAGCTCGCTGACGTGCGAATGTGACCCACGTTTAATGGCTATGCTTGCTGGGCTTAAACATAAACAGAGGTAGGGCATGGCTAGCGCCCGTGCGAGCACGCCCAACGCCACCCCTAAACCGCAGCGCCACCGTCCGCTATCCCCCGGCTTGTCCCGGCCGAACAACATAAAACGCTTGAATAAAACACTTGCAACTTGCAACGTGGAAAACAACTGGTTGCAACATAAGATTGAAAAACAGCTGAAACATTTAGTACATATTATTGCAGCATTTGTGTGAAGTATATGAAACATCAAGATCAGAACGATTGTAACATACGTCTAGAAAAAGATAAAATATTTTGAACAAATGCTTGCAACATGCATCTGAAACACTTGCAACATATCCAACATGTGCAACATCCCCCGGTCCACTTTTGCAACATCAAGATGAAACAATTGCAAGGCCCCGTTCGCGTGTCCTTGAACCCGGCTTGATTCGCTTCTTTTTTCATCCGGAACAGTGTTTTTCTCTCACAAATTCTTCCAGAATTTCTCCAAACCATCCAAATTCCTCAAGAACCATACCATCCAAATGGGGCCAAAACACTTGAAACATGCATTTGCAATATACAGATCCTCCCTGTAGTGGTGACTTCGGCTGACCGTGGGAGACGATGTCCCGGCCGGCGACGACCTTCTCCCGGTGGCACCGGGGTGGTAGTACGGTGGCGGTGCACGCTGTGGCATGACGTGTGAGTGCGGATTAGGCACGGTGGATGGGAGCGACGGATGGCCACGCGGAGGCCGAGTGGATGGCTAGGCGGAGATGGAGTGGATGGCCGCGCGGAGGCGGAGTGGGCGCAGGGCGGCGCTGCGGGGATGGGTGTGCACACGGGGAATGGAGGAGTGGGTGGGCGGGCGGGCGTAGGATGGGGGCGCGCGCGGGGATATCCACGGCAGCCAGTGGAGTGGGACGAGTAGGATTTTTTTTGAGGAGTGAGTCGCGCGGGGTGGGATGGGGGACTAGGATGACCACGACAGTCAGCGGAGTGAGTCGCGCGGCGTCGGGATTGGGGCGGATGCCATTGACGAAGCAATATCGACATAGGTAAGCCTTATGAATCGGTGGAGCCCACCTTAACGGCGATGGAATGGTGGCCTCACACGTTCGTGATGCCCTTATCCCTTCGCTTACAGTAAGGGCCACATATCCATCCGTCTCCTTCCTTTTTCCCATGCTGTATCTCTATTTTTCTTTTCCATTCAAAGTGCGTATGAGTGTACGGAGTACGAGTAGAAAGTACGAGCGACAGGTACCGTGGGGCCTGAGAGGCATCGCCGGCGTGCGCAGCGGCGGCGCACGAGTGGCCATGGAGCTGACAAGCCGGGCACAACGGAAGAGTGGCGGCGCACGAGCGTCGAGCGGCCAGGCGTGGAGCACGCGCCCAAGGTAGCTCCAGTTCCTTGACAATATTTAGCACTGTGCGTCATGACAGTGTAGCTGCTGGTAAAACGGCACCGACTCCGTCGCACCTCAACTAGGAAAAGTAAAGAACCGACGGAGCTGCAGCTTAGGTGCTCCACGTGGCTCTCCTACAGTAGTTCTATAATAGATTAGTACGGTTACCAGTCGTGTGGCCAGAGCCGCTCGCTTTAACTTATCAGTCCGGCTTATCAGCCATGAAACAATAGTCCGAAACAAATCAGCTTCATTTATTAGCCGCAAAAACCGTGAGCCGAACAGTAAATAGGAGCAAAAGCTGCTTCTAGGGATGACAATCACACCCGCCGGTGCGGATGCAATATTAGACTCGCGGGTGTCTTCGGATTGGAGCCCATAATAGCGTCGAGTCAGGTGCGGGTGTCATATTTCACCCGCGAGGCCCAAAACATATGTTTTTCTATTTTTTCTGGTTATTAATTGGAGGTCTAGAACTAATATCTGACATACACCTATGTAAAACTTAGTATAGTTTGAATGGATGTTGTCTGCATGGTATGTACTAGACTAGGTTTAAGTTGTTGATTTATTAGAGACAATAAATTGATAATTATGTATTCTCTCAACTTTATAGTTTCTTTGTTATATGTTAGCTTTTTATAACACACACGCGGAGTAACCTGAACCCACATGGTGTGGGTGCGGGTGTAACATTGCGGCCACGGATCACATTGAGGGCGGGCGTGGCCAAATATCATGGGTGTCGTCGTGGGCAAGTTTTACTCCACACCCACCAAACCCGACCCTTTGCCATCCCTACTTGCTTCAGGGCCGCTCCTATGGCGGACAACTAATGTTAGTGGTCTTAGACTTTGTTTAGTCTCCCCTAAAGCTTAGTTCCTATCACATCGTATGTTTTGACACATGCATGGAGTATTAAATATAGATTAAAAAATAACTAATTACACAGATTGTGACTAATTTGCGAGACGAATTTTTAAGCCTAATTAGTCTATGATTTGACAATTTTGTGCTACAGTAAACATGTGCTAATGATGGATTAATTAGGCTTAATAAATTCGTCTATTGGATTACCGAGAACTTGTGTAATTTGATTTATTATTATTATCCAAACACTCTCATGTGACACCCATATGTAACACCCGATGTGACATCCTTAAACTTTAGCCTTTGAATTTAAACACCACCTTAATCAAAAGTTAGCTGCCATGTAGATAAAAAGTAGTTGAAGTTGTCTTCTTTACATCGCAGGCTAGCTACTTCATCTGTTGCTAATATCACCATTTCCCTCTTTGTATGTATATGCAGACATCCGCTTGCTCGTCTTCCTTTGCTCTCTCACAGTCAGTCTCAACTTTTCTTCCGAAAGCAGTGGCTCCCACCTTTTGTTAGCTGAACCATTGACACCCTCTACAAGATGTTCTGACATGCTACGGAGCCGCTATTTGAGATGATACAGATGATTTATACAGAGTTGGAGGCTACGACTACAGGCCACGGTGCCGCGTTTGAGAAGGCCTCAAAAGCCCTGCCAAACGGGCCGGCTTAGACCTCCCGTTTCATGGACACAACCTTAGGTCTCGCGTCCTCCGCCGCCGCCGTCCCCGGGCTCCACCACCGCTGGCCCCCCTCCCTTCCCCCTCCGGCATATCGCCGGAGGCTGGAGGGAGTGGGGATCCATCGTTTTTAACAAGTTTTTTCAGTAGATCGAATCTTTTGGGTTAGAGTCTTTTCATGCTAATTTTTTTGGTTTTGGAGATTTATCTCCTCCTCATTCTCTCCGGCGACGACGAGAGGATAGGGTGGAATTGTTTTCTCCATGACGGCTCTGTTGTAAATGAGGACGACAACTACGGCGTCAGCATCCTCACCGGTATGACATGGAGACTTTATTTTCGGACGGCGACATCAACGCGGAGATGGTGTCGCCGCCATGGAATAATTTTCTCCGGTCTCTTCTCCATTTTATCGTGGTTAGATCTGGTCACGATGAAGAACTAGGGAGAATAAGTTTTAGATCGGTCTTCCTTATCCTTCGATAGCAGAAAGAAGAAGAAGGAAGATACCAGAAAGAATAAATTTCTCAACTCCGCCTACACGAATGTTGGCCGTCATTCGTTGGGCATATGTTCTCAGGCTTTTTACCGAGTGTTTGCCTGTGCGGTCATCCATACTGTAAAGCATCGTACGGGTTTGGTTTTGAGATCTGGAGCTATTCACAGTATGGGTATAATTTAGATAAAAATCAGTTTCTATATACTTGTGTAAATCAGAGTGCTGGTAACGTATTGATGTATCGACTATTATCTAATATAGTTCTTCATTCGTCGGAAAAAAAAAAAGCTGCCAAACGGGCGCGGGCTGGGTTGAACGAAGCTACGTCATCCAAATTGTCCTTCTTTCACATTTTTGTCTCCAAAAAAAAAATAGATTTAAGTCACGAAGAGGTTGATTGGAGTGCACTAGAAATATAAAAATCAAGCAATTGCTGACTGAAGCTCTACCAACCCTTAGCAGCCCAATGGCGGCTTCAAACCAGTAGTACACACCCCTGGTCCATGGACCATGTCCACCGGGATTTCCAAAGCCGCCTCAGCTCAGCTGCTACCTTCTTCTTCTTGTTGGCAACGCGTCCCCCAGAACGCACTTCGGAGTCTATACATAACCCCCCCGTCCCATCTCTGATCTCCCCGACCGCAGGCTCGCCATCTCCGCCTCTCCTCCACCCGGCAGGCGCACGCACACAGCGCCCATCACAGATACCATGGCCGCGCACTCGGTCGCCGCCGCGCACGCCACCATCGCCGCGCGCGCGGCGCCGAGCGCCGGGGCGTCCGCCCCGGCCGAGCGCCTCGGCTTCCGCCTCAGCTCGCTCGCCGGCCGCGGCCTGCGCTCCCCGCTCCCGGCCCGCCGCGCGCCGTCCGCGGCCGCCTCCCGCCGCCAGCGTGTCGTGCGCGCCGCCGCCGTCGAGACGCTCGAGGGGAAGGCCGCCACGGGCGAGCTGCTCGAGAAGTCGGTCAACACGATCCGGTTCCTGGCCATCGACGCCGTCGAGAAGGCCAACTCCGGCCACCCGGGCCTCCCCATGGGCTGCGCGCCCATGGGGCACATCCTCTACGACGAGGTCATGCGCTACAACCCCAAGAACCCCTACTGGTTCAACCGCGACCGCTTCGTCCTCTCCGCCGGCCACGGTTGCATGCTCCAGTACGCCCTGCTCCACCTCGCCGGATACGACAGTGTTAAGGTAAGCCAGCTGATTCACTTGCTTTTGCTGTGTTTGTTTTCATCTTCTGTTTTTGGTGTGATCTGTGATGTGTGGGATTTGCTCCGGGTTGGTTCGTTGGAGCGGCGAAATCGGGGGTAGGTTCATGTGTAAAGTTTGGATCTTGTTTGGTAAAATAGTGGAAAGCTTGGATCTTGACTGCTATCTTTGGTGGTGGCCTAGGAAAGGCTGTGCCTGCCTTTGTCCAGTTGTCAGAGATGTATTATTATGATAAGGGGAAGCTAGGTTTCCTAGGAAAATTAGTTGGAGACTCAGACGTTACACCATGGACCTGTCATCACTCATGCTTTAATTGAGCAGAACTATTTGCGTATAATTCACCTCGGCATAGCTGCTAGGTGTTTGATAAGCATCTCTTTTGTGACTGAATTTCTTTTAACTGTGGTTGGTACGCTGTTGCTGCAGGAGGAGGATTTGAAGCAGTTCAGGCAATGGGGAAGCAAGACACCGGGCCACCCTGAGAACTTTGAGACTCCAGGAGTTGAAGTTACCACTGGTCCGTTTTCTTCTCTACTTGGCTGACCACTTGTTGTGAATTGCCCTGCTGTACTGTATGTAAAACTAAAAGTTTCGGTTTCCAATATGGTTGTTCTGCAGGACCTCTTGGTCAGGGTATGGCCAATGCTGTTGGGTTGGCACTTGCCGAGAAGCACCTGGCTGCCCGCTTCAACAAGCCTGACAGTGAGATCGTCGACCACTACACGTAATACTTCTAATAATCTGAACATGCAGTGTCTTGCTGTTAGTCTGTGTGGTGCAGTTTTGGTAACATGTTTCATGAATTTTGTACAGGTACGTTATTTTGGGAGATGGTTGCCAAATGGAGGGTATTGCCAATGAAGCTTGCTCCTTGGCTGGACACTGGGGTCTTGGCAAGCTGATCGCTTTCTACGATGACAACCACATTTCCATCGATGGAGATACAGAGATTGCATTCACAGAGGACGTGAGCACCCGCTTTGAGGCTCTTGGGTGGCACACAATCTGGGTTAAGAATGGGAACAACGGTTATGATGACATCCGTGCAGCCATTAAGGAGGCGAAGGCAGTTACTGACAAGCCCACCTTAATCAAGGTTGGTTTCTTTGGTATTTGCAACCTTTTATGTTTTTTTTGCTGTAGATTTTATAACATTGGCCTAATTGGCACTCTATTTAGGTGACTACCACAATTGGTTTTGGATCTCCCAACAAGGCCAACTCATACAGTGTGCATGGAAGTGCATTGGGTGCCAAAGAGGTTGAAGCAACCAGGCAGAACCTTGGATGGCCCTATGAGCCATTCTTTGTACCAGAGGATGTCAAGAGGTTGGTCTACTCTCTGTTCTAGTAATCTAGTTATCTGGATGAACTAGTGAAATGCATAGCACTCACACGGTTTCTTTGAATGGATCATTGCAGCCACTGGAGCCGCCACACACCCGAAGGTGCTGCACTTGAGGCTGATTGGAATGCTAAGTTTGCAGAGTACGAGAAGAAGTATGCAGATGATGCAGCAACCTTGAAAAGTATCATCACAGGAGAGTTCCCCACTGGCTGGGCTGATGCGCTTCCTGTAAGAATACATATCTACTTGCAATACGGCAGTTGATACTGATACATGGAGAATTAAACTCTAATGGTAGATTCTTGTTTTTTTTCTCTCTATATAGAAATACACTCCAGAGAGCCCAGGAGATGCCACCAGGAACCTCTCCCAGCAGTGCTTGAATGCACTTGCTAATGTTGTGCCTGGTCTTATTGGAGGTAGTGCTGATCTTGCGTCCTCCAACATGACTCTGCTTAAGATGTTTGGTGACTTCCAGAAGGATACGGCTGAAGAGCGCAATGTCCGGTTTGGAGTCAGAGAGCACGGAATGGGCGCCATTTGCAATGGCATTGCTCTGCACAGTCCAGGGTTTGTTCCGTACTGTGCTACATTCTTTGTCTTCACCGATTACATGAGAGGCGCCATGAGGATCTCAGCTCTGTCTGAAGCCGGAGTTATCTATGTTATGACCCACGACTCTATTGGTCTTGGAGAAGATGGCCCGACCCATCAGCCCATTGAGCACTTGGTGAGTTTCCGCGCAATGCCAAACATATTGATGCTCCGCCCTGCTGATGGCAATGAGACCGCCGGAGCATACAAAGTTGCAGTTCTCAACAGGAAGAGGCCATCTATTCTCGCTCTGTCCAGGCAAAAGCTTCCTCACCTGCCTGGTACCTCAATTGAGGGTGTCGGGAAGGGTGGATATACCATCTCCGACAACTCAACTGGCAACAAGCCTGATCTCATCGTGTTGGGTACCGGCTCTGAACTGGAGATTGCGGAAAAGGCCGCCGATGAGTTGAGGAAGGAGGGCAAGACAGTCCGTGTCATCTCATTTGTTTCCTGGGAACTTTTCGATGAGCAGTCAGATGAATACAAGGAGAGTGTCCTCCCTGCAGCCGTCACCGCAAGAATCAGCATTGAGGCCGGGTCTACTCTTGGCTGGCAGAAGTATATCGGAACCCAGGGCAAGGCCATTGGCATCGACAAGTTCGGTGCGAGTGCTCCTGCCGGAACGATCTACAAGGAGTATGGCATCACTGTGGAGAGCGTCATCGCGGCGGCCAAGAGCTTTTAAGAGTTGATAACAACAGTCTTGAGTTTTTTGTCATCATTGATGCCAAAGGAACACTGTACCTCGAGGTCTTGTGCCCTAAAGCTTGGAATAAACAATGGAGGGAGCGGAAGGATGCCTGCATTTGGAGCGTGAGTGGTATTTTAGGCCTGTAATAAACAATGCCTTTTCCATTTATGTTGGGTTTTATTCGGTGACCCTCACACGAACACGATTCATGAAGGTGAGCCTGGTTGTTAATTAAATCGGGTGCTGGTTTTTGGTAACATTGTCAATGACCTTACCTTCTTGCAGCGATGCTTCATTCTTTGCAGTATCGTGGGTTTAAGTCGCACTGTGGCTTAGTTGTTGCTATTTTTGCTCTTTGTTACAGTTTGCTAATGGATTTTATGATACATAGTCCTAGCATTTATATATTGAGCTCAATAATGTGATATATTTTCTTCCGGTTTATCTCGAAATCAAACCAAACTTGGTTAGAACCATTGCAATTGCAACAACCTTTGTTCAGTTCAAATGCCTGCCTTGATGTGCTGAACTTGCCGCATCAGCTGCTGTTGTGGTGCGCAACAGCATCCGAATCTGAATGTAATGCCGCTGTCATCACAAGAAACAAATGAAGAAAATACCAATGCTGTTGCTTCAGCATGGCTAGCTTTCTCTGTTGTTACCAGGACTATTCAATATTTTTGTTTGCTGGCCGGCCGTATCCAATTCAGTTCATACGTATCAGATACACGTATCCAACGTATCAAATATCCGATCGGTGTCGGATACATGATACGGACCCTATCTGAGACATGTGAACATCAGGAAGTCAGGACAGGACACACGAAGCTGTCTGGATCTGCTGGCAGTTTTGTGTGGGCTCGACGCTCCTGCATGCTGAGTGGAGCCGAGTGTGGCTAAGATGAGCTCACTCCACTCCACTCCACTGTTTGCGCGCCCTGTTTTCGTTGTTTTCTGGCTCTGGAATTGGATGTGAGCTGAAAACGAAGTTTGTGAATGGAAACAAAGATGGGGCTATCCATATTGTCATCTTGTTTAAGGTGTTTGGAGCCTCAGGAGTCATGACGACAGGATGTGAGTGTCTGATCTGGTCGCTGTCGTTGCCCTTCCCTTTCTCTTTGGCCGCCCTGCCCCAGCGTTTAGTGGTGTTGCCCTGACCGAAAAGCTGAGTGGCGTTTCGTTTGTTCAGTCGTCCTGAATATTGTGCATAGCTAATCACTCCGATACACTAATTGTTCTTGTGTCGTTTATGTTTTGTATGTAGGATGTACATGCTTAAACTGGATGAATAGGACAAATACGGGAAGTAAGTCGCCAAACAAGAAAAACATGGGAGTCAAAACCAGGGCCTAACAGAATGAGCTTAACCACGTCAAACTCGTTTGGCTGTTGCTATATATGCGATCCTTCTCAGCAGAAGGACAGCGCTGTTCTGTGCAGGACGGCACTGTAGCCATGCTGTATGGCTATCACAGTGAATATGAGGGTAATTCCTGACGCCTTCTAAGCCTACACAATGTCTCATCCAAAACTCAACATGATCGTCGAACGCGTCCTATCACATATGCTTCCGTATCTGACCTGACTCAATCTGTTCAAAGAATTGGCACAGATCGATCGTCTAAACCTACACGATTTCTCTGATCGATTGAAAAACCTGGAAGTGCAAGTGGAAGCTGATGATGCTTATGGATGGTGGCATTGTGGATGTGTGGTTTCTGCATCCATCTTCGTTGACTTATATCGGCCCGTGTCGCTCTCCATGTCTTTGAGCATTACATTAATGCAGGCCACCTAAAACAGCATGCAGCTCCTGTAATGCTCAAATAATTACACTGGAGTTAAGACTGGCAGGCAGATACTACCAAGCAGTTCGATCGCATGTGCTTGCTGCATGCTCACAATAAATCGCTCGATCGGCTAACTGGATTTTCTAATAATACAAACCGAGATAGAGTACTTTGGGAAGGATTCGTGTTTGATGTGTCCTTATTTGATCCAGTGATCCAGTCATTTGCTCCGAATCAGTACAATTCATCAGCAATGTGGTTTGCTTGCTATTCTCCTTATATGGTACGGTGGCAGATTGATGTGTGCAGTCATACTGAAACTGAAACTAGTGAAGCTTAAAGTACTTTCATATTGAAACTCCCCTATTAATTCTCATACTGAAACTGAAAGAATTGAAGCTGAAAGTCGAGGCAGGCTAGCTGTTGCGAGTGTGGCAGATATGTGCAGTAAGCACGTGCTCATACTGACGTGGGCGTGGCTGGTACCACCGAGAGTCCGAGAGTGATGAATGGATCAGCAGATGGGTACCAAACTGCCCATCATATCTTTGCTCACCACTTGGAGCTTGGAAGCATGATGCATGGTGCCTTTTAAGGTGGGTGAACCGAGCTTGTTTCACTTATTACTAGTGAAATTTGTTTGTTCGTTCGTTGCATAGATAAGGCATAAGCTAGTGCTGCGATCGCATCAGTTGCTGTTGTAACGTGCAACATCATCTGAATCTGAATGTAATGCCACTGTCATCACAAGAAACAAGTGAACAAAATACCAATGCTGTTGCTTCAGCATGGCCAGATATCTCTGCTGTCATTGTTCAGCTGAAGCTCCTGTCTGAATGTTGCCTGGCTGTGGGTTCACCTGAGACATGTGAGCATCAGGACACACGAATCTTGCCAATTTTGTATGGCCTGGACGCTCTTGCTGGCTGAGTGGAGCCGAGTGTGCACGGCCGCTACCCTACCCAGTATGGCTAAGATGAGCTCCCCACTCCACTCATAAAAAAAACTACACACTCCACTGCTTGCGCTCCCTGTTTCTGTTTTTTTTCCTGGATCTGGAATAGGATGTGAGCTGAAAACGAAATTTGTGAACTGGAAACAAAGATGGGCTATCCATATTCTCGCCTTTTTTAAGGTGTTTGGAGCCTCACGAATCATGACGACAGGATTATGTGAGTGTCTCTGGTCGCTGTCGTTGCCCTTTCTTTTTCTCTTCGGCTGCCCTGCCCCTGAGCTGCGTTTGGTGGTGTGGCGAGGGTGACGTGATGTTTCTTTCTTTCTTGGTTTTTTTCCTGAAAAAACTGAGTGGTGTTTGGTACGGTGTGGCTCGTTTGTTCAGTCATCCTGAATGTGCATAGCCAAAGCCAGTGCCAAATCACTTCGATGTTCTCATTCTTGTCATGTCGTTTATGCTTTCTGGGATGTACATGCTTAAATTGGATAGGAGAAATAAGGGAAGTAAGTCACCAAACAAGAAAGAATACACAACGTGGGAGTCAAAACCGGGGCTAAATGGCCAATTGGGAGAGCTTGACAATCGTCGGATGCGTTTGGCTGTTGTTATACTTTTGCCGAAGTCACCTGGCCTTAGCGGGGACAGAAGCAACTATGGATCCTCAGCAGCACGACGGAGCTGTCGAGTGCAAGAACACGCTGTAGCCATACCGTATCGCTGCCGCAGAGAATGAGTATAATTCCCGACACCTTCTAAACCTACACAATGTCTCATCCAAAAACTCAACATGAAAGTGTCTCTATCACATATATGAGATATGAATCCGTATCTCAATTTGTTCAAAATCGGCACAGATCGTCTAAACCTACACAATTTCTCGGTTTCAATCTTGGATGGAAGTGGAAGCTGATTCTCATTGTGGCATTGTGGATGTGTGACCATTCCATTTCTGCATCTTGTTACCCTTATATCGGCCTCTGCCTCGAGCTTTAATGCAGCTCACCTAAATGAGCATTTAGCTCCCGTAAAGAAAAGGAAAATGGAAGAAGCTCGAAAATTACTTATACAGTGGCACATACGTGCTTGCCGCTTACAAATGACAATAAATCGCTCAGCTGACTGAATTTTGTAAGAGTACATATGGGGATAGAGTACTTTGGGTTGGATTCATATTTGATGTGTCTCATCTCAATCCCACAGGAAAGCCTATCCGCCTGTCGGCACACAACAAGCCGATAGGACTAATCGGCCTGCCAGCTGCCGAGAAGAGTCCAGTCGGCAATCCTCAGCGGCCTTGGACGTGCTACTGTTGTCAGGTCAACTTGTCGGCTGTCGAGTGCCCGACAGGGTACTAGATTTGCAATTTCTTAAAAGTAGCATCTAAATTTGTAATTATTTATTTAAACAATATTACATCAAAAAAAGTTTCTTGAAGTGACTTTCACAATATTACATCAAAAAAAGTTTCTTGAAGTGACTTTCACCTGCGTACTACGATGGCTTCAAATCCACCAATCACCGTAGTCACTTTGCCGTCACAGGTCCAAGCAATTGCAGTTCTTAGTAGGCGGACGTGGGTTGGATGTGTAGGTCATACATATACGTAGAGCCATTCTCAATTATTTCGGACTGCACACTTA
Organism: Miscanthus floridulus; assembly: GCF_019320115.1. Classification (NCBI taxonomy): domain Eukaryota; kingdom Viridiplantae; phylum Streptophyta; class Magnoliopsida; order Poales; family Poaceae; genus Miscanthus; species Miscanthus floridulus. The sequence continues at coordinate 14,929,312 of NC_089597.1, forward strand.
GAGAGGCCTATGGAGCCAACTTGCGATATTTGTCAAGATGCTAATGATAACCGACTAAGTAAATTTCCGATGCCTTCTAAGCCTATACACAATGTCTCTCCTGAACCCAACCTAAGTGTGTTCTCTATCTCAGGAGAATTTTTTTAAAATAATATTTTTAATGATTAATTGCAAATCTAGCATTTGGATTGTAAGAATTGTATATATAGTGTACCGTCGGCTTGTGGCTAGCAGATAGAGGCCCTATCGGCAACTGGTGGGCCGACAGGTCCCTGTCGGCAACTCGTGGGCCGACATGATCCCGTCGACGACCCAGCAGCCGACTAGGTACCTGACCAATCTAGACAGGACAGCCTAGTGGACCCATATTGGCCCGATAGGCATGTCGGCACCCAGTTAGCCGATAGGTCCCTATCAGCGTTTGGATAGACGTCATGCCCTAAAATATCAACCGGTCATCTTCTCCCTCGTGCGCTCTCTCTCTCTCTCGCTCCGCACCGGTGCGCGGGTGCCTTAGGCTGGCCGTCGGCCGCTAGCGCGTGGAATGCGTATGAGGCACGAGTGTCGATGGTCTCTATGTGTTGTCGGTCGGGCGAGCGACGCTTGCGGTCCAGGTGGTGTGGGCCCCCGCGTGGGCGCACCAGGTGTAGGTGCGGGAAGCAGCGCCGGACGTCTGGCCAGACGTCCAGGCGCTAGCAATCCCCGATAAGACACGAGTAGCAGCGCGACCTTCAATTCCTGGCCGGTGCGCTGCCAATTTTTTTTGAAATAATATTATTTTAATAATTAATTATAGATCTATAAGCTGTAATAATAAAATTGCAGATTGAGGTGTCAATCAGCGAACTAGAAGCCGATAAGAGTCTAATCGGCGTTCCAGGAGCCAATACGATTATGTCGGCTTTTGGGATGTGATAGGACTCACATAGTACGGGCATCCGTTGACGTGGGTGTTATCATTGCCGATAGAGTAATCGGCATTCCAGGGTCCGATATCTCCCAGCCACACACGGCCACACGGGATTAGTGGACGGATGTGTTTTTTTTCTATCTTTTTCTATGGTTAGTTATTTATTGATAGTTAGATAAAAAATAGTATATATTTTGGGCACATATTTAATACGTATAAGTATTTACATATTCAGAAGATGTAGAATCACAGTTGCTTAGTTAGAAAAAATTACTTTATTTGTTCGATAATTTGCTATAGGACACTCTTTAATGGCGGTATTTGCTGATGGACATCGCTCAATGCTGTCTTTGCTAAAATTTTAAACCATAAATTTAAATGATTTTAATTTTTAGGTTATTTTAGTCTAAACAGCTTACTCGTAAACTTAAATGTAGAATTGTAGAAGAAAATACCCCATCAGTCCTAAAATAAGTGATTCTCATTTCTCAAGAAGTCAAACTTTTTAATTATAGATCTGAGTATTGTAATAGATATACAAATTATACACTAGTAGAGAAACGACTTTTGATCCACTTCGAAATTTGGCTTTAGTCCCGGTATTTTTCGCGTCCGAGACTAGAGAAACCTTTAGTCCCGATTGGTAGCTCCAACTGGGACTAAAGGTTCCTGCCCAACGACTACTGCGACAGGCTTTTGCTGCAGGGGACCTTTAGTCCCGGTTGAACCTATCAACTGAGACTAAAGGTTAACTTTTACTTCTGGCTGGAGGCTCCGTTCGGGACTAGAAAGGGACCTTTAGTCCCGGTTGCTGTCTCCAACCGGGACTAAAGGTCCCCTTTTATATACCCCTTCTTCCTCCCCGAGCCCGAGTCACTTCGAGCTCAGTGTTCTTGCTTCATCGCCGGCCTCTCTTCTTCCTTATCGCCGGTAATCACAAGATTTCTTCGATTCCTCCATCGATTCTTCGGTTCTAAAGGTTATCAACTTTACACTCTCATGTTTCATCAGTAGCATATCTCATTTTGTGGACTAGATATATGTGGTTTTTTATGGTGGATTTTTTTTATTTGTAAGCCATTTAAGCTCAAAATCACTTTAAAGTTTGCATATTTGGATGAAGGAAGGTTAAAGTAGTTATTCAAAACTAGTATTCAGCTTTCATTTCTAGCATGCATAGCATACTTCATGGTTTAGAGATATAAAGAATTTTAGAGTTTTTTTTTAATTTTATTTGTTTATAAAATGAGAAATTTATATTATATTAAAAATGAGTATAGAGAGTAGATGACAACTGCTTCCGGGTCCTCGGCCTCTCATCGGGTTCCAAAGCGACTGAGGTCGGACCTCCCTCTCATTGCATGCGGCAAGTGTGGGGAGAAGATTATGATGGAGTACCGGGTGAGGAAGGAGTGTCCCAACAAGGGCCGTATCTTCTACAAGTGTCCGGATCGCAATGTGAGTTATTTTGTCGCATTTGATGATTATGGTTAATTTATACTTATTTTTATGATGATTGTGATTAAAGTTCTAATTTTTTGTTTTAATTTCAGTGGGATGGCACTGGATGTTCAGGCTGGTACTGGGAGGAAGACTATGTTGAACACGTGCAAAACTCTCTTGCACAGGCGGCTATGGCGGCTGATGAGGCAGTGATCCTGCGGAAGAAGCCCATAGATGTTGAACAAACACATGATCTGTCTGTTTTAGTTGGGATTGGTCATGAAATCTTTATGCTGCTGAAGTGTATTTTAGCTTTAGTTTTTTTAGTGGTAGTTGGGATTGTGTACATTGTAGCGAGACTTTCATAAATTAATACCTTGTGTGGTGGCATGCATGTCGTATAATTAACTAATTATGTTCTAGGTTTTAATATGGTATGTATGTCATGTAATGCAAATGAGCTGGCATTGGATGTACAATGCTGATCACCGCTCCCAAGAGTTCATTGAGGGCATGCATTCTTTCTTACGTGTGGCCGAGGCAAACAAATGCGATGGTTTCATGTGCTATCCATGTGCCATATGTAAGAATTTGAAGGAATATGCTAGCTCAAGGAGTCTTCATTCACACTTGTTGAAGTCGGGTTTCATGCCAAACTATATTTGTTGGACGAAGCACGGAGAAACCGGGGTTGTAATGGAAGAAGGTGAAGAAGAACAATGGGACGATGATGACATTATTGCTGAATATGGTGCCTTCAATGATACTACAATGGGGGAAGCTGAAGAAGAGGTAGGGGCAGAAGATGAGCCCGCTGATGATCTTGGTCAGGCCATTCGTGACGCACAAAGAGAATGCGAAAGTGAAAAGGAGAAGATCAAGTTCTAGCGCATGCTAGAGGATCACAAGAAATTGCTATACCCAACTTGTGATGCGGGGCAGAAAAAGTTGGGTACCACACTGGAATTGCTGCAATGGAAGGCAAAGAATGGTGTATCTGACAAGGAATTTGGGGAGTTACTGAAAATCCAAAAGAAGATGCTTCCGAAGGATAACGAATTGCTCGCCACTACGTACGAAGCAAAATAGGTAGTCTGCCCTTTGGGATTAGAAATCCAGAAGATACATGCATGTCCTAATGACTGCATCCTCTACCGTGGCGAGGAATACGAGAAGTTAGATGCATGCCCGGTATGTCATGCATCGCGGTATAAGATCAGGCGAGATGACCCTGGTGATGTTGAGGACGAACGTCCCACGAAGAAAATCCCTGCCAAGATTATGTGGTATGCTCCTATAATACCACGCTTGAAACGTCTGTTCAGAAACAAAGACCATGCAAAGTTGTTACGATGGCACAAAGAAGACCGTAAGGTAGACAATATGTTGAGACACCCTGCTGATGGGTCCCAGTGGAGAGCAATCGATAGAGAATTCCTAGAGTTTGCAAATGACGCAAGAAACTTAAGGTTTGCTTTAAGTACAGATGGTATGAATCCTTTCAGGGAGTAGAGCAGTAGTCATAGCACTTGGCCTGTTACTCTATGTATCTACAACCTTCCTCCCTGGTTATGCATGAAGCGTAAGTTTATTATGATGCCAGTGCTCATCCAAGGCCCAAGGCAATCTGGCAACGACATCGATGTGTACCTGAGGCCACTAGTTGAAGAACTTCTACTTTTGTGGAATAGACCAGGTGTACGTGTGTGGGATGAGCACAAACAGGAGCACTTTGACCTACGAGCATTGTTGTTCGTAACAATCAATGATTGGCCTGCTCTAAGTAATCTTTCAGGACAATCAAACAAGGGATATAATGCATACACACACTGTTTCAATGACATTAAAGGTATATTCTTGAAAAAATATCAAAAGGTCGTGTACCTTGGCCATCGTCGATTTCTTCCTGCGAATCACCCACTAAGAAAGAAAGGCAAGCATTTTAAAGGTAAGGCAGACCACCAGACCAAGCTGGGCAACCGAACTGGTGAGGATGTACTCAATATGGTCAAGGATGTGAAAGTAGTATTTGGAAAGGCACATGGCAGCGAACCTGTTCCGAACAACGCCGACGGTCACGCACCCATGTGGAAGAAGAAGTCCATATTTTGGGAGCTACCCTATTGGCAAGTCCTAGAGGTCCGTAGCGCGATCGACGTGATGCACCTAACGAAGAATCTTTGTATGAACCTGCTAGGCTTCATGAGTGTGTATGGGAAGCCTAAGGACACACTTGAAGCACGACAAGACCTGCGGTGTTTGAAAGAACGAGGCAACCTACATCCAGAGAAGACAGATGATGGACGCCATTACTTAAGTCTTGCCAGCTACACTCTTAGCAAAGAAGAGAAGGAAAACATGTTTGAATGCCTAGCAAGCATCAAGGTACCATCTGGATTCTCCTCGAATATAAAGGGTATAATAAATGTGCCAGAGAAGAAATTCCTAAACTTAAAGTCTCATCACTGCCACATGCTCATGACGCAATTGCTTCTAGTTACATTAAGAGGAATTCTACCTCCAAATGTACGTCTAGCCACCGTGAAGCTATGTGCATTCCTCAATGCAATTTCTCAGAAGGCAATCGATCCAATGGATCTAGCTAAACTACAGAATGATGTGGTTCAATGTCTTGTCAGCTTTGAGTTGGTGTTCCCTCCTTCCTTCTTTAATATCATGACACACCTCCTAGTTCACCTGGTCAAGGAGATTAGCATTCTCGATCCTGTGTTCCTGCACAACATGTTCCCCTTTGAGAGGTTCATGGGAGTCCTAAAGAAATATGTTCACAACCGTGCTCGGCCAGAAGGAAGCATTGCCAAGGGCTATGGAACATAGGAGGTCATTGAGTTTTGTGTTGACTTTATTCCCGACCTTGACCCGATTGGTGTTCCTGAATCGCGACACGAGGGGAGACTAAGTGGAAAGGGGACACTAGGGAAGAAACCATATATTGGTACGCAGGACAATTATTTTAATAAAGCACACTACACAGTTCTGCAAAACTCCTCCTTGGTGGATCCGTATATCGAGACACATAAAGAGTTGCTCCGATCCGAGTTTCTAGAGAAGTCTGAAGCTTGGATTACGTGTCAGCACATGGAAACTTTCAGCGACTGGTTGCGAAAAGAATGTTAGGGTGATGAGAGTATTGATGAGCAACTATATTTATTGTCTAGGCAGCCATCGTGGCATATCCTCACATACAAATGGTACGAGATAAATGGGAATATATTTTACACAGTAGCCCAAGATAAAAAGAGCATCAACCAAAACAGTGGTGCCCGCATAGATGCCACCGACCCTAATGGAAATAAGCAAACATATTATGGCCGCATAGAGGAGATATGTGAACTAAACTATACACCTACTTTTAAGGTACCTTTATTCAAGTGCCAATGGGTAAAGGCGACTGGAGGCAGGATAGCAGTCGACAACCAGTATGGAATGACAACCGTGGACCTCAACAATATTGGGTACAAAGACAAACCGTTCGTCCTTGCCAAGAATGTGAATCAGGTGTTTTATGTCAAGGACATGTCTACAAAACCGAAGAGAGGGAAAAACAACAACGACCTAATCAATGAGTCAAAGCGCCACATAGTTCTTTCAGGGAAAAGAAATATCGTCGGAATTGAAGACAAGTCAGACATATCAGAAGATTATGAAAAGGATGACCGAATTCCACCCTTCACAGTGAACAAAGACCCAAGCATCCAGCTAAATGATGAGGACACTCCATGGTTACATCGCGATCATAACCAAGGGATATACGTTAAGATGAAGTTCACTACTGTGCCCGCTTGATATATATAGTGATGTTTAATAGTGTGTATTAGAGGTATTATGTAATAATTGTGAATTCAGAGATATTTATTAGGTGTTTCCTTTTTTTTCTATGTTCAGATTAAATTTGTGTTTGATGGTGGGATTTCCATGTTGCTTTTGGACAATGAGTGATGAAAAAATGAAAAGATTTACGTTAAAATGATGTGAAAACAAATTTCCAATTCAAAAACAAAAGTTTTAATGATTTAAATTAAACACTACATTTTTGCATTAATGAAATAGTAATTATTAATGACATTATGTTTCAATATTTATAAGAAAAAACAAAAAACTTTAGGTCACACAATTTTCCTATGTACAATAAAGCAAAAGTAAATCCATATTCTTTTAAAACAATTTTATGCCTTGTATTTTATTTACTGTGCAATTAACAAGACTTTAACATTTTATAGAATGAAATATATAAAAAAACAAATGGAGCTTGAAACGGGCGGGAAGTGAAACGGCAGCCCAACTTTAGTCCCGGGTAGATCTACCACCCAGGACTAAAGGTGGGCTGTATTTTTTGCAGCCCGCCAAAATACACCTTTAGTCCCGGCTCATAATACCAGCTTAGTCCCGGCTGGTATTATCAGCCGGGACTAAAGGTCTTTTTGTCCTGGGCGTTTATAGGAGCCGGGACTAAAGGTCCCTCCCCTATATAAGGCGGCCGTTTCTTCTTCCTCCTCACTCTTCGTCTTCATAGCCCATCGCCACTGTGGCCGCCGCCGTCCTCGTCACCGTCGCCTGTGGCCACCTCATCGTCCTTGACCTCGCCGCCGCCGGACCCAGCGCCGATCTTCTCCTTCCCGACCTCTAACGCGCTCTTCGACTGCGCGTGGTCCGAGTCCCACGACTCCCTCTGCCTCACCGCCTCCGGGGACGGCTCTGTGCGCCTCTTCGACGCCTCGCGGCTCCCGCCGCCATAGAACCCCGTGCGCCTCCTCCGCGAGCATGCGCGGGAGGTGCATGGCCTCGACTGGAACCCCAACGCCGGCCACCCCGCGCGCCACCAACGCCGTCGGCCCCAACGTACTGTGTATTGATATATATATATATAAATTTGTTATATATATATATTAGAGAGTTATAAATTTGTATTGTTATATATATAAATTTGTTATATATATATTAGAGAGTTATAAATTTGTATTTTTATATATATAAATTTGTTATACATCTATATTAGAGAGTTATAAATTTATATTGTTATATAGCTAAATTTGTTATACATATATATTAGAGTTATAAATTTATATTGTTATATATATAAATTTGTTATACATACATATTAGAGAGTTATAAATTTGTATTGTTATATATATATATATTTGTTATACATATTAGAGAGTTTTAAATTTATATTGTTATATATATAAATTTGTTATATATATCACTTGCCAATAAATATTTCTAGAAAATAAGAAATCAAAGTTATGCTTTGGAGACTTGAATTTCGAGTGTAGTTATTTAATTAATTTTAAGCACATGACTCGATCTATTTTATAGATATATGGTTTTTATTTTTTATAGATATATCTAGTGGTGTAAAAGCTAGATGGCTGTCTCGAAAGACAACATGGATGAAGAAATGATGTATATTATCAACACCGGCACTCAATTTGCCGATGGTGACCAGCAGGATGTAGATGATGGGAGTCAATACCTGGCTCTTGAAAATAAGCAAGAAAATATTGTGTAAGAAAATACTGGTGAGGTATATATATTTATATATATATATTTGAATATTATATATATATATTTGAATATCTGTCATCTATTATGTGTACACATGATATTTATTTATTCTTTTTTTATATGTAGCCCTCTGGATCGACGACCACAACGGCGAAAAGCAAAAATATTTGAGGCCCGAAAAAGCCATTGGAGGGGCGCTACATAATATCAGAATTCAATATCGAGACAGGCGAACCACTTGGTCCACATGCAAGGAAATTTGTGCAACACTGTGGGTACCTTGTAAGGGACAGACTTCCGATCAGTGCCTGTGAATGGAAGCAAAAGATCAACGAGCCTCATGTTAGTTTTATCTCTAATCTTGATAAAAATTTAATTTGGGATGATATCCATCAACATTTCACGTTGCAAGCGGATGATTATGATGATATCAACGATGATGAATTGAAGGAGCTAGTTCGAAAGTGGGCTATGAAGAAGATGGCCACACAATTCCAGACTTGGAAGAAATCCCTATACACGAAATACGTCAAGAAGAACCTAACGCCCAATTTCAATACTAGGGACCCACTTGCGAAGTTGAGGCCCTACTAGAATGATTTTGTACAGTACAAGACATCGGAAGAGGGTGAGGAACGGGTGAGAAGGAACCAAGAGAATGCCTGACAGAAGGTATACCACCATGGCATGGGATCAGGTGGTTACGCGACTGCCATTCCCAAGTGGAAAAAATGGAAGCGGACATTCTTGCCAAGGGTATCACACCAGAATCACTCAATTGGCTCAAACGCGCGAAGAATTGGTTTTTCGCTTATGGGGGAAGACTGGACCTATAGACCGGGAAGCTGGTTCATGGTCTAAAACTCGAAAGAGCAACACAAAGATTTTCTTATGCTCTACAAGCTAAAGCTATTGGTGCGTTCAGGCCCAATAGAGAGAAGGATGAACTGACGTCTGCCATCGGGACTACTGAACACAGTGACCGAACGAGAGGTTTAGGACGGAACATTTCTTGGGAGCATGGTTTCCCTAATGACAGAGATACCTACAGAAGCCGGCAGAGAAGGAAGGATGAGAAAGCAGCGCAGATCAATAGGTTGGAGGAATATGTTCATGAGTCACGGGAGGCGTTGCTTCAAGCATAGGAGCGCAAAAAAGACATGCAAGCTAGAATGCAGGAGGAAATCATAAAGCAAGTGCAAATAGCAACGAGTGCCCAAAGGCAGGCATCAGATCCAGGAATCAACATTAATATTAGCCCCCCTGATCAGTTGAAAAGTAGCTGCGCTTCCACGGAGTTGCCAAATCAAGATGACGCAATGCTACGTTTCCCGGTGGATGATATCACTGCACCGTTTACATCATGTGAGCTACATATTCCAAAAGGGAATGTCACAATCATGGTGGCTCTCAGTGTTTTTTCTTTTCCAGATCCTACCAAGACACCAAGAATTTATGGGGCAATAATACCACTTGGATATGTTAGCGTCTCAGTGGATAGAGTTAATAAAGGTTTTAGTGATCTGGCTCTTGACATTCCAGGAGGTGATGGGGAGAAGACTCTAGGAGAAGCAGAGAAGACATTCATACTATGGCGCAAGCGCTACATCATTATTCCCGGGGACTCTAGCCCATCGCCGCTTCCTCAACTGCCAGACAATAGGCGCGAACAAAAGTGAATGAAACAATTTTTTCACTAATTTTCTATTGACATGGATGATTAATAATAACAATTTCTTATATCGAATTATTCTTTTTTGTACTCACACAGCAGGGCCTCCACCAACCTAAGTCCAATTATTCAATCTCCAGATCATCATAGTGCTCCGGGCAATGATTATGCAACGCCGCCACTGCCGCCACCTCCAAGGAGATCTCCAACGTCTCCAAGGAGGTCTCCAACGACTGCCCCGCCTTCCTTGATGACCAAGAAGCAGCCAGCTCCTAAGAAGTCCACCCCGTAAAACAAGCCATTGGCCCACCAGCCAGCAAAGAAGAAAGCCTCCTTTAATCCAGTTATTCCCCAAAAACTGTCTTACGAGAAAAGTAAAAAGAAATTAAATGCTGCAGTACAAAAAGATGTGAACAATTCTTCGAAAAAGTAAGAAAGCAATGAGAAGCGAGGGAGAACCCAGAGAAATCGTACTTCTACCTACCTCCAGATCTTCTAAGAAAGAAGGTGGACCAGAAAAAGCAGGAATCTCAAAAGACCCTGCCAAAATTGGACTACGACCGCTCTCTCACCAAGTCATTTGAGGCGGCGTAGAAAAAGACTAGAGCAGGGAAAGGTGTTGCACAACTCGGACAACAATCGCAACAATCAGTCTCCCCTCTTGTCATTCGTAATGAATATGGTTCAAACTTAGACTTACTGGACGTCGATTTTGAGGACCTGGTTCGGTTTTACGAGGATACTGGTTTGGACCTTGCCCAAGTGCTCGCTGAAGGATCATCTGCTCCGAAAGTGGATCCTTGGAAGAAATTTGAACATGGAAATAGTCTATACAACCCTGAGGCCTTAGGTGAACTGGGTACGCAAATGTACCTGCTAAATAAGTGGTATATGACGGTGTGTGAACAGGGAGAGACCTTTGTTTCTGTCAGAGTTAGAAACCAACATTACTTCCGTGGCGATGACGTTATATATGTCGAGTTTTTAGAATTACACCAACTATGCCACTGGACTCTCTCGACAAAAGTCTCATTAGCTGCTATTGTCTGTAAGTGTGATTATTTTCTACTATTAAAGTGTATATATATAAAGCTACATATATATATAAATTATATATCCTCACACTATATTTTTATATATGCAGATATGAGATGACATAACTCATAAAGAGAAAGGATAATGATGTTGGTTTCGTTGATCCAAATGTCTTATTCAAACACCCTAATCCCCCGCCTGAATGGAAAGCTGAACTCGAGAAAAATCTCATGAGGTTCTTAGTGAACCAACAAAACAAGGACATACTCTTCCCCTACAACTTCAAGTGAGTGTTAAATAATTAATGTCGATCATATGGACATTTGTTCAATTATTTGCTTACTAGCTAAGCTATCTCCCATATATATATATGTTGACTCTAGTTAATGTCGATCATATTTGTGTATAAAAACATATGCAATAATCACTGGATATTGATGGTCATCGATATGGCCAATAGTCGGTTGAGCATCTTAGACTCGTTAAGAAAAGAGCAAACAGAGTACCAAGACATGATAGATATTATCCAAGGGTAATTTGGTCTCTCTAGTAACTATATATACCCCGATCTCTTAACTACAACAATTATTGAAGGCCAAATTAAAATTTTATTTTATTGGGTGCAGTGTTTGGAAAAATTTCATTGAGGAACACCACATGAAACATTGCAAAGCGCCACTGGATGTAATCACACTAATCACACATAAAGTAAGTACTAGCTACATTTATATATATATAATTCAATTAACACCATACATGCTTTCAATTCACCGGATATTTTTTCTCGTAAAAGTGGGTTCTGAGGCAAGAACAGGGGACCAACCACTGTGGATACTATGTTTGCGAGTTCATCATGGCGTACTAAAAAAGAACTCCTGAAGAGATCCTCAAGTACGTTATATAAATATATTCATATATTCACAATTTCTTTTATTGCTCATATATATAAGTAATCACGTGACCAACACACATATATATATTAATACTTTTTCTTTAATTTTTATTGAAGACTCTATGGTTGAAGGAAAAAGTCATACGACGTGACCAACTAAAAGCAATTCAAGAGACCATAGCAGGATTTCTTAATGACCAGGTCTTAAACCCCGCCGGCGAGTTCTACAATGACATGAACGAAACATGGAAGCCAAACCAGATGGAGTGAATTTGTTATCCCAAGGATATGATAGAATATACAATGCAAGCTTTATTTGTTATATATATACATATTATATGTACATAAAATAACGTACAATATATGTATATGCATGTAATATATACGTTAGTTTCATACTTTAGTTTGTACAAAATGTTCGAACATTTTAAGCGTGTAGAATACGTATATTATTAGCAGCGTAGAATGCGTATTTGAAAACCTATTCGAAAACCAAAACGAATCATCAATTGAAAATAGAAACAAAAAAAAAAAGAAAAAAAAAGAAAACCTTTAGTCCAGGTTGGTAATACGTGGCCAGGCCAGGAGGCCTCTTTAGCCTCGGTTGGTATTACCAACCGGGACTAAAGGTGGACCTTTAGTCCCGGGCGAGAAACCGAGACTAAAGAAGGGGCCCTTTAGTCCCGGATTCGTGGTCTCGGTTGGGAAACCGGGATTGAAGGGGTTTTCCAACTGGGAGTACAGCTTGTTTCTATACTAGTGATAATTTTACAAAAGGGCATGTCACATAAAAGAATTACGTCTATTTCTTATAAAGGTTTATGTGTAATATTAAAATCTTTTAGACGCGCACGCACACTCATTCTTATAAATGCATGCATGCACACCTTAGCCTTACGAGCACTTGTGAGACTGACGAGTTGGATTAGTAAGGGGCCATTTGTTTGCCTAGTCCACATGAGCCATTGAGCCCAGGGGGTGCAACCCAGGCTGTTTGTGTGCTTGGACCAGCCCACGAGCCAGGCCGGCACGCCCCTCAAAACACCCCTGGGCCTGGCCCTGGAGAAACGAAAAATTCTTTCGTACCCGCCGGGCTCGGCTATAGCGTGCGCATTGTGTGCGAGCAGCGACGTTCTCGTCACCTCCCTTTTCATTACCGTGAAAGCCTCCCCGCCGCTGCCGCCAACCCCGTCATTTAGTGCACGCAGGCTCCAGCTCGGCGCGGTGACTTCCCCTCCCTCTCCGACGACTCTTCGGCGACCTCTGACCACATGCTGGCTCATTCTCATCCAGGAAAACAAACATGGCTGGTTGCACCACCACAGGCGGGATCACAAGATGCAGGCTTACTAAACACAATAGGACCGATAACTTTGATTAATATAAAATCTAGCAAGAGATCAAATGATCGATGTAGCCTACAGAAGAACTCGCCTAGAATTACGTTACTCCTACTCCTAGTGCGATGGCGTGAACCTGGAAAAATAGATTGTGTATTGATTGAGAGACGAAAATTGTTACAGTTGCCGAGGTCTATATTTGTACCCTGGGCCGATACAGAGTCCTAGACAATACGACTAGACAATTCTTGAGTAAAAAAAAAATAATCTAATTTGAACTCCACGATTTCCTTTCTGGCAGAGTTCGATTCTGTTATGCCTGAGCCGATACCGCTGGCGTCGTGATTTTCACGATCCATTCCAAAAATTTGTTGTAAACAAAAAGAAAAAAAACAAAACATCTAACGAATCGTCCTTGATTTAAAAATAATATATAGAATCATATTAGAATAGCATACCCATGGAATAAGCCTTTTAGGATTTGGATTAGTGGTAATAGGATAAATAAGTCGGTGTGCAAATTGAATTAGACGAGCCGCAAAAAAAACACAAGGAAAGCCCATTTGAAATGTGGCATGGAAGGTGACAAAGCCTGTCGGCAGACCACGTGCCGATAGGTACGTGCTACTGCTGCTACATCAACTTGTCGGCTGTCCAGTGGCCGACAGGGTACTAGACTTGCCTGCCAGCTTCCGAGAAGGGTCCAGTCGACAATCCTCCAATCCTCCAGCCGAGTAGGACGCGCCACTGTTGCCACGCCATCTTGTCGGCTGGCGAGTAGCCGACAGGTACTAGATTTGCAATCTCTTAAAGGTAGCATCTAAATTTATAATTATTTATTTAAATAATATTACATCAAAAAATTTTATTCAGGTGACTTTAACCTGCGTACGACGGCTTCAAATCCACTAATCACCATAGTCAGTTTGCCTTCACAGGTCCAAGCAATTGCAGTTCTTAGTAGGCAGACGTGGGTCGGGTGTGTAGGTCATACGTAGAGCCATTCTCAATTATTTCGGGCTGCACGCTACAGAGGCCTCTAGAGCCAACTTGCGATATTAGACAAGATGCTAATGAAAACCGACTAAGTAAATTTCATGCCTTTCAAGCGCAACATCTGCTCAGACAAATGAAACAAACGCTTGCAACATGCACTTTCAAGCGCAACATCTGCTCAGACGAATGACCAGTACGACTCCATCGCCTGCCGGCTCTGATCCATCGCTGTTGCCCCCGATAGAAGGAGAATCGAAACCACCACGACCGCGGCCGGATCGGAGGGCGGGATCTGGGATGGGGAGTGGAAGGCGTGGACCGGGGCAACGCTGCGCGCCCGTGCCGGAGTTGTGCGTCCCATGCCGGAGCAGGGCCACGCGCCCGCGCCAGATCTGCACCCGCGCTGGGGACGCCGCCGGGGTCGCGCCCATCCCCGCACCGGAGTTGAGGCCGGGGGTGGCCGGCTGGAGAAGAGGAAGGGGGTGGCCGTGTGGATCAGAGCTCATGCTCGCGCCGGGGCCACCGCCGCGCTGGAGCAGGAGGAGGGAGAGGGAGGCAGCGGGGCGCGCGGCTCGTGCGACGCGCTTGGGGGCGGGGCGGGGGCGCGCGTTGCTCGGCAGAGGAGCGTTGCGGCGTGGGTGCGGCGGGTGCGGAGATGCCGCGGTGGGGGAATGAGCGGGTGCAGAAATGAGCAGACAGATCCGGACGTATGATATGTATCATTATCGTTATTCAATACCGTAGACTCTCTGTGTTTGACTCCTCTGCTGTCCCTTCCTTCCTTTTGTGTTCATAGATTTTTTTTTTCCTTCCGTGACTCACGCGATCCTGTGGGCAATCTCTACTCTGTCTCGATTTCCATCAAAACAGTACGTGCGTGCTTTCACCTTGATCACGAAGAAAGACTCCAAGCCATGCACGACACCAACCAGAAAGAGAAAATCAATCCGTTGACATACATGCATGCACCCAAATTTTCATGCAACAAACACGGCATGCCTTTTTGAGTCCTTCTGCCTCACGCATGTAACTTGGCATGTGCCTCCAATTGCTTGGCCATCGCTACATGCCGGGACTCCGTCTTTTCCAACCAGATCCAAAAACAGCACGCTAGCCGGCCCGTACTTCCTGACCAAGTGACCAGTGACCACCAAGAAAACCTGAGGATGCCGCACGTCGCCACCGGTCGTTGTCACGTATTCTCTGAAAAAACAGGACACACGAATCACTACTGGAAACCTATCCTTTGCCGAGGGCTTCTGGGTTTACCGAGGGCTAGATCTCGGGCACTCGGCAAAGGCTCTATTTGCCGAGGGCCAGCCCCAGGAGCCCTCGGCAAAGATAGGCCCTCGGCAAAGAAATGGCACTCGGCAAAATAAATCTTTGCCGAGGGCCTAGCCCTCGGCAAATTGGCCCTCGGCAAATATGGCCGGATGGGTCACGGCGGCCACTGGCGTCAGTCTTTGCCGAGTGCCCGCCGTCAGGCACTCGGCAAACATTTTTTTATTTTTTTTAAATTTTCTTTGCCGAGGGCCATTGGCCAAGCCCTCGGCAAAGATCCCCTTTGCCGAGGGCCAGGCTAGGCCCTCGGCAAAGATTTTTTATTTTTTTTTAAATTTTCTTTGCCGAGGGCCAGGCTAGGCCCACGGCAAAGATTTTTTTTTGGTTTTTTGAACCCAGTTTTTTTGTGGTGCTATAATACATTATTTAAAACTCAATTTTAAAATTTAGGTCAATTTTGACTTTTTTGATATATTTCCCTAATTTATTTCTTTTCATTGATTTTTTTCGAATATTTCAAATTTGAACTGCAGGTGGATGGAATAATGCAATTTAGTGATTCGAAAAATATTATTCATGGTATTTGGTGTATGTTGAGTCCCTATCCACGAACTCGCATCAAATTTCGGGCATCTTCTTCACGTAACATGACGAGAAACTTGTCGAAAAAGTGTTTTTAAATTATATAAAATCCATACGAAGTCCGAAAATCACAAAACTTGTCGAGGTGTCATGTTATCGCATGTGTAGGCTGTGGTAAAAAATTGAGAAGGTTTCGAGCAAGTTGTGACGTCTGGGTTTTAGGCATCCGACGTCACAACTTGCTCGAAACCTTCTCAATTTTTTACCACAGCCTCCACATGCGATAACACGATGCCTCGACAAGTTTCGTGATTTTCGGACTTCGTTTGCATTTTATATAATTTAAAATCACATTTCCGGCAAATACCTCGACATGTTACGTCAACGAGATGCTCGAGATTTCATGTGAGTTCATGGATACAGCCTAAACATACCCTAAATATCATGAGTATCAATTTTTGGATGACCAAAGTCCATTATTCCATGTACCTGCAGTTCAAATTTGAAATATCCCGAAAAATTCGACGAAACGAAATAAACTAATGAAATATATCAAAAAAGTCAAAATTGCCCCAAATTTTAAAATAGAGTTTGAAATACTGTCACAAGGCCCCAGAAAAAAATTTGGGCCCAAAATGAAATTTTTTTTTGCCGAGTGCCATGGGGGGCACTCGGCAAAGTGGGCTTTGCCGAGTGCTGGCCCAGGAGGCACTCGGCAAAGATGATTTTCAAAAAAAAAAAAAAACCGGGCACTACAAGTCCACCGGCCCAACCCCCGTGCGGCCCAACCCTAAGCCAGCCGCCCGCTCCCCCGCGCCCACCCCAGCCGCCGCCACGCCCACCCCCGCTGCTGCCGCGCCCTCGCCGGCGAGCCCCTCCCTCGCGCTCGCGTGCGCCCGCACCCTCCGCCGGCCTTGCCCGCGACCGCGCCCGTCGCCGGCCGCGCCCGTCGCGCCCACCCCCGTCGCCGGCCGCGCCCCCGCCCCCAGCCGCTGGCCGCGCCCCGCCCCGGCAGCTCCCCGTGGCCCGGCCCCCCTCGCCTCGGCCGCCCAGAGGTGGCTGGCTGGTGCCGGCCGGCCATTTTCGGCAGCGGCGGCCGTGTCCCTCCATCCGCGTTGTCGTCTTCCTCCCCCGTGCCATCTTCTTCCTCCCCGGCGTACCTCCGTCCGCACCGTCTTCTTCCTTCCCCGCGCCGTCTTCCTCCTGCTCGGCGTCCCTCCGTCCGTCTTCTTCCTCCTCCGCGCAGGGAGCCCGAACCCTAGCAGGTTTTGGATCCCCTTTTCTTCCTCCCTGCAGGTTTTGGATCCCCTTTTCTTGTTGCCTATGTGATGCCTGTGATTAATTCTATAGCTGCCTATGATGCCTCTATTATTTTTTAATGTGCAATCTGCTAGTTTCTATAACTTGGGTGTGATTGCACTATTGGACGGACTAATTTGTTGCTCGATGATACAAAGCGGTGTAGTGAGACAACGTGACAGCCGGATTCTAGAGTGTTGATTATTTTCAGCACTGTTTAATTATTTGCCTAGCAATTTATCTATTAATTTGAACTGCTTATTAGTTGATCAGTTGGTTAATCCTATGAGCATATAACCTGTTTTGTACTAATCTTCAGTAACTTATTTCCTGGTTATATTGCTATTTTTCTAGGCACTTAATTTTTGATCTAGAACCTGTTATTTTGGTAAGAAGGGCTGTCACATTAGTCAAGGATCAGTGATCACCAACAAGCGTTGGAAGGCTGCTTGGTGCAGCAACCCGCTATTTTGAGAGCAATTATTTACAAACAAACATGTTTATGCATTTAATCTGCCTACTGCTACAACTACTGATATCTACTATTACTACTATTACTACTACTGCTGCTACTTCATGTACTACTCCTACTGCTATTAGCTCCTATTTCTACTACTCTATCTAGTCTCTACTACTACTACTACTAATGGTGTTGGCTGGCTGTTGCTCTCTACTACCCTACTGCTATTTCCTACTATTTGTACTACTATCTACTACTCACTGAATTCCTACTACTACTGCATACTGATATCTACTATTACTACTCCTGTTGGTTGGTGATGTAGATGACGAACCCTAGCTAATGTTATGCAATTTTTGGAATTTTGGATTTCCATTGCTAAGCTCAGTTAGCTTCCATTGCTGCCTGTGATGCCAATATTTGGAATGCTTAGCATATGCCATTGCCTATGATGCTAATTTGTTCTGAGCAAATGCCAGTGCCTATGATGCCAATTTTTTCTGAGCAAATGCCAAATTTTAAGTTGCTTACTACTACTACTTGCTTCTCTATCTACTAACTGAATTTGTGGCATTTGCAATGATGAATTTGTTCAAACTTCTAAACCAATTGTACTGAGGCAATGGCATATGCAATGATGTGAAACTTTGTATGCTGAGGCAGCGGCAATGATGATGAAATGTCCCCATACTTGTGAGCCGCTAAACTAGGATGGCTTGCATACCATATACAAGCAACCAATTTAGAGGCTATGTGATTACAATGGGGCAAATCTGAGCCAAATATGTACTACTACTCCCCTGCTACTATTCTACTACCCTACTACTACTGCATACTGATATCTACTATTACTACTCCTAGTGTACTACTACTATCTACTACTACTACTACTACTAATCTATCCTCAGGATGCATGCCATATACGAACAAGGTCACTAATCTATCCTCGATCAACGAGATGAACCCCTCATCTTGGGCTAGTCGAGATTCGAGAAGATTCCATCTATCCTAGAAAAGATTACATGTAATACTATGTTTTTTTAATTTGTGTTTTGTTTATATATTTTGAATCTATTTCTAATATATGTACTAATTAGTCTTGTTCATTCTTTGTGATTGCAGGTGATTGAACAAAGATGGCGAGCAGACGTCCACGCCGTGACACGCCCTCGGTTTACGGGAGAGACCGCCCTCTCCTTCGAGGTGAGGGGTCGTCGTCCGGGGCAGCGTCCGCGGGTTCCAATCATCCCGGTAGTGCATCACCGGGTGATCCCGCCTTTTCTTCACCACCGTCTCATAGGCTACCTTGATGAGGACTAGTGCTACATGATGTGGTTGGACTTTATTGTAATATTTGTGGTTTATGGTTCTGACTTGTGCTTGGATTTCATGAACTTGTCGTAATAAACATGTGAATGATGATGAACATGTGACTTGTCGTTGTAATATATTGTGATTTGTGGTTCACAATTATTGTTGTGATATATTGTGAGAAAATGGGTTCTGTGTGATATATATATGTGATGGTTGATATATATATATGTATATATATGAAATGCTTGTGTCGATGGAATGCAAAAAATAAAATAAAAATTAAATTTCTGCCTCTTTGCCGAGGGCAATGACCAAGGCCCTCGGCAAAGAAGGGTCCTTTGCCGAGGGCCGTCCCATTGCCCTCGGCAAAGATTCATTGGAAAAATTCTGGAACATTTCTTTGCCGAGGGCCATGGTTGGAGGCCCTCGGCAAAGACTTTTTTTTTAAAAAATTCAAATTTCTTTGCCAAGGGCCTGCGGGGAAGCCCTCGGCAAAGATTTTTTTTAAAAAAAAGAATAATTCTTTGCCGAGGGCCGTCCCATTGCCCTTGGCAAATATTTTTTGGAAAAATTCTGCAACATTTCTTTGCCGAGGGCCATGGTTGGAGGCCCTCGGCAAAGATTTTCAAAAAAAAAAGAATAATTCTTTGCCGAGGGCCCCCGGAGACGGCCCTTGGCAAAGACTCCGTCCCAGGCGCCGGCGCCGTGACGGCTGCTTTTCTTTGCCGAGTGCCGGTCCAGCCCTCGGCAAAGGCTTTGCCGAGTGTCCGATAAAGGGCCCTCGGCAAAGACCCTCTTCGCCGACTCAAAATTCCCCGAGAGCTCTTTGCCGAGGGTTAATGGGCCTTTGCCGAGGGCCTCAGGCCCTCGGCAAAGAGGCCGTCTCCAGTAGTGAATGAAGCTCTCTCTTGGTCAATTTTGTGTGGCCTGGATGCTGTTGCTCAGCTAATGAAAACCGACTAGTAAATTTCATGCCTTCTAAGCCTGTACACAATGTCTCACCTGAACCCAACCTAAGTGTGTTCTCTATCTGGGAGAATTGTTTTTAAATAATATTTTCTAATGATTAATTGCAAATCTAGCATTTGGATTGTAAGAATTGTATATATAGTGTACTGTCGGCTTGTGGCTAGCAGATAAAGGCCCTATCGGCAACTGGTGGGCCGACAGGTCCCTGTCGGCAACTCGTGGGCCGACATGATCCCGTCGGCGACCCAGCAGTCGACTAGGTACTTGACCAATCTAGACAGGACAGCCCAGTGGACCCATATTGGCCCGATAGGCATGTCGGCACTCGGTTAGCCGATAGGTCCCAGTCGGCCTTTGGATAGACGTCAGGCCCTAAAATATCTAACCGGTCATCTTCTCCCTCTCGCGCGCGCTCTCTCTCTCTCGCCCGCTCTTTCTGTCTCGCTCCGCACCGGCGCGCGGGTGCCTTAGGCTGGCCGTCGGCCGCCAGCGCGTGGAAAGCGTATGAGGCACGAGTGTCGATGGTCTCTATGTGTTGTCGGTCGG
This sequence comes from Miscanthus floridulus, assembly GCF_019320115.1. Taxonomy (NCBI): domain Eukaryota; kingdom Viridiplantae; phylum Streptophyta; class Magnoliopsida; order Poales; family Poaceae; genus Miscanthus; species Miscanthus floridulus. The sequence goes on from NC_089597.1 coordinate 14,949,577, forward strand.
GCGAGCGATGCTTGTGGTCCAGGTGGTGTGGGCCCCGCGTGGGCACACCAGGTGTAGGTGCGGGAAGCAGCGTCAGACGTCCGGCCAGACATCCAGGTGCTAGCAATCCCCGAGAAGACACGAGTAGCAGCGCGGCCTTCAATTCCTGGCTGGTGCGCTGCCGATTTTTTTGAAATAATATTATTTTAATAATTACTTGTAGATCTATAAGATGTAATAATAAAATTGCAGACTGAGGTGTCAATCGGCGAACTAGAAGCCGATAAGAGTCTAATCGGCGTTCAGGAGCCAATACGATCATGTCGGCTTTTGGGATGCCGATAGGAGGACTCACATAGTACGGGCATCCGTTGACGTGGGTGCTATCATTGCCGATAGAGTAATCGGCATTCCAGGGTCCGATATCTCCCAGCCACACACGGCCACGCGGGATTAGTGGAAAGAATTTTTCGTTTCTCCAGGGCCAGGCCCAGGGGTGTTTTGAGGGGCGTGCCGGCCGGGCTCGTGGGCTGGTCCAAGCACACAAAGAGCCTGGGTTGCACCCCCTGGGCTCAATGGCTCATCTGGACTAGGCAAACAAACGACCCCTTACTGATCCAACTCGTCACTCTCACATGTGCTCGTAAGGCTAAGTTCTGCATGCATGTATTTAGAAGAATGAGTGTGCGCACGCGTCTAAAAGATTTTAATATTACACATAAACCTTTATAAGTTTTTTTCTATCTTTTTCTATGGTTAGTTATTTATTGATAGTTAGATAAAAAAATAGTATATATTTTGGGCACATATTTAATATGTATAAGTATTTACATATTCAGAAGATGTAGAATCACAGTTGCTTAGTTAGGAAAAATTACTTTATTTGTTCGATAATTTGCAATAGGACACACTTTAATGGCGGTATTTGCTGATGGACATCGATCAATGCTGTCTTTGCTAAAATTTTAAACCATAAATTTAAATGATTTTAATTTTTAGGTTATTTTAGGTCTAAACAGCTTACTTGTAAACTTAAATGTAGAATTGTAGAAGAAAATACCCCATCAGTCCTAAAATGAGTGATTCTCATTTCTCAAGAAGTCAAACTTTTTTAATTATAGATCTGAATATTGTAATAGATATACAAATTATAATTTTATAAAAGGGCATGTCACATAAAAGAATTACGTCTATTTCTTATAAAGATTTATGTGTAATATTAAAATCTTTTAGACGCGTGCGCACACTCATTCTTATAAATGCATGCATGCACACCTTAGCCTTACGAGCACTTGTGAGAGTAACGAGTTGGATCAGTAAGGGGCTGTTTGTTTGCCTAGTCCAGATGAGCCATTAAGCCCAGGGGGTGCAACCCCGGCTGTTTGTGTGCTTGGACCAGCCCACCAGCCAGGCCGGCACGCCCCTCAAAACACCCCTGGGCTAGGTCCTGGAGAAACGAAAAATTCTTTCGTACCCGCCGGGCTCGGCTATAGCGTGCGCATCGTGTGCGAGCAGCGACGTTCTCATCACCTCCCTTTTCTTTACCGTGAAAGCCTCCCCCCCGCCGCCGCCAACCCCGTCATTGAGTGCACATAGGCTCCAGCTCGGCGCGGTGACTTCCCCTCCCTCTCCGACGACTCTTTGGCGACCTCTGACCACATGCTGGCTCATTCTCATCCAGGAAAACAAACATGGCTGGTTGCACCACCACAGGCTAGATCACAAGATGCAGGCTTACTAAACACAATAGGACCGATAACTTTGATTAATATCAAATCTAGCAAGAGATCAAATGATCGATGTAGCCTACCGAAGAACTCGCCTAGAATTACGTTACTCCTACTCCTAGTGCGATGGCGTGAAGCTGGAAAAATAGATTGTGTATTGATCGAGAGATGAAAATTGTTACAGTTGCCGAGGTCTATATTTGTACCCTGGGCCGATACAGAGTCCTAGACAATACGGCTAGACAATTCTTGAGTAAAAAGAAAATAATCTAATTTGAACTCCACGATTTCCTTTCTGGCAGAGTTCGATTCTGTTATGCCTGAGCCGATACCGCTGGCGTCGTGATTTTCACGATCCATTCCAAAAATTTGTTGTAAACAAAAAGAAAAAACAAAACATCCTGAGTACGCCGAAACTTGTGTCACACCACCATTACGAATTTACCATGCTTCAAGTTTCAACAAATCGTCCTTGATTTAAAAATAATATATAGAATCATATTAGAATAGCATACCCATGGAATAAGCCTCTTAGAATTTGGATTAGTGGTAATAGGATAAATAAGTCGGTGTGCAAATTGAATTAGACGAGCCGCAAAAAAAGCACAAGGAAAGCCCATTTGAAAGGTGGCATGGAAGGTGATGAAGCCAGTCGGCAGACCACGAGCCGATAGGTACGTGCTACTGTTGCCACGTCAACTTTTCGGCTGTCCAGTGTCCGACAGGCTACTAGACTTGCCTGCCAGCGTCCGAGAAGGGTCCAGTCGGCAATCCCCCAGCCGAGCAGTACGCGCAACTGTTGCCACATCATCTTGTCGGCTGGCGAGTGGCCGATGGGTACTAGATTTGCAATTTCTTAACGGTAGCATCTAAATTTATAATCATTTATTTAAATAATATTACATCAAAAAATTTTATTCAAGTGACTTTAACCTGCGTACGACGGCTTCAAATCCACCAATCACCATAGTCAGTTTGCCTTCACAGGTCCAAGCAATTGCAGTTCTTAGTAGGCGGATGTGGGTCGGGTGTGTAGGTCATACGTAGAGCCATTCTCAATTATTTCGGGCTGCACGCTAGAGAGGCCTCTAGAGCCAACTTGCGATATTTGTCAAGATGCTAATGAAAACCGACTAAGTAAATTTCATGCCTTTCAAGCACAACATCTGCTCAGACGAATGAAACAAACGCTTGCAACATGCACTTTCAAGCGCAACATCTGCTCAGACGAATGACCAGTACGACTCCATCGCCCGCCGGCTCTGATCCATAGCTGTTGCCCCCGATAGAAGGAGAATCGAAACCACCACGACCGCGGCCGGATCGGAGGGCGGGATCTGGGATGGGGAGTGGAAGGCGTGGACCGGGGCAACGCTGCGCGCCCGTGCCGGAGTTGTGCGTCCCATGCCGGAGCAGGGCCACGCGCCCGCGCCAGATCTGCACCCGCGCTGGGGACGCCGCCGGGGTCGCGCCCATCCCCGCACCGGAGTTGAGGCCAGGGGTGGCCGGCTGGAGAAGAGGAAGGGGGTGGCCGTCGCCGCGCTGGAGCAGGAGGAGGGAGACGGAGGCAGCGGGGCGCGCGGCTCGTGAGACGCGCGTGGGGGCGGGGCGGGGGCGCGCGTTGCTCGGCAGAGGAGCGTTGCGGCGTGGGTGCGGCGGGTGCGGAGATGCCGCGGTGGGGAATGAGCGGGTGCAGAAATGAGCAGACGGATCCGGACGTATGATATGTATCATTATCGTTATGCAATACCGTAGACTCTCTCTGTTTGACTCCTCTCTGCTGTCCATTCCTTCCTTTTGTGTTCATAGATTTTTTTTCCTTCCGTGACTCACGCGATCCTGTGGGCAACCTCTACTCCGTCTCGATTTCCATCAAAACAGTACGTGCGTGCTTTCACCTTGATCACGAAGAAAGACTCCAAGCCATGCACGTATGGTATGGACCAGAAGACACCAACCAGAAAGAGAAAATCAATCCGTTGACATACATGCATGCACCCAAATTTTCATGCAACAACACGGCATGCCTTTCTGAGTCCTTCCGCCTCACGCATGTAACTTGGCATGTGCCGCCAATTGCTTGGCCATCGCTACATGCCGGGACTCCGTCTTTTCCATCCAGATCCAAAAACAGCACGCTAGCCCGTACTTCCTGACCAAGTGACCAGTGACCACCAAGAAAACCTGAGGATGCCGCACGTCTCCACCGGCGCGCGGGTGCCTTAGGCTGGCCGCCGGCCGCCAGCGCATGGAAAGCGTATGTGGCACGAGTGTCGATGGTCTCTATGTGTTGTCGGTCGGGCGAGCGACGCTTGCGGTCCAGGTGGTGTGGGCCTGTCGGTGCGGGACCCACGGGGTACCCCGCAAGGAAGGGAGAAGAACTAGCCTCACTAGGATTCTTCCCCTGTAAGTATTATCCTATAATACTACTAGGAACTCTCACTGTAAACCGACTAGGACTCTGGCCTTCTGACTATATAAAGGAGGACAGAGCTCCTTGAATCGGGAGTTCAAGACAACAATTGTACTACGCAACACTTTACAATCAATCCAACGCAAAGGCTAACGCCGACTGGACGTAGGGCTATTACTCGATCAAGGGTTGAGGGTCCGAACTAGGATAAATCGACTGTCTCTTGCGTTAACCGTCGAGTTCTGCATACGCTGATGCCCAAACATACTGGCCCGGGTACCCCCGTGGTAGGCTATCGGTGGTAAAACATCGACAGCTGGCGCGCCAGGTAGGGGCTTTCGGCGAATTTACATCTGAGAGCTCGATGGACCTCGACAGCATGATCTTCTCGACGGGATCAACTTTCATCTTCGGCTCATGGATCTGCGAGGCGGACGACAATGGCAAGCTCCAAACCCGTCTCCTCGAAGATTCGAATCACCATGAAGACTATTCTATTTCGGCGACTACGACAGATCAAATCTCCGAAAGATTCACGCAGCTCATGATGTCCGATTCAACTTAGGTTTTGTGGCTTTGCGCATCCGACTCGAACTCAGGCTCCGCATCCGAGATAGAGTCTTATCCGAGTTCTTTCGGGAAACCGAGTTCTTTTCCGATGGGGCTTAAGAACGCGGCCCTGACCTATCAAGAATACAACTCGGAGTACACGTAGAATCTTTTCAAGAAGTCGGATCCTTTTCCGCTCGGATTCCACAACATGACAACATCTTATCAGACACAGCCCAGAGGATTCCTTGATCCGGTGCTTAGAATGCCACTGAAGGGAGCTCAAGAAGGTCTCGTACTAACTATAACATCTCAAGACTGCATCGTCCACTGGCCGGGCTCTGTTCCTGAGGATAGCAGTACCCGACTGGTCGACACGACGACAACGGCCATTCTACCCTACCAAGAAAGAGACTCGATCTGCGACCTCGAGGCCTCTACTAAAGTTATCAGCAACTCCGACAGTGTGGAAACTAACGCCAATAACAGAACAATTCACGCACGGGAAGTACTCATGGTTCGCCGTCCTCGATCACCATTGGTCCCCCCAGAAGCGCCCGATGTCAGGTCATCGGATGAATCAGAATCCAACATATCACCCTTTGCTCAGGGCTACGATGGTGAGACTGAGAATCAGAAACAAGCTAGAGAAAGAAAAAACAAGTTGAAGCAAGGACGCCAACACCATGCTAGGCAGCGCAAGGAAGCTTGGATCAGATATGAGTCAGAGCTGGCCGAGTACGACAGAAGAAAATCACAACGAGAAATCAAAGAAAGACGCACGACAAGTACGCCCTACGATAAGATCCGAGAAGCATTAGAAGAACTCAGAGCGACCTCACATCCTAGTGAAAAACATGAACAACTCTGGGACTTTCTTCGGTCAGCAGCCCTGAGGACGCATGAAGAAAGGACCCACTCAAGACTACCCGCCAGATCAACGACCCATAGGCAAGAAGATCAAAATCAAAGAAAGTCCGCTTTCGAGAGACTTGGACCAAGTGGAAGTCATAACAGAGAAAGTGGAAGGGACCATAGTCAGAGCCACCGAGTTGAACAACCAAGAAAGACCAGAAGCAGGGCGCCTGACCAGACACCCTCGCAGAATTACTCTCATCAAAACAACAGTTGGCCAGAAGGAGGCGCTGAATCGGAATTCAAAGAAGTCGGAACGCACGATAGATTCCCCTGTTTTGCAAACAGACTTGCGTCAATACGACTACCTCACAAGTTCAAACCGTCCCACCACTCTAAGTATGATGGCAAAACTGAACCAAGGCAGTGGCTCATGATATATTCGCAATCAATTGAACTAGTCGGAGGAGACGACGATATCAAGACCCTATTTTTTCCCATGGCCCTGGAAACCATGCCTCTCCAATGGTTCGACAAATTGAATCCAGGATCAATCAGAAATTGGGAGGACTTGCAAAGAGCTTTCTGTGAAAATTTCGCAGGGATCATTACACACCCGATCACCCACGATGAGTTAAAAGGACTCAAGCAGAAGGGAGGTGAAAGTCTCAGAGATACTATCGACGATTTGGCGAACTACGAGCTCAAGTGCATGACATCACCGAACGAGAAGTAATTGAAGCTTTCTCTCACGGAATCATGGCTAGGTGGCAATTTCAAGACTTCTGCAAAGAAAATCCAAAAAACAATGAAGAATTTAGACGAACAGTAGAAAAGATGATTACTGCGGAAGAAAAGACACGAGAGAGGTTCCCGGATAGAAGCAACCGAGACAACCTGGACAAGCAAAATCATCGAAATAGCAGACATCAGGAAAGGAAACATAGACCAGACAACACCGTGGCAATGGCTGACAAATCAAAGAAGTTTTCCAAACCCAGAAGATATGACGACATCGAAAACATATGTTGCCCATTGCACCCTAATGGGAAGCACACCATCGGAAATTGCTACACCTTCAATGATCGATACACAAGAAAAGATAGTAAGGGGAACACTAAAGAAGACAATCAGAAAAAAGATGACAACCACGAAGACAAGGGATTCCAAAAATCTAGGGGGACGGTAGCAGTGATCTTCTCCGAGGCCCTAGATTCCAGAAGCAAACATCAAGAAAAATTAGCACTACGAACGATCATGGCAGCAGAACCGGCTACTCCAAGGTATCTCAATTGGTCACAGTATCCAATCCAAATTTCCAGAGAAGACCAATGGACTAGCATGGGAAACGCAGGCTATTACCCACTGGTTCTAGATCCAACTATTGCCGGTATGACTGTCACCAAAGTACTAATCGACGGGGGAGCCGGACTCAACATCATCTTTTCAGAAACGTTAAGGAAGATGGAACTGCAACTCGGCGGGATGATTACACCAATAAGTACACCTTTTTATGGCATAGTACCCGACAAGGCAGCCATGCCACTTGGATAAATTACTCTACCCATCACTTTTGGAACTCCCTCGAACTACCGTACAGAGTTCATCAAGTTTGAGGCCGCGGACTTCGATTCATCATACCATGCAATCCTCGGGCGCCCAGCGCTAGCAAAATTCATGGCAATACCACATTATCCGTACCTACTGCTTAAGATGCCAGGACCTAACGGTGTCCTTTCTCTTCGAAGTGATTTGAAGCACGCTTTTGACTGCGATGTTCAGGCAATCCAAATCGCAGCCAAAGCACAAGCCAACAATGGAAGAAAAGAAATAGCCACTATTGCCGCAGAAATAAGCCAAGAAGAACTAGAGATACTGGCTAAAAAGCCCAGCATCCTCGCACCACCAAAAGAAGCCGACGTCAAGCAAATCGACCTGGGCACTGGCGATCCCTCCAAGACAGCAACCATCAGCGCCCACCTCTCGGCAAAACAGGAACTCGCGCTCACCAACTTTCTTCGGGACAACAAAGACATCTTCGCTTGAAAGCCGGCCGACATGCCAGGTGTCCCAAGAGAGTTGGCTGAGCACAGAATCGATATCAATGAAGGCTCCAAGCCTATAAAGCAATGGCTACGACGATTCTCGCTTGACAAGAAGACAGTGATTAAAAAAGAAATCACAAAGCTAATGGCGGCTGGATTCATCAGAGAAATCCTTCATCTAGATTGGCTAGCAAACCCAGTTCTAGTACAGAAAAAGAACACGGACGAATGGCACATGTGTGTCGACTACACAGATCTCAACAAGCACTACCTAAAAGATCCGTTCGGGCTACCACGCATTGATCAGATAGTTGATTCAACAGCAGGATCCGCCCTATTATCCTTTCTTGATTGCTATTCAGGGTATCACTAGATCGCATTAAAAGAGCAAGACCAGAGCAAGACATCTTTCATCACTCCGTTCGGTGCCTACTGCTATAAGACCATGTCGTTTGGACTCAAGAACGCTGGAGCCACTTACCAAAGAGCTATCCAAACGTGCCTTGGTGATCAAATCGGCGAAAACATAGAAGCATACGTGGATGACGTGGTTGTAAAAACAAAGAACCCGGATACACTGATTGAAGACTTAAAGCAAACCTTCGAGAACCTAAAAAGGTGGAGGTGGAAATTGAACCCAAACAAGTGTGTATTCAGAGTTCCTTTAGGACAACTACTAGGTTTCTTGGTCAGTCATCGCGGAATCGAAGCAAGCGCCAAGCAAATTTGAGCCATAACAGAGATGGGCCCACCTCAAAACATCAAAGATGTGCAAAAGTTAACAGGGTGCATGGCGGCACTCAATCGTTTCATTTCGAGGCTCGGCGAAAAAGGGTTACCTTTCTTTAAACTACTAAAGAAGACAGACAAGTTTGAGTAGACGGAAGAAGCCAATGAAGCTTTCAAGAAACTTATGGCATACCTCACATCCTCACCAGTTCTCACACCTCCAAAGAAAGACGAAGACATGATGCTATACATTTCGGCAACTTCTATTGTGGTCAGCACGGCGATAGTCGTAGAAAGAGAAGAAGAAGGGCATGTGTATAAAGTACAACGACCGTATACTACATCAGCGAAGTACTGTCAGAATCAAAAATCTGGTACCCGCATGTGCAAAAACTACTCTACGCCCTATTGATCACTTCACGCAAGCTTCGCCACTATTTTGAAAGCCACAAGATTACCGTGGTGATAGACTTCCCACTCGGAGACATCTTACACAACAGAGACGCAACAGGGCGCATATCAAGGTGGGCAGTTGAACTCGGTGCTCTCAACATCGATTTCACCTTGCGGAAAGCAATCAAATCTCAAGCCCTTGCCGATTTTGTTGCCGAGTGGACAGAGATTCAACAACCTATGTCAAATACAATCCTTGACCACTGGAAGATGTACTTTGATGGATCACTCAAGCTAGGCGGAGCCAACGCGGGCGTTTTCCTAATCTCTCCAGACAGAAAACAACTCAAGTATGTCCTTCAAATATTATGGCAAGCTACCAACAATGAAGCAGAGTATGAAGCTCTCATCCACGGGCTACGAGTGACAATTACTCTCGGAATCAAGCGATTACTCATATACGGCGATTCGATAGTAGTCATCAACCAAGTCAACAAAGATTGGGACTGCACCAAAGAAAACATGGGTGCTTACTGCGCTGAAATCCAAAAACTCGAAAAACATTTCCAAGGATTGGAAATTCTACATGTCCTACACGATTCCAACATTGCAGCAGATGTCCTCGCCAAGCTCGGATCAGACAGGGCAAAGGTCCCACCCGGCGTATTCATAGAGGAGTTATCAGCTCCTTCTATCAAACAACCCGGTGGGACAAGCCCAGAACTCACAGACAAAGGCAACCAGATTCTGGTAATCAACACTTCATGGACACAGGCTTTTATTGATTATATCAAAGAGAATAAGTTGCTAGCAGACAAAGAGGAAGCTACCCAAGTTGTTCGCAGAAGCAAAAACTACGTCCTAGTAGGGGACAAGCTCTATAGAAGAGCTACATCATCAGGAGTACTCCTAAAATGTGTCTCATTTGAAGAAGGCAAAGAGATCCTAGACGAAATACACTCAGGTTGCTGCGGAAATCATGCCGCTTCAAGAACACTAGTCGGCAAAGCTTTTCGCACCGGATTCTACTGGCCAACAGCTCTGAAAGACGTAGAAGAACTTGTCAGAAAATGCAAAGGTTGTCAAATGTTCGCAAGACAAGCTCATGTGCCAGCTCACAATCTCATCTGCATCCCACCCGCCTGGCCTTTCTCCTGCTAGGGACTAGATCAAGTATGACCTTTCAAGAAAGCAAAGGGTGGTTTCGAGTACATCTTCGTGGCAAGTGACAAGTTCACCAAATGGATCGAATACAAACCACTCGCAAAATACAGCGCAACCAAAGCAGTCGAGTTCATCCAAGACATTATGCACTGCTTCGGCATGCCCAATCGAATCATCACAGATTTAGGCTCTCCCTTTATAGCCACAGAGTTCAAAAGTTGGGCACAGAATTGTGGCTTCGGCATAGATTACGCATCAGTCGCACATCCAGAAGCCAATGTACAGGTAGAAAGGGCCAATGGACTCATACTAGCCGGGTTGAAACCAAGACTGTATGAAGAACTAGCAGACTATGGATCAAAATGGATTGAAGAATTACCCAAAGTAGTATGGGGGCTTCGAACTCAAATAAGCAGAGCTACCGGATACTCGCCTTTCTTCCTAGTTTACGGATCAGAAGCTGTACTACCCGCCGACTTGATTTGGACGTCACCAAGGATAGAACAGTACGACGAAGGAGAAGCAGAATACACCAGAAGATTAGAACTCGACAGTACGGAAGAAGTCAGGGTAAACGCTACCCTTCAATCAGCAAGATACCTCCAAGGATTAAGACGCCACTACAACAAGAATACCCAGCCTCGATCACTACAAGTCGGAGACCTAGTACTAAGAAGAATACAAAAAGCTGACGGACGCCATAAACTACTCAGTCCATGGGAAGGTCCTTTTATTGTCTCAAAAGCCACTGGACCAGGCACATACAAGCTCATAACTGAAGACGGAAAAGAAGTCAACAAAACATGGCACATCAGTCAGCTACAAAGATTCTATGTATAAAAACAACTCAAGGGAAAATATGTATACAAGACACAAGAGACCAACGTTCATGATCAACAAAGATAGCGCTATGTATCATTGTAACACACCAATTTTCATGATCAATAAAGATGATTATCTCTCAACAAACATATGTCTCATGGCTCTATCCAAGTTGTTTCTTAAATGCAAAATGACTAAAAAGACGCCTGAGCATCCCGGCCGAGAGCAAAATAGCTGAAAAGACGCTTGAGCCCACCGATGAGGGTAGCTAACAAGCTAACACCCGAAATAAAATGCAAAATGACTGAAAATATGCCTGAGCATCCCGGCCGAGAGCAAAATAGCTGAAAAGACGCTTGACCCGCTGATGAGGGTAGCTAACAAGCTAACACCCGAAATAAAATGCAAAATGGCTGAAAAAACGCCTGAGCATCCCGGCCGAGAGCAAAATAGCTGAAAAGACGCTTGAGCCCGCCAATGAGGGTAGCTAACAAGCTAACACCCGAAATAAAATGCAAAATGGATGAAAAGACGCCTGAGCATCCCGGCCGAGAGCAAAATAGCTGAAAAGACGCTTGAGCCCGCTGATGAGGGTAGCTAACAAGCTAACACCCGAAATAAAATGCAAAATGGCTGAAAATACGCCTGAGCATCCTGGCCGAGAGCAAAATAGCTGAAAAGACGCTTGAGCCCGCCGATGAGGGTAGCTAACAAGCTAACACCCGAAATAAAATGCAAAATGGTAGAAAATACACCTGAGCATCCCGACCGAGAGCAAAATAGCTGAAAAGACGCTTGAGCCCGCCGATGAGGGTAGCTAATAAGCTAACACCCGAAATAAAATGCAAAATGGCTGAAAAGACGCCTGAGCATCCCGGCCGAGAGCAAAATAGCTGAAAAAAACGCTTGAGCCCGCCGATGAGGATAGCCAACGAGCTAACACCTGAAACAAAAAGCAAAACGACTGAAACTAAGCCTGGGCATAGACCAAAGCAATTTTAAGACAAGACCCTCCAGCTACTTGTTCCAAATAGCAAGAGGCTCGGGGGCTACACTGGAGATACCCAAGAACACAAAGATCTACATATAATGAGTTGTTTACATGGCACAAAAGAAGGCCAGACAAGCACTCGACAGATCAAGAAAGGTTGTCAACACAAAGATCTACGAATTATTTACATGGCACAAAAGAAGATCGGACAAGCACTCGATAGATCAAGAAAGGTCGTCAACACAAAGATCTATATATAACGAATTGTTTACATGGGCAGAAAAGTACTCGACAAATCAAAAAAATTTGTCAAGATAGCGTGCAGAATTGTTTACAAGGTGAAGACGAGAGAAAGACAAAGTACTCGGTAAATTTGTCAAGATAGCGCGCAGAATTGTTTACAAGGCAAAGACGAGAGAAAGACAAAGTACTCGGCAAAGTCTAGTAACTCTGACCAATCGAAAAATCATCCGAGGAATAAGCAAGGCATCCAGGCAAAGAAGACATCAACAAAAAACCTTCATCCAAAAAGAAGTATAATGTCATATTACAAGGCATGGGCATAAAGGTCAAATACATCAAGCCTCATCATCAGGAGAAGGGAGAACAATATTAAGATTATCTACTATTCTACTAGCTAAGTCTTCAACTTCAGGTTCCATCCTCTCAACGGCATCAATGTATTCTTGACTATCAGCTTCCTCTGCTATCTTGGACAAAGGAGCTGCTGGAGCAAGAACCCGGACCTGGGCCAGGGCATTCTTGGTACACAGTTGAGCGCACCTCTTCACAAACTCTTGGAAACGAGTTGGAATTTGAGGAATCAACTGAGCCCAAGATTGCTCATCATCCACTGGAGTTCGGAGAACATCGGCTACTGAATGAAAGGATTTCCACAAAGCTTTCTAGTTTTCAGTAGCCATCGCCAACTTGCCAGACAAGTCTTCAATAGTTTTTTGGGCTTGCACAAGATCTCTATCAGCTCCACGCCTAATCAACTTAGAAAGCGCGAGTTCCTCCTCAGCATGAGTAATTACCTCCTTAGCCTTGTTGTGACTTGTACGAACAAGAGTCTTCATTTCTTCAACGCCCTTCGAGAACTTCTGCTTTTCAACCCAGAGAGCGGGACAAGACAACAAACAACAAGTCAGCAGAAAGGAGAATTTGAATGCAGAAGGAAACAAAAAGAACCCGCAGTACCGTTGCACTCCTTCACGGCCTCCAAGTTCTTCACGGCCTCCGAATTCTTTTGAGCCTCCTAAAAAGTGGCATCCCTCTGCTTTTCGGTCTCAACAACCCGGGCATGAAGAGATTTTTCCTCCTCCTGATGCGTTTGATGCTCAACCTCCATCTCGGCCCAGAGGACGTCAAGATCAGCTTTTAGGGCGCTCACTTCGGAAGACAACTTTTTCTCGTTTTCAGACGAGAAAAAGAAGCCGGTATGATCATGAGAGAAGGACTGAGCAGAAAGAGACAAAGAAAAATAAAGCATTGGGCGATTCCAACCATCCGTTCGCCCCCTCTTTGAGACGCTACGAGGACCTCGGGGGACTGGACGAGGAACTTATTCTTCATATACATCAACAACTCCAGAAGAAACTCTAGGAAACGATGTGGTGATTTGGAACTTACTAATTACAGAAGCCCCAGCAAGATCCTCCCCAGTATTCACCACGGCAGGGAGGACATCAAGGGGGATTGGGTCAACAAAGTTGCGCCCCAATTCCTACAAAGAAGAGTAAAACAACCAGATGAGAAAGATTAAACAAAGGTGGAGACCACAAAGGAAATTAAAAAAATACTCGAATAAAGAAAAACAACTCACAACAGGAGGAGGGTTCTTAGCGCAATACTCAACAACAGCGTAAGGAACGACGTTCACCCCTTTCAGCATCTTCCGAAGATGCTCGAGCACCTCCTCGTCGGTCAACTCAAGGGCAGGGACCATACGAGAAGGATCCTCTGCCCTAGAGTACTCAAAACCAAAGATTTCTTGCTCCTTAAGAGGTTGGACTCGACGGCGAAGAAAACTAGAAATAATACCAAGGCCGGTCAAACCTTGCTGTTTCAGAGTACTTATCCTCTCAACAAGCGGCTTGATCTGCACCCGCGCTAGATCTGCACCCGCGCTGGGGCCTTGTTGTGCGTCCCATGCCGGAGCAGGGCCACGCGCCCGCGCTAGATCTGCACCCGCGCTGGGGCCGCCGCCGGGGTCGCGCCCATCCCCGCACCAGAGTTGAGGCCGGGGGTGGCCGGCTAGAGAAGAGGAAGGGGGTGGCCGTGTGGATCAGAGCTGATGCTCGCGCCGGGGCCGCCGCCGCGCTGGAGCAGGAGGAGGGAGAGGGAGGCAGCGGGGCGCGCGGCTCGTGCGACGCGCTTGGGGGCGGGGCGGGGGCGCGCGTTGCTCGGCAGAGGAGCGTTGCGGCGTGGGTGCGGCGGGTGCGGAGATGCCGCGGTGGGGGAATGAGCGGGTGCAGAAATGAGCAGACGGATCCGGACGTATGATATGTATCATTATCGTTATGCAATACCGTAGACTCTCTGTTTGACTCCTCTGCTGTCCATTCCTTCCTTTTGTGTTCATAGTTTTTTTTCCTTCCGTGACTCACGCGATCCTGTGGGCAACCTATACTCCGTCTCGATTTCCATCAAAACAGTACGTGCGTGCTTTCACCTTGATCACGAAGAAAGACTCCAAGCCATGCACGTATGGTATGGCCCACAAGACACCAACCAGAAAGAGAAAATCAATCCGTTGACATACATGCATGCACCCAACACTACTGGAGAGCCAAAATTCCCTGACGGTGTACGGACCGTCAGGGAAATGTAAAACACCGTCAAGGAAATCTAAAAGTAAATTCCCTGACGGTGAACCGCCAGGGAATAACCGTCAGGGCTGGCTCGACAGGGATGATGTTATTTCCCTGACGGTGTACCGTCAGGAAAATACGATTTTAATTTCTTGACGGTGGATAACCCACAGGTTAATTGCAAAACCGTCAAGAAAAATCTCTTTTCTCTGACGGTAGAAACCGTCAAAAAAAATGGATTACCGACAAGGAAATAAAATTCCTTGGCGGTGCAAAACCGACAAGCTATTATATCATTTACCCTGACGGTCTGCACACCGTAAAAAAAATCGCTTTTTCCTGCCGGTGCCTGTTTTCCCTGTCGATTTCTTCCCATCAGGGAAATATATTTTTCCTTGTCGGTGGTGATTTCCCTGTCGAAAGAGGACCAGCAGGAAAATTCTTTTCCCTGTCGGTGTTAAACCACCAGGAAAAATCACACCAACAGGAAAAAACTGACATACTGTTTTCCATATAATTTAAAACAGATATATTGAATATAATATACACTGAACCATGGAGACATATACCAAGATAAATACAATACACCATCATATATATATATAGATTAGTCTAGCATAAATTCATTACATACATAGATGTCTTGTTTGCATCAACATTGGTAAATACATGAGATGTCCAAATATTTAGCACCCATCTACCCAAAATAACTTCTCCAAACATTTGGCATCAACATAACTCCCTTCCACCACCGGTACTAGCTAAAGATCAGTACTAGCCCAACAACCACACCACTAGTACTGACCTAAGTGTATGCAGAGGCAAACACTTCAAAGAATACGAGCTAAAGGTTAGTACTAGCTCAACATCCACGCCACTAAGAACTAGCTGAAGGTTAGTACCAACCAAATTGTATGCAGGGGCAAACACTTCAAAAGAACAGGCTACACAGCCATTCAGTCTTCAGTGAGATCAGCACCAGCACCTGCACATGTGGCTTCATTATGATAGTTCCTGGTTTCTAATGCAGCTCTACTTCCACCATGGAGTCTCTCATTTGCTGCAACATCGTCATTAGTCGATTCGGAACCCACATGAGATGATCCAGTCACCGGCTGCATGTGAAAAAGTAAAAGATTATTAGTCACCGGGCTGCATGTGTTTCAGTCAATATGAGTACAAGGCTAAAACATGTTCAGCTAAAAACAAAAGTTGTTTTCAGCTAAGAATGTTCAGCTAAGATGTTCAGCTAAAAACAAAAGATGTTCACCTAAGAATGTGTTACTGACCAAGGTATACATGTTCAGTTAAGAATAGTTTACTAATTATTTTAATACCACTAGTCTAGAATCAGTTCAGCTAACAGAAATTGTGGTACCCTATTTGCATAACATACTAATTCTTCCCAGTTCTTCAAAACCGAAAAAGTGTGAATTTCTACCTTACCACCAGATGTGAACATTGGAATCTCAGTGTAACATGATTGTGTGATTCTGTGCAACTAAAGTCCATAGCTACAAAAGAATCAACATGAGGCCACTTCCTCACTGGTGCACTGGGTACTGCCATGCTGAATACCAAAAAGCTCTAGTTAGACTAACTGATAGGAGCCAAATGCCTAAATTGAATGCCATACAAAGAAGAGTAAAATTCCCTTCACTTTGTTTATTTTCCATCTATGATTTATAGCTAATAGAATATTTTTTATATACTCACAGTTGGTTGTGTTGTTGATAGAATGCTTAGTGCTTCCTCTGGAACTTCCTCGCCCACGCGCTGATAAAGTCGCTGCACACGAATATGTACCACTTTAATGTGAACAAATGTTGTTCGAAACAACAAATCTTAGATTCAGATATTTGCACATACCACTATCAAGCCTAGTGCCATTTTGCCTACATTGTCCTTTTCCTGTTGTAGCCTTGTGTTTTCAGAGCGTAGATGTGCAACTTCTCGTGCCATGCTTTGCATAGAAACTGAATTTGATGGACGGATATTGTTTTCCTTCGCGGCTGCCCTGATATCAGCTGCCCTAACAGCACCATTTGCAATGGCAAATCGTCCATGGGGCGTGCCACCAGAGAGGTCATACAAGACCTTGCCATTCAATTCTTGCTCATGCACTTGCTGGCTTTCCTCTTCCACATCCCCTTCCCCTTCCATGTGCTCATGCTTTCCATCCACTTCATCTGGATGTGCAACCCTCCTAACAGCTGACATATAGTCATCCTAGAAACAATGTTCATACATAAAGTAGTCACTTGCACCATAAAAGAAGAATCTAAAAAGTAAATGGTTTCCATATATCAAAGTAGAGCATGCTTACAATCAACTTTTGTGCTTTCTGACAACGAATTGGACCACTACTGCCAGTGCTATCCACACTTTTGAAACCAGAATGCATCACAGCAAATGTGTTCATAAATGTTGCCTTTGCTGGACCAAAGTTCTTTCCCTATAAGATAGAATAGGTTTTCAATGTAAACATCAGCAAAGAAATAGAAAAAATAGTAATCTGTACTTGTTTAGAACATGCAGATTTGCTAGTAATCTTCAGCCATATGTCATATTGGTTGTTTTCATATTGGACAAGATTACCTTGTGCTAAAAAAATAATTTGTCTGTTTGTCCATATTGGCTGTTTGTTACATTCTGAGGTTTCTCTTATCACTTTTTGTCAGATATAGCACTTATAATTCAAATAGTAGTCTTTATAGATTCTTACGAGTAAGAAGACACTCATTAGCAAGGGTGTCATACCAGAACTTGTTGTGTCTCCGTGAATGGCCTCGAACCTCCATGATTTTGAGCAATATCTTGTGATTTGAAGCGACATTCCTGTGCTCTCGCTCGTTTTAGCTTGAAATCATCGGTGCACCAATAAGCACACAGCCTAGGCCACACCTCGTCACTGCACCACTTCAGCCTACCAGCCAAGTATTGTTCATACTGCAGCTGTATCGGGCGAGCATGTGCATCATCAATTGTTTCAAGTGTATTGGGATCCCTGTAGTACTCCTTCACACAATCCACACGGGATTGATACAACAGGTCCTTAACTCTTTTCTTCAAATATTTTTCAAGAACACGATCAGCCTCTGCTTGGTCATCTATACTGACTTCAAACAAGCGCTGCATGTGTACAAGACAAGCTAGATCAACAAAAGCAACTTATCTGTGCATGTTATACTCCTAACTTGAAAAATTATGTGTTGCTTACCCAAAATTCAGAAAGCACACGATCTGCACTTGACACTCCCATTTGATTCGCAGGATCTAGAAAAAAATAATCTGCCCACTCTAGTGCTGCACGCTTCCTAATGAGTGCCCCATTCTCATCTCTGTCCTCAACCAACACAGTAGGGTATTCTCTCTTAAGAACGACTCCAACTTGAGTCGTGTATTTGTAAGGGGGATCCTTGTTCTCATAGTCAACATAGCTAAACTGCCTGCAGTCATACATATTTGTTTTATTGAGGTGTTCAAATATTTATAATAACAATGAATCATCAATTAGTAATGTACTCACTCGTCACCACTTGGTTTAAGAAGCACCTTGGTACCAGGCTTAGGTAGTGCTAATTCTGTCACGCGCCCTGGCTTCCTTCCTCTTTTTTTAGGTGGCTCTTCTCGGGCAAGAGCACCTCTGGTCCTTTGGGTGGCATCACTAGCAGAGGCTGTACCAGTACCATGAGATGCACTGCCATGGGAGCCACGATTGCTAGTAGCACGATTGGTTGGAACATGACGAATGGCACGAGTCATCTGCACAAAAAGTAGAGTCCACAAAAAGTAAATTAGCATAGGAATTAAATAGCCAGGACAAAAGTTAAGTCTGCATAAAAGGTAAATGGATGCAATGAATAACCAGCAAGTAAAAAAACAACAAATATAAGTTTAGAAGGTGAACAACAAGCTAAAATTATATAGTCCACACAAGTAATAATAGTAGATTGAAAAGTTTTGGTTGTCAGACAACCAACTGCATTACATCACATTAATTTTACTAGGACTATATATTGGAACAACAAGTTTTTCCAAATTGCAGTTTATGACTAGATCAGAAATCATTTGGATCATAAGTCTCCTCAGCCTCTTCATCCATTGGTTCCTCCTCTTCTTCTGTGCTTTCATACTCTTCCTCAATATCTTCTTCATCATATCCTTCATCTTGAACAGCAGCCTTCTCTATTGTTTCCAAGTCTTTTGGGTCAGTTATCTCATCAGAGCCCAATGAGATTATGGTGTCCAATGCATCCCCCAAATCAATAACAAAGGTACCATCCAATCCTTCCTCTTGATAGACATCATGTATTGTGTCTTCAGAACTCATTGACTTAGTATTATCGGTATTTCGGGGTACACATCCATGTGGAGCAACCTGATACACAACCCACCATGGTAACAACTCCTTCTTGCATGGGTACGACAGATAGTAAACTTGAGTAACTTGACTAGCCATCACAAATGGGTCAAAACTTTTTAATCTTGCTGCATGCTTGATCTCTACCAACCCTAGGTCTTCTGTGCGCCTCAATCCATTAGGTGTTGGATCAAACCAGCGGCAATAAAACAAAACCAACTCTAGTTTAATACTACCCTCCCATTTTATCTTTATGATATCTTCTATGACACCATAATACTCAAGAGCGTTATCAGATTCATCATATTAAGTAACACAAACACCGGTATTAATGGTTGTTAGCCCTGGTCTTCCTTTCTCATATTTCTCAGACCGAAATCTATATCCATTGATATCATAACACCCATATGAGGTAACTTGAGTGCGAAAACCATAAGACATTTGGCATAGCACATTGTGAATGCTAGCTGATTTTTGGCACTGAAAAAGAACAATTTATATGTTAACTTTGTTTAAGTTTTCTTATAATTTAAAGTAAGCATAATGTGACTTTTTAGAACAAGGGAAGAAGATTACTTTTCTTTTGAACCATTCAAAAAAATTTGGCCCTGATTCCGTGCCACGGCCATGTTTCCAACCATTTAACCTTAAATCACGAAGTTGCTGTTCTGTGGGAGGAAGACGGCTCTTCCACTGCTCCTTCTCAAATTGTCTACATTAACAGATTTATTGTTATCCCTATATGCACAAATTCTACTAAAGAAACCTCAGATTTTTCATGTGTTTTTAGAACTTACATGAAGAAATCTTCCATCTCAGGCATGTTTGTTAATATGTACAGGAAAGCAACCTTGTATTCCTCATTTGAGAGGTCACGGATACCCCTTGGACTAATGCATCGACCCGAGCATTTAAAAATTTCAAGGTCACATGTAGCTTGAAATGTAGATGCACCATCATCATAGCGAGGTATCTTGTTTCTTATTGAAGGAGCAGTGGATTTAAAATACAAGCTAAGGTTATTTGTAACCTCTTCAACTAGGAATGCCTCAACCATGGCAACTTCAACTCGAGCCTTATTTCTAATTTTCTTCTTAAGTTTTTGGATACACCTATGAAGTAACAACATACCCATGATCAATAAACTAAGGTCCTTTAATTTGGACAGCAGCTTACATAACTTATTTACATAATTACCTCTCATATGGATAGCTCCAACGAGCTAGGACTGGCCCTCCTAACCTTGCCTCATAAGGTAGATGGATGATCAAATGTTGCATAACATTGAAGAAACCAGGAGGGAATATCTTCTCTAATTTGCAAAGAAGCACTGCAACATTTTGTTCCAGAGAACGGACAACATCGTTGCTAAGCTCTTTCGCACACAATTGGCGATAGAAGTAACTAAGCTTAGCCAAAGAGCGCCATACATTATCAGGCAAGAACCCGCAGAACACAACAGCAAGCAACCGTTCAATAAAAATGTGGTAGTCATGACTTTTTAGGCCTAAAACCCTCTTTTGCTCAAGGTTTACACCACGCCTTATGTTTGCAGCATATGCATCAGGAAACTTTAAATCTTGGATCCATTTGAGAATGGTTGGCTTGTCATCTTTACCAATACAGAATGGACCTCTTGGCCTATCCCACTTCCCATTGTTTCTTTGCACCAAATGGAGCGAAGGACGATTACAAATTTGAGCTAAATCTAGCCTAGCCTTCACATTATCTTTGGTCTTATCTCCTATATCAAAGCATGTGTTCCATATGGCTTCAGCCATATTCTTTTCATTGTGCATCACATCAATATTGTGAGGTAGAAGAAGTTTCTGGAAATATGGAAGCTGCCTAAAGCAAAGTGCATGTGTCCAATTATGCAATTTTCCATAGGTATCTGAATCACCTACAAATCTGTCCAAATGGCGTTGCATTTCTTCTCCTGTTAAGATACTAGGAGGCTCCTCAGAAACCCTAGTGTTCTTACGGAATGCATTTGCTTGTTGTCTAAATTCATGATCAACAGGCAGGAACTTCCTGTGGCAATCAAACCAGCAAGCCTTATGACCATTACGTAGTGTAAAACCTTTGCACCCATATCCATATGGGCATGACAATCTACCATGTGTGCTCCATCCAGCAAAGTCACCATATGCCATGAAGTCATGTACAGACCAAAGGTAGGCTGCCCTTAATGTAAATTCTTTCTTTACCGAAGCATCCCAAGAATTAACCCCTACCCATAGGTCCTGAAGTTCATCAACTAAGGGCTGCATTAGAATGTTCAACTTTTTACCAGGGTGCTTTGGACCAGGAAGAACAAGGGAGAGGAAAATATACTCCTGTCTTAAGAGTGTGCCAGGTGGTAAATTTAGTGGGGTCACAAAGACTGGCCAACATGAATAAGGAGCAGCATTTAGATTAAATGGTGTGAAACCATCAGTTGCTACAGCTAGTCGCACATTTCTTCTATCTGATTCAAAGTCAGGGTTGTCTTTATCAAATTTCTGCCAAGCTTCTCCATCACAAGGGTGCACCATTTTACCATTCGTTGAGGGACTAGGTGCATACATTAGTTTGGCTGTTTCGGGGTGTAGAAACAACCTTTGCAGCCTATCTTTGATGGGAAGATAACGCAAAACTTTGCGTGGAATTTTCTTCCCACCATCCTCATATCGATTGGCTTTACAAAAATCACATTTCTCTTTATTCTCATTATCTTTGTAGAAAAGCATGCAATTGTTGTAGCAAACATCAATTTTCACATATGGCATACCAAGACCCTCTAATAGTTTCCTTGATTGGTAGAAGTTGTCAGGTAGCTTAGAATCTGGAGGAAGAAGTTCATGGACAATATCTAAGATGTCATCATATTCTGCAATAGGCATGTTGTATCGTGACTTTACGGCAAGTAATCGAGCAACCGCGGACATGCATGAGTGATTGGTTTTCTCGTGCACCAACTCATCTGCACTAGCGACCATCCTGTAGAAAGCTTTAGCATATGGTGTTGGTTCATCTACTGCAGGTGGATGGGCCCCAGCTAGATCAACTAGCATTTCATCCATATGGTCGGTCTCATCAAAACCCTCTCTATTTACTGCATTGTCAAATTCAGTATGACTAACAGTCCCCTCTCCATGCTCTGTCCATGTTTCATAGCCTTCCTTAAAACCATGCTTACATAGGTGCAATTCTACAGTTTTTCTTGGGTGTCTAAAATAGTTCCGGCACTTGGCACAAGGACACTTGATGGTACCATTTTGAGCTACACCCGGAAATGCAAATGCATGATTCAAGAACACAGTGCTTTGATTAATCCATTCATTAGAAAAGTTACCACGCTGCCAACCACTATACATCCATGAGCGGTTTGACATGTTAATAAGTTCTGTATTGAAAGATTAACATGTTAGATTTCTGTTTAGTATTATTTTAGATCAGA
The DNA here is from genome assembly GCF_019320115.1 of Miscanthus floridulus. Lineage (NCBI taxonomy): Eukaryota > Viridiplantae > Streptophyta > Magnoliopsida > Poales > Poaceae > Miscanthus > Miscanthus floridulus. Next base: position 14,971,862 of record NC_089597.1, read on the forward strand.
AAATCTACACTGCATGAAAACCACACTGTTTTAGATCAAGAAACAATCAAAGATTTGTTTTTTATTAATATAGAACTAAACTACAGTTGTCCATAAAACGATCTGGGTTCACCATTCTTTAACATTGCTCAAGTGAAGTTCTCGCTGAATTGAATCACAGCCAAATGCCAAAGGAAAATAAATGCAGGCAACATCACAACGAGAAAGGAATATAGATTAACCTTGATTCTGGAACCAGGAAGCTCAGCTCACGGGCCCTTCACCTCCAGCGTGGATCCTGTCTTCTCCAGATCCAGTGTCACCTGCCTTCCGTCGGACCTCCACTGCTCGCGTGTTTCTCGATGGAGCAGCAGATGAGTTCTTGAATGGAGACTGCGGAATCCTGGACTCTTGTTAGTTATCCCAATAATGAAGATCTTAATTGTAAAAAGATCTATCTAACAAGGGTCCAAACTATCAAGTTGTAACAGAAGCTGTACAAAGAAACAGTATGTAATATATGTTCTCCTGCATCCAAGACTCAATAGTCTACGTACATCAATTAGATACGGAACGTGCTTATAATGGAGACTGATTTGTCTCAAATAAAATAACTCTATATTGCCATTAACAGGTGTGATAACTGATACATGCACAGCTCAGTTAACAAGAAGAATCAATCGATCTATAGTGGAAGACAGGAACACACCTGTATGGAGACTGTGGAGGAGCCGAGTGGTGTCCCGAGGAGCCACGGCGTCCTGTCCGTCTCAAGGGCGGCACTTGGTGTGGAGGAGCCGCAGGGGAGCCATGGCGGCGTGGAGTAGCAAAGAGGCGGACGAAGCGGGGCGGCGTGGTGGAGGGCACATATGGGGTTGTGGACGGCGTAAGGGAGGCCGACGAGGCGGGGCGGCGTGGGGGAAGTTGGGGGCGGCGGCGTGCGGTAGCTCCGTGGGGAAGATGGGGGCGGCGTGAGAGGGAGACCGCGCCCGCGCGCAGGAGCTCCGTGGGGAAGATGGGGGCGGCGGCGTGGGGGAGGGTGAGCAGGAACGGTCGGCGTGGGGAGGCAGCGCCGGGCGCAGTGGAGAAGAAATTGTTGCGGCGCTTGGGAGAGGTGGTAGTACCGCGCGGTGTGGTGTGGGGAGATAGGGTTTGCCTTTTTCTTTTTTTTCTTTTTTCCCTCTTCTACGGTGTGCAGCCACTTTTTTTAGCATCGGCCACCTGAAGAGCTTGAAGGCAGGGACGCGGGATGGATTTTTTTGGCGGGCTTTCGGCCCGCCTCTCATTCTTTGAAGGGATGGCGGAAACTTCTGGCGGGCCTTTTTCAGCATTTTCGCGCCTTCCAATAATTTCCCTGTGTGTAATTAAAATCACCGTCAGGGTAAATTCAAAAACCGACAGAGTAATTATTTACCCTGTCGGTTTCTTAAACACACAGGTTAATACAAATTTCCCTGATGGTTATTCATTTTCCCTGTGTGTTTTACAATAACCGTCAAAAAAATTGAATTTACCCTGACGGTTTTCTCAATAACCGTAAAAAAAAACCGAAACCGTCAGGGTATTTAGACTTTCCAGTAGTGCAAATTTTCATGCAACAACACGGCATGCCTTTCTGAGTCCTTCCGCCTCACGCATGTAACTTGGCATGTGCCTCCAATTGCTTGGCCATCGCTACATGCCGGGACTCCGTCTTTTCCAACCAGATCCAAAAACAGCACGCTAGCCCGTACTTCCTGACCAAGTGACCAGTGACCACCAAGAAAACCTGAGGATGCCGCACGTCTCCACCGGTCGTTGTCACGTATTCTCTGAAAAACCAGGACACACGAATGAAGTGTAAGCGATAGGCAGAGAGAAATTGGACAACTCAAGTTGTATTGCTCAGAGGCTTACGCCTATATACATATACAACACGGTAGTGTAACTGCCTAGCTAGCTACAATCAAGGAGAGCCATGGAACGTGGTGATCATGGTCGCTAACACCCCCCCTCAGTGTGAGCGTCGTTGCCGGCGACGCACAGACTGTTTCAGAACTCCTTGAATCTCGCCGTCGGTAGACCCTTAGTCATCACATCGGCGAACTGTTGCGTCGTGGGTACATGTAGAACCTTGCATTGGCCAACAACGACTTTCTCCCAAACGAAGTGGACATCAAGCTCTATGTGCTTCATTCGTTTGTGATGCACTCGATTAGAGCTCATGTAGCCCGCGTAGAACATGACTATTGCCTTGTTCAGGGGACAGTCGAGCTCGCTGAGCAGTTGTCTGATCCAGGTGCATTCGGCCACAGCATTGGCAACCCCTCGGTATTCAGCTTCGGCGCTTGAGCGGGAAACTGTTGTTTGCCGTTTAGAGGACCACGAAATTAACGAGTCCCCCATGAACACACAGTAGCCGGAGGTGGAGCGCCGTGTGTCGGGGCACCCTGCCCAAACCGCGTCCGAGTATGCGACGAGGTCGGACTGGGAAGATCGTCGAAGATGAAGTCCGAGCTCCGTAGTGCCGCGGATGTATCGGAGAATCCGCTTGACAAGACCTTGATGCGCCGTTGTGGGAGCATGCATGTGTAGACACGCTTGCTGGACGGCGTATTGGAGGTCCGGCCTCGTCATGGTCAAGTACTGGAGCGCGCCGACGAGACTCCGGTAGTCCGAAGCATCCGCGGTGGACAAGGGAGTCCCGGTGGTGGTGGAGAGCTTCCCGGACGTGTCAACCGGCGTGTCGCTAGGCCGGCAGTCGGCCATCCCGGCGCGATCGAACAGGTCGATGGCGTACTGCTGTTGTTGGAGCAGGACGCTGTCTGGGCGCCGTTGCACCTGAATGCCGAGGAAGAAGTGCACTGGCCCCATGTCCTTGAGTTTGAACTCGGTGTTGATGGTGCGGATGACTCGGCGGGGGATGTCGGTGGAGGAGCCCGTGAGGACGATGTCGTCAACGTAGAGGAGCAAGTAGATGGACTCATTGCCTTAGCGAAGAACAAAGAGCGAGTTGTCGGAGCATGTGGGCTTGAACCCCATGGAGCCGAGGAAGGTAGCCAGGCGCATGTACCATGCCCTGGGCGCCTATTTGAGACCGTAGAGGCTTTTGGAGAGACGGCACACCTGTAGGGTCGAGATGGCGGACTAGAGGGGGGGGGTGAATAGTATTTTCTAAACTTAATCGCGTTGGCTAGTCAAAACAAGTACGGAATTAAAACTATCGGTCTAGCCAAAACTACACCCATCTATCTATGTTCTCTAGCACCTTCCAAAGATACTAATCAAGCAACAAAGGTGCCGGGCTAGCTAAAGCTCACCTAACCAATTCTAGGAGAAAGGTCACACAAACCTATGCCACTAGTACTTTAAGCAACAAGGGAGCTCCTACACATGCTAGTAAGCAAAAGCACAAAGCCACCTAATGCTCACTAGCAATGCTCAATAACAAGGCAACCAATGCCAAATTAGAGAGCGCAAATACTTAGCTACACAAACTAAGCAAAGTGACTAACAAGGTTACACAAACCAAATTAGCCATGCAAGGGAGCGACTTCTATGCTACACAAGCAAGAAGGTAACTAGTAAGCTACACAAGCTAACTAATTACAAGAGCAACTACACAAGCACAATGTATATAAAAGTAATTACAAGCTTGTGTAACGAGGATGCAAACCAACAGGAAGAACAAGGTTGACACGGTGATTTTTCTCCCGAGGTTCACGTATTTGCTAACACGCTACGTCCCCGTTGTGTCGACCGCTCACATGGTGGTTCGGCGGCTAATTGGCATCACCTGCCGAGCCCGCACGTCGGGCACCGCAAGAACCTACCCCGAAAGTGAGGGTAGCTCAATGACACGCTCAACTAGAGTTGCTCTTCGTGGCTCCCGCGGGGCGAGCACAATGCCCCTCACAAAGCTCTTCTCCGGAGCACCGCACAAGCTTCTTGCGGGCTTCGACGGAGACCACCACCAAGCCGTCTAGGAGGTGGCAACCTCCAAGAGTAACAAGCACCACCGGCTTGCAACTCGATCACCTAGTGCCACTTGATGCAACCTCAAGATGCAATCGCACTAGAATCGCTCTCTCACACAATCGAATGATCACTATCAAGTATATGTGAGATGGAGGGCTCCCAAGAACTACTACACAAGCCACCAAGGCTCTAGTGTGCTCAGCTTACAGCCAAAGGCCGACCACCACTTCTATTTATAGCCCCATGGGTTAAACTAGCCGTTACCCCTTCACTGGGCGTTTTTCGGGTCGACCAGACGCTCCGGTCATATTGACCGGACGCTCCGGTCAGATCGACCAGACGCTGCACCGGATGCACCGGTCGTGAATATCGGATGTGTCCGGTCTCTATACCGGACGCGTCCGGTAGCTTCCTGATTGCCACGTGTCCCATTCAAACTAGCCATTGCCACAATGGCTCTCCGACATGTCCGATCGGACGCGCTGTTCGAAACGACCAGACGCAGAGCCACTGCGTCCGGTCGAGTCCAGTAAGCCTCCAGGGCCGACCGAACGCGTCTATTAGAAACTGACCGGACGCTGAGCCTCAGCGTCTGGTCGAGTACATTAAGCACCCACGCTCGATCGGACGCGTCCGGTCACTCCGGACTGGACGCTGCCAGCGTCCGATCAACTGTCTCACCGAACAACGATTTTGCTGATTCACACCGGACGCGTCCGGTGTGGCGACCGGACACGTCCGATCGCTGAGTTCGTCGTTAATACCGGACGTGTCTGGTCACCATACCGGACGCGTCCGGTCACTCTATGACCAGCGTGACTAACTCCTTTTCAACTCCAACATCTTCACCCTTGCTCAAATGTGCCAACCACCAAGTGTATCACCTTGTGCATATGTGTTAGCATATTTTCACAAACATTTTCAAGGGTGTTAGCCACTCAACTTGCCACGCCACTCGATCCTAGCGATGATGCAAAGTTAGATCACTCGAGTGGCACTAGATGACCGATATGCAAACAAGTTTGCCCCTCTTGATAGTACAGCCATCTATCCTAAACCCGGTCATAAACTTCTCTACACACCTATGACCGGTGAAATAAAATGCCTTAGGTTATACCTTTGCCTTGCGCATTCCATTCCATCTCCTCCAATGTCGATGCAACACATGCACCAACATGATCAACAATGATATGATCCACTTCATATCATCACATGATCATATTGGTTCATAGATCTTGACTTCACTTGCTCTTCACCGTTGCCATCGTCCATCGGCGCCAAGTCTTGCTCAAGCTTCACCACCACACGGTCCATCGCTCCAAAGCCTCCGACTTGCCCTTCACGCTTGCAACCAGTCCATCAAGCCAAGTCTTGTCTTGATCTTCTCCACCTTGATCACATGACTCAATGTCATGTCTCATGTGCAATAAGCTCCTTCATCATCACATGTGTGAGCTTTGCAACATCTCCAAGCCCCTTTTCACCTTCATGGCATATGTTGCACACACACATGTACCTGTGGACTAATCACCTGTGTATCTCACATAAACACAATTAGTCCACCTAGGTTGTCACTCTATTACCAAAACCACACGAGGACCTTTTAATCTCCCCCTTTTTGGTAATTGGTGACAACTCTACAAAGATATGGAAATTAAGCTCTTTTGGATTCATGTTGCTTGCCCAAGCAATTTTACCATGTGAAAATAATTTTGGACAAGTACCACAAACTCGAAATGGTAGTATTTGCTCCCCCTACATATGTGCTAGAGTGTTTGATTTTGAAGCTCGCACATATGCATAGATTAAAATTGTGGGAGAGTAATTACTACTAAATGATGCTAAGGTGTATAGAATAAACCTTTGAAGCGTGTACCAATCGGAGTTGCACCTTTAAGTTCATCCTTAGCACCATGGTTAGCTACATATCACTTGGAAATAAAAGCACTAGATACCTTGTGAGATCAACATTAAAAGCAAGGTACTAGCATTACTTGAAAAGCATACCAAGTGTCTAGCTATCATCCTATGCATGCTAGTTATCAAATCATCATTCAAGTTCTACAACTAGCATACACCACACAAGCATGCATATTGAATTTGAAAGCTTATGCAATGCAAGCAAGCACATGAATATGCACATATCAAATGCAATCAATCAATGTTCATGAGCTTGCTCCCCCTACTTGTGTTCTTCTCTTGTCCAAGAAATTTTGATCCATCTCTTTTCTTCAATGTTGCTCCATCTTTGTCCATATCCATGTCCAACCTCTACTTCTTTGAGCTTTTATATCTTATCTCTCCCCCTTGTATAATCTCAATCTCAAAGCTTTCATATCTTTGTACAATCTCTCCCCCTTTGTCATCAATTTCCATAAAAGGTGAGCTTCTCATTGATGCAAAGGTATACATTTGGGGTAGATGGTTGAGGCTTGAATCTTGCATTTTTTATGGGCATCACTTGATTGTTGGAATGACACCACTTGTAGATACCACTTGTAACTCATACCACTTATATCTTGTGTAAGGCTTCTTGAGATACCACACATAGGATCTTTGATCTTGATACCAATTTGTGTGACACCTCCCCCTATGTGATAGCATGGGTCATCCATTTGATACACTTGAGCTCTTGTAGGTGAGGGATACATTCTTCATTTGATGATCACTTAAAGTTGAGGATCACTTGTGGAACCATTTTCTTGCATGATTGATATTATGTGTAGATGTGATATCACTTGAAAGAATCTTCTAGTATGGAACCACTTGTTGGATTTTTCAATAAAAACCATTTCTTGAACATTTGCTATCTTCATGAGTACCACTTATAGGATATCACTTGTGAGTTGATCTAGACATCATTTGTAGATTCTTGATAAAATACTTGAGTCTAGATACCATTTGAAACAAACAAACTAGATATCCATTTGCATTCTTGTCTTGTGCTTGTACTCTTATCACTATCATGAGCTTCTATGATTGACTTGAACTAAATTGATTTGCCTAAGCTTCCAAGTCCGGTTTGAACCAATGACAAGCTTCTTCACTCCTCTTGCAAGGGTTATCTTGCCAATGTTGTACTTGTCACTTGTTAGCAATCCAAATTGAGTCAAGTACTTGGGTTCACTAGCTCATGAACAAATTCATGTACTAACCACTAGATCAAGTAATCATTCAAACAATAGTGGTAGGCTATGAATTTAAGAATTTCATTTGTTATGCATGATCCTATGAAGCATGTACTATATGCACTAACTGCATACTAGTAAGGGATGAAATGATCATGCACATTACAATGATACCTTTGCTATGTTGGAGTAGAGGATAGTCACATAGATTCCAATTCATTACTCCAATAGCAATGTGAAGTCCAATTATAAGCTTGGTGAAGACCAATAGATACCATGTTGAATTTCATTCTTCACCCATTTGAAATGAATACCACTTATGATAAAGTGCACTTTCTTGTTGTGGTTGGCTTGCTTTATCTTTTGATCTTTGCTTGCATGAGAGCATCAATTTGAGAATACCACTTGAAATATCATGACTAGCTCTCTTTTGGGTGTTGCTTGCTTTTCTTGATAAACCCTTTTGATTTCTTCAACTAAGCATCTCAAATGTTCCTCGGATCACCACTTCCATGTTAGCCTTCCAAGTACCTCACTTGGTTCACCTACACATAGGCGGCAAGCCCCTACACTAGGGAGAAGCGACATCTCTCCAAGAATCATTCTTGATACTCACTTGAAATGACTTAATTGATTGATCCAAGTGATGGACTTAGCTTGGTGAGTAACCTTGATTCCTTCTTTAAGTTCTTTTCTTTCTTCTAAATGATTTCCAATAGTCACTAGAACTTAAACTTCAACTTCATCTTGAGTTTGATCTTGATCTTTCAATTTGAGTACCGAATGTGTGCAAAGTACACTCCACAATCAAATGGCCTTGTAATCTTTTCTTGTCATGCTTATAGATCATCTCAAAACCAAACTTAGGTGCCTCAATTACTTATAAACATGTTTTCAACTTGAGGACCTTTCAATCAAAGTGACTCTAGATCAATCCAACATTTGTCACTTTTCTGACAGATTTTGTACCCTTCAAAGAAATAAGCATATCTCCCAAAGTACAAATCCAAATACCACTAAATTTGGTGGAGGTGTGCAATACTAAGTTACCTAGCAGCTGTAAAAAATTTAGCTTCATTTGACTTCTAAATTGCTACCAGATTTCAATTCTTCCAACACTGCTACATGCTGAAAACAGCTGCACTATAGCTGACAAGATCCACTTCAAAACTGAAGCATTTCTTATCCAATTCTCATGAAATTTCTACAGCATCTCATACCATAAGTCTAGAGCATGTACACTAATTTTTATGCCAATCCAATAAGTGTTGATTGCTCAGATATGGCTAGGATCACAGCTAGCTCAGATTCTCAATTATAGGACAGATTTCAACAATTGAGCTATACTTCATCATGTATGAATCAAACTTAAAACTAACTTGTTTGAATACTTCCATAAGACATATATCCATTCAAATTACTTACTAAAAGTCATCTCATGAATTAATCCAACACAAATCAATTCAAACTTGACTACTAATCAATTATCCATTCAATCATCTCATAGCAAGCAACATTGCATATTTATCCAATTCAATCAACTCATATGCACCCAAATGAAATGATCAACAAAAGATATACCTTGGTTAGCACATGATCATCCAACTTGCAAGCTTCAACTCAATTATTTGTAAACCATCAAATATATCCAATAAATTACCAACAACTTGAATTTGACACTTTTATGTTGTAGCACATTTGGACTTCACTCAATTTGTCATGGCATTGGGACAATGATCATCACTTAGCAATACTTGGCTCAACTACATAATCAACAAGATGAATATCATTTGAACCAAGCCTCCAATGCCGATGGTACCTACAAACAATCATCCACTTTTTGATGGTACCCAAACAAGTTTTGGTCCTCTCAAGTTAGGAGCAACATACTTAGGCATATCCTTAGTATGAATAGCGGAATGTTTTGCAATAGCAACCATAGAGGTATCATTACCATCCTTTCTAAGCACATTATTATCAACAATTGAAATAGGCTTAGAAATGTCACCTAGGGGACATGAATGTGCCATGTGTCCCCTTTTCCGGCATGAGTAGCACTTTCTCTTTGCTTGAGCCTTCTCTTCTTTGCTCATGTGGTGCTTCTCATTGCCTTGCCTCTCATGGATTGCTTGAGCCTTCTTCTCAAGCTTGGTAGGACACTTAGAGACAAAGTGTCCCACACTTCCACACTTGAAGCACTTGATGTGAGCATGATCTTTCTTCTCATCTTCATTCTTGCTCATCATCTTGGCATCTTGAGTTTGCATTGGATGCCTTGCCTTTCCACCCCTTCTTGTTTTCTTCTTTATCATCAAATCACCAACATTTTCATGGTTGATCTTGATTTGAACTTGGGGTGTCTTCTCTTGCTCAACTTGTGGCTTTGGTTGAGGCTTCACTTGTTGCTTCACCAATTGCTTGGTTGGGCACATTGAGGTAAGATGACCCCAAGTGCGGCACTTGAAGCACTTGACATGCTTTAGCCTCTCTTCTTCTTTTATATTCTTGAGCTTCTCAATGTTAGGGCAACCATTTGCAAGGTGTCCCGCTTCATGACACCGGTAGCACATGGTATGAGAGAGATTTCTTTGTTGTAGCTTGTTCATCTTTCTCTCTCTCTTTCTTTCGCCCTTTGTCATCTTCTTCTTGAAGCCGAGACCACACTTGTCACCATAGTTTCTTTGAGTCTTCAACATGTGCTCAAAGGTGACTTTTGAGTTGTAGCACCTCTCTAACTTGTTGCTCAATTTCTTCACTTCATTTTTGAGCTCATTGTTCTCCTTCAAAAGGTTAGTCTCACAAGACATAGAAGTAGAACAAGCATCTAATTGGGAAGAGCATGGAATATCTAATAAGTCATCACAAGAGGTGGATACATGCTTCTTGCCTACATCACAAGGGTTAGCAACATTTTGTAATTTATCATTTGATCCATGTGATGAGCTCTCATTATTTTTAAGTTTCTTTGTAAACACTTTAATGAGAGAAGCATGTTGTTCTAATAATTCATCATGAGATGCAAGTAGTGTCTTATGATTCAATTTTAGCTCATCATGTGAAGATTTATAAGCATCAAGTAATTTCTTATGTTCTTCACAAGAGTTCTTTAGAAATGAGTTTTCATTTTCTAAGTTCAATGTTTTAGCTTTCTCATTTTCTAAAGACATGGTCATGCTAGCAAGTTTACTAACAAGCTCATCATATGAATCAACATGATCAACCACATTATCATTTGTTACCTTAGTATCACCTTGTGACATGAAGCAATGTGGTGATGTAGTTGGAGAGCTTGTAGTAGCATCTTCATCAAGGCTTGAGCATGAACCATTATCACCATCAAGTGTGCATGGGGTAGAATCATCACTTGCAACACTTGTGGCATCATCATCAACCTTGTCAAGTGAACTTGTGGTAGATCGATCGATCATCATCATCGGAGATCGTCCCATATTTCTCATTGAGATAACTCCAAATCTCATGGGTGGTCTTCATGTCAATGATCTCTCCAAATATACAATCATGCAAAGATCTATACATGATGTTAGTAGCTTAGATATCGAGATCTATTCATTTCTCTTGTGCTTGAGTTAGATTATCTTCATCCAACACATGAGAAAAACCTACATCTACCATCCACCACATTTGAGGACAAATAAACTTAAAATTGCATATCATCCAATTTTTCCATCGTGTAAAGTGTGTGCCATCAAAAATATGTGGACAATCAACATCTAGCCCATAAGCCACCATCCTCTCAGGTCGGTGAAGACCACAAATGAGAGACCTAGCTCTGATACCACTTGTAGGGTCGAGATGGCGGACTAGAGGGGGGGTGAATAGTCTTTTCTAAACTTAATCGCGTTGGCTAGCCAAAACAAGTGTGGAATTAAAACTATCGGTCTAGCCAAAACTACACCCCTCTATCTATATTCTCTAGCACCTTCCAAAGATACTAATCAAGCTACAAAGGTGCCGGGCTAGCTAAAGCTCACCTAACCAATTCTAGGAGCAAGGTCACACAAACCTATGCCACTAGTACTTTAAGCAACAAGGGAGCTCCTACACATGCTAGTAAGCAAAAGCACAAAGCCACCTAATACTCACTAGCAATGCTCAATAACAAGGCAACCAATGCCAAATTAGAGAGCGCAAATACTTAGCTACACAAACTAAGCAAAGTGACTAACAAGGTTACACAAACCAAATTAGCCATGCAAGGGAGCTACTTCTATGCTACACAAGCAAGAAGGTAACTAGTAAGCTACACAAGCTAACTAATTACAAGAACAACTACACAAGCACAATGTATATGAAAGTAATTACAAGCTTGTATAACGAGGATGCAAACCAATGGGAAGAACAAGGTTGAGACAGTGATTTTTCTCCCAAGGTTCACGTGTTTGCCAACACGCTACGTCCCCGTTGTGTCGACCGCTCACTTGGTGGTTCGGCGGCTAATTGGCATCACCCGCCAAGCCTACACGTCGGGCACCACAAGAACCTACCCCGAAAGTGAGGGTAGCTCAATGACATGCTCAACTAGAGTTGCTCTTCGCGGCTCCCGTGGGGCGAGCACAATGCCCCTCACAAAGCTCTTCTCCGGAGCACCGCACAAGCTTCTTGCGGGCTTCGATGGAGACCACCACCAAGCCATCTAGGAGGTGGTGACCTCCAAGAGTAACAAGCACCATCGGCTTGCAACTCGATCACCTAGTGCCACTCGATGCAACCTCAAGATGCAATTGCACTAGAATCGCTCTCTCACACAATCGAATGATCACTATCAAGTATATGTGAGATGGAGGGCTCCCAATCACTACTACACAAACCACCAAGGCTCTAGTGTGCTCAGCTTACAGCCAAAGGCTGACCACCACTTCTATTTATAGCCCCATGGGCTAAACTAGCCGTTACCCCTTCACTGGGCATTTTTCGAGTTGACCGGACGCTCCGGTCAGATCGACCGGATGCTGCACCGGACGCACCGGTCATGAATATCGAACGTGTCTGGTCTCTATACCGGACGCGTCCGGTAGCTGCCTGACCGCCACGTGTCCCATTCAAACTAGCCGTTGCCACAACGGCTCTCCGACATGTTCGATCGGATGCGCTGTTCGAAATGACCGGACGTAGAGCCGCTGCGTCCGATCGAGTCCAGTAAGCCTCCAGGGCCGACCGGATGCGTCTATTAGAAATTGACCGGACGCTGAGCCTCAGTGTCCGGTCGAGTACAGTAAGCACCCATGCTCGACCGGACGCGTCCGATCACTCCGGACCGGACGCTGCCAGCGTCCGATCAACTATCTCATCGAACAACGATTTTGCTGATTCACACTAGACACGTCCGGTGTGGCGACAGGTTGTAGCACCGGTAGCCGCGATGATCCTGCGAGTAACCAATGAACACACAAGCCATAGATCATGGGGAGAGTTTGTTTGGGCAGGTGGCGGCCGTGCTGGGGTAACAAAGACACCCGAACACACAAGGGGATGTGTAGTCAGGATTGGTTTTGTATAAGAGAGAATAGGGGGTGGATAGAGATCGTGGCTTGCACGGTTTGCGATGTGTAGGTAAGTGGATGTGTGCAAGGCCTCGACCCAGAATGCTGGAGGGAGCGTGGCGTGCAGGAGCAGTGCGTGAACGCCATCGTTCAGGGTGCGCAGAACGCGTTCCGCTTTCCCGTTCTGTTGGGATGTGTAGGGGCATGAAAGCCGAAGGAAGATGCCATGCTCATTGTAGAACTGACGAAGTGTAGAGTTATCAAACTCGCACCCGTTGTCAGTTTGGAAGGCACGAATTGTGCTCCCAAATTGCGTGCGGGCAAACGCATGGAAGGCCATGATGTGCTTGGCAACCTCGAACTTGTGCCGCAAGGGAAAGGTCCAGACGAAATGGGTAAAATCATCAAGAAGAACGAGATAGTACTGAAGACCAGTGAAACTTGCAACCGGGGATGTCCAGACATCACAATGAATCAATTCAGACGGTGCAATTGTTCTATGTTGTGAAGCAGAAAATGGAAGACGAACGTGTTTGCCAACGCGGCAAGCATGGCAAGTATCAGTAAGATCTTTATTACAAGAGAAGTCATAAGACTGAAGAAGACGACGGAAGGACTCGGTCCTGGGGTGGCCAAGTCGCTGGTGCCATAGATCGGTGGACTGGGCGGTGAGACAGTGAGTGGAGCTGGAAGCCATCGGTTGTAGTGGATTGAGGTCCCCCTTGCTGTCACTGTGGGGTATCACCTCCCTGGTATGTCGGTCCTTGATATAGAAACCACAAGCGTCAAATTCAGCAGTGATAGGATTATCGCGCATGAGTGCACGAACTGAAACTAGATTCTTGATTAGAGAGGGAGATACAAGAACATTGTTTAGGGAAAGAGAATGTGAGAGGGTGGGTATAGAGGAGAAACCAGTGTGGGTAATGGGAAGGGAAGTTCCATTGCCAACAATGATCTGTGTGGAAGAAGAGTTGGGAGAGAGAGAGGAGATGTTACCGAAGCCTTGAGACATGTGAGAGGAGGCGCCGGTGTCAAAGAGCCACTCGCCGGACTGAGGCTGATTCAATGGCATGCTGTTCTGGGTGGCGAGGATCTGGGGATCCATCGAAGATGAGGCACCGATGACGTGGGCTTGGGGCGCTGGAGCAGAAGGACGCGCTCCGAGCACGCCAGCTGTGGTCGCGGGCGCGCGTGGTGCCTGGAATGGCCACACATGAACCATCCCCGTCCATGGATTCGTCGAGGGCAGAAGCCCGACGGTGGAGCCGGTGCGGAGGGAGAGCCTTTCTTCTTTTTCTTCTTCGTATCGTGGGCGTTCGTGGAGGATCGGCCGCCGGTGTTGGATGTCGGCGGTGCAGACGGTGGAGCCGGTGGGGGTCTGGGTGCACCTGGTTGAGCGGGCGTGCCCAGAGCGGTGTGGGTGACGAACACGGCCGTGGCCTGGAGAATGGCGGGCGCGATCGCCGTGGGAGTTGCAGCAGATGTGCCGACGTGTGTCGACTGGGCAACCAATGCCGCCGTGGCTTGCATCTTCTCGGACTCGACGATGCGCTGTTCTTCAAGCTGCAGCATGGATCGGGTCTTGAGGAACAACGACAGACGGTGGCGGAGGGTGATGTGCGGGATGGCATGATGAACACGAGGGTTGAGGCCACAGACGATGTTGTAGATGAGATCCTTGTCATTGACCGGAGCACCGAGGCCGGCAAGCCGATCCGCCATGACCTTCATGCGAGAGCAGTAGTCAAGAATGGACAGGTCACCTTGGTAGAAGTTGCGGAATTCGGCGTCGAGGTAGACGGCTCGCGTGTCCTTGTCGCGGAAGAGATTGTGGATGGCGCGCCAGAGGGAGTACGCGGTGTCTGTGTCCTCCGACACCAAGGAGAGGAGCTCGGGTGAGATCTGGTTGTAGAACCAGGGAACCGTCGATGTGATCGCGGAGGCCATACTGGCCGAAGATGGCGGAGAAGGATCGAGCCCAGGCGGTTGAGGATGTTGATCCCGTGGACAACCGACGGAGCGGCCAGTTCGGTCTGGACGCAGAGCGTGTGAGGGAGCTGAGACTCGGCGTCGGAGTTGTCGTCGGAGGCCAGAGAGGAGGAGGACGAGGAGCTCATGGCGGCGCTGGGGGATGAAGGAGGTGGAGCGCCGGGGAGGGAAGGAGGAGGAGCAGCAGAAGTTTAGGATCGTAGATCGTCTGATACCATGTAAGCGATATGCAGAGAGAAATTGGACAACTCAAGTTATATTGCTCAGAGGCTGACGCCTATATACATGTACATCATGATAGTGTAACTGCCCAGCTAGCTACAATCAAGGAGAGCCATGGAACGTGGTGATCATGGTCGCTAACATGAAGTTCTCTCTTGGTCAATTTTGTGTGGCCTGGATGCTGTTGCTCAGCTAATGAAAACCGACTAAGTAAATTTCATGCCTTCTAAGCCTATACACAATGTCTCACCTGAACCCAACCTAAGTGTGTTCTCTATCTCGGAGAATTGTTTTTAAATAATATTTTTAATGATTAATTGCAAATCTAGCATTTGGATTGTAAGAATTGTATATATAGTGTACTGTCGGCTTGTGGCTAGCAGATAGAGGCCCTATCGGCAACTGGTGGGCCGACAGGTCCCTGTTGGCAACTCGTGGGCCGACATGATCCCGTCGGCAACCCACCAGCCGACTAGGTACCTGACCAATCTAGACAGGACAACCCAGTGGACCCATATTGGCCCGATAGGCATGTTGGCACCCGGTTAGCCGATAGGTCCCTGTCGGCCTTTGGATAGACGTCAGGCCCTAAAATATCTAACCGGTCATCTTCTCCCTCGTGCTCTCTCTCTCTCTCTCTCGCTCGCTCTTTCTGTCCCGCTCCGCCCCGGCGCGCGGGTGCCTTAGGCTGGCCGCCTGCCGCCAGCGCGTGGAAAGCGTATGAGGCATGAGTGTCGATGGTCACTATGTGTTGTTGGTCGGGCGAGCGACGCTTGTGGTCCAGGTGGTGTGGGCCCCCGCTTGGGCGCACCAGGTGTAGGTGCGGGAAGCAGCGCTGGACGTCCGGCCAGACGTCTAGGCGCTAGCAATCCCCGAGAAGACACGAGTAGCAGCACGGCCTTCAATTCCTGGCTGGTGCGCTGCCGATTTTTTTGAAATAATATTATTTTAATAATTAATTGTAGATCTATAAGCTGTAATAATAAAATTGTAGATTGAGGTGTCAATCGGTGAACTAGAAGCCGATAAGAGTCTAATCGGCGTTCCAGGAGCCAATACGATCATGTCGGCTTTTGGGATGCCGATAGGAGGACTCACATAGTGCGGGCATCCGTTGACATGGTTGTTATCATTGCCGATAGAGTAATCGGCATTCCAGGGTCCGATATCTCCCAGCTACACACGGCCACGCGGGATTAGTGTACGGTTGTGTTTTTTTTCTATCTTTTTCTATGGTTAATTATTTATTGATAGTTAGATAAAAAAATAGTATATATTTTGGGCACATATTTAATACATATAAGTATTTACATATTCAGAAGATGTAGAATCACAGTTGCTTAGTTAGGAAAAATTACTTTATTTGTTCGAGAATTTGCTGTAGGACACTCTTTAATGGCGGTATTTGCCGATGTACATCGCTCAATGCTGTCTTTGCTAAAATTTTAAACCATAAATTTAAATGATTTTAATTTTTAGGTTATTTTAGGTCTAAACAGCTTACTCGTAAACTTAAATGTAGAATTGTAGAAGAAAATACCCCATCAGTCCTAAAATAAAGAAGTCAAACTTTTTTAATTATAGATCTGAATATTGTAATAGATCTTTTAGACGCGCACGCACACTCATTCTTATAAATGCATGCATGCACACCTTAGCCTTACGAGCACTTGTGAGAGTGACGAGTTGGATCAGTAAGGGGCCATTTGTTTGCCTAGTCCAGATGAGCCATTGAGCCCAGGCGGTGCAACCTAGGCTGTTTGTGTGCTTGGACCAGCCCACGAGCCAGGCCGGCACGCCCCTCAAAACACCCCTGGGCCTGGCCCTGGAGAAACGAAAAATTCTTTCGTACCCGCCGGGCTCGGCTATAGCGTGCGCATCGTGTGCGAGCAGTGACATTCTCGTCACCTCCATTTTCTTTACCGTGAAAGCCTCCCCGCCGCCACCGCCAACCCCGTCATTGAGTGCACGCAGGCTCCAGCTTGGCGCGGTGACTTCCCCTCCCTCTCCGATGACTCTTCGGCGACCTCTGACCACATGCTGGCTCATTCTCATCCAGGAAAACAAACATGGCTGGTTGCACCACCACAGGCTGGATCACAAGATGCAGGCTTACTAAACACAATAGGACCGATAACTTTGATTAATATCAAATCCAGCAAGAGATCAAATGCTCGATGTAGCCTACCAAAGAACTCGCCTAGAATTACGTTACTCCTACTCCTAGTGCGATGGCGTGAAGCTGGAAAAATAGATTGTGTCTTGATCGAGAGATGAAAAATGTTACAGTAGCCGAGGTCTATATTTGTACCCTGGGCCGATACAGAGTCCTAGACAATACAACTAGACAATTCTTGAGTAAAAAGAAAATAATCTAATTTGAACTCCATGATTTCCTTTCTGGCAGAGTTCGATTCTGTTATGCCTGAGCCGATACCGCTGGCGTCGTGATTTTCACGATCCATTCCAAAATTTTGCCATAAACAAAAAGAAAAAAACAAAACATCCGCCGAAACTTGTGTCACACCACCATTACGAATTTACCATGCTTCAAGTTTCAACGAATCGTCCTTGATTTAAAAATATTATATAGAATCATATTAGAATAGCATACCCATGGAATAAGCCTCTTAGGATTTGGATTAGTGGTAATAGGATAAATAAGACAGTGTGCAAATTGAATTAGACGAGCCGCAAAAAAAACACAAGGAAAGCCCATTTAAAAGGTGGCATGGAAGGTGATAAAGCCTGTCGGCAGACCACGAGCCGATAGGTACGTCAACTTGTCGGCTGTCCAGTGGCCGACAGGGTACTAGACTTGCCTGTCAGCTTCCGAGAGGGGTCCAGTCGGCAATCCTCCAGCCGAGTAGTACGCGCTACTGTTGCCACGTCATCTTGTCGGCTGGCGATTGGCGAACAGGTACTAGATTTGCAATTTCTTAACAGTAGCATCTAAATTTATAATAATTTATTTAAATAATATTACATCAAAAAAATTTATTCAAGTGACTTTAACCTGCGTACGACGGCTTCAAATCCACCATTCGCCATAGTCAGTTTGCCTTTACAGGTCCAAGCAATTGCAGTTCTTAGTAGGCGGACGTGGGTCGGGTGTGTAGGTCATACGTAGAGCCATTCTCAATTATTTCGGGCTGCACGCTAGAGAGGCCTCTAGAGCCAACTTGCAATATTTGTCAAGATGCTAATGAAAACCGACTAAGTAAATTTCATGCCTTTCAAGCACAACATCTGCTCAGACGAATGAAACAAACACTTGCAACATGCACTTTCAAGTGCAACATCTGCTCAGACGAATGGCCAGTACGACTCCACCGCCCGCCGGCTCTGATCCATAGCTGTTGCCCCCGATAGAAGGAGAATCGAAACCACCAAGACCGCGGTCGGATCGGAGGGCGGGATCTGGGATGGGGAGTGGGAGTGGAAGGCGTGGACCGGGGCAACGCTGCGCGCCCGTGCCGGAGTTGTGCTTCCCATGCTGGAGCAGGGCCACGCGCCCGCGCTAGATCTGCACCCGCGCTAGGGCCGCCGCCGGGGTCGCGCCCATCCCCGCACCGGAGTTGAGGCCGGGGGTGGCCGGCTGGAGAAGAGGAAGGGGGTCGCCGGGGGTGGCCGTGTGGATCAGAGCTCATGCTCGCGCCGGGGCCGCCGCCGCGCTGGAGCAGGAGGAGGGAGAGGGAGGCAGCAGGGCGCGCGGCTCGTGTGACGCGCTTGGGGACGGGACGGAGGCGCGCGTGGCTCGGCAGAGGAGCGTTGCGGCGTGGGTGCGGCGGGTGCGGAGATGCCGCGGTGGGGGAATGAGCGGGTGCAGAAATGAGCAGACGGATCCGGACGTATGATATGTATCATTATCGTTATGCAATACCGTAGACTCTCTCTGTTTGACTCCTCTGCTGTCCATTCCTTTTGTGTTCATAGATTTTTTTTCCTTCCGTGACTCACGCGATCCTGTGGGCAACCTCTGCTCCGTCTCGATTTCCATCAAAACAGTACGTACGTGCTTTCACCTTGATCACGAAGAAAGACTCCAAGCCATGCACGTATGGTATGGCCCACAAGACACCAACCAGAAAGAGAAAATCAATCCGTTGACATACATGCATGCACCCAAATTTTCATGCAACAACACGGCATGCCTTTCTGAGTCCTTCCTCCTGACGCATGTAACTTGGCATGTGCCTCCAATTGCTTGGCCATCGCTACATGCCGGGACTCCGTCTTTTCCAACCAGATCCAAAAACAGCACGCTAGCCCGTACTTCCTGACCAAGTGACCAGTGACCACCAAGAAAACCTGAGGATGCCGCATGTCACCACCGGTCGTTGTCACGTATTCTCTGAAAAACCAGGACACACGAATTAAGCTCTCTCTTGTTCAATTTTGTGTGGCCTGGATGCTGTTGCTCAGCTAAGTGGAGGTGAGTGTGGACGGCCGCTACCCTACCCAGTATGGCTAAGATGAGCTCCCTCCGCTCCACTCCACTGCTTGCGCGCCGTGTTTTCGTTTTTTTTTCTGGTTCTGGAATAGCATGTGATCTGAAAACAAAATTTGTGAACTGGAAACAAAGATGGGCTATCCCATATTTTTGCCTTTTTTAAGTCGTTTGGAGCCTAACGAAGCTTGACAAAAGGATGTGAGTGTCTCTGGTCACTGTCGTTGCCCTTCTTTCTCTCGTTGGCTGCTCTGAACCTGCGTTTGGTGGTGTGGTTGGTGCCGAGGGCGATGTTTCTTTCTTAAATTTTTTTCCTGAAAAAAACAAGTGGTGTTTCGTACGGCGTGGTTGGTTTGTTCAGTCATCCCGAATGTGTATAGCTAAAGCCAGTGCCAATTCACTCCAATGATGTTCTCATTCTTCTCGTGTAGTTTATGTTTTCTAGGATGTACATATTTAAACTGAACAGGAGAAATAAGGGAAGTATGCCACCAAACAACAAAGAATAAAGAACAGGCCGGGGAGTCAAAACCCAAAAGGGCTAATTGGGAGAGCTTAACCACGTTGGATTCGTTTGGCTGTTGCTATGCCTTCGGCGAAGTCACTTGGCCTTAGTGGGGACAGAAGCAAAGCACGGACCCACAGCAGCAGGACGCCGCTTGGGTGTGCAGAGCGGCGCTGTAGCCATACTGTATCGCTGCCACAGAGAATGAAGGTAATTCCCGGTGCCTTCTAAACCTACACAATGTCTTGTCCAAGACTCAACATGAGTGTGTCTCTATCGCATATGTATCTGTATCTCAATCCATTCAAAAGAATTGGCACAGATCGTCTAAACCTACACGATTTCTCTGATCGATTGAAAAGCCTCAGTGGAAGGGGAAGCGGATGCTTATGGATGATGGCATTGTGGATGTGTGGTTTCTGCTGTTAGTTGATCTCCACCAATAGGCCCAACGGCCTATTGGGCCCTTGTCTCTGCTCCCTGATCGGGGGAGCCCAACCCTAATACGGTTGGTGGGCCCCTGTCGCATAGCACACATAAAAGGAAGGTGAGGATCAAGGCTCGGGCTATGAGGTTCACTGGAGCCGTCATCCCACCCATAGAAAACCCTAATCCGATCCTAAAGAGGTGCTACCAGCGACGGGATGTGCCCACCGACGACATCGTCGCCCCCTGCAGGTCACCACCGGACCACTGCAGTACCATTACGGACTCCACTGAGCCGGAGCTACCGCGGCACCGGCGTCTACCCGCTGTGGTACATCTACGGAGAAGACAAGGATGAGGTCTTCCCCGGATCTACGGGTTACACACAGAGAGGTACACACATTTATGATCCTTACAATGGTATTGGAGCTAGGTTGCCTCTGTGTAACCCTAACCCTAACCGGGTAAAAGCAAAA
The DNA here is from genome assembly GCF_019320115.1 of Miscanthus floridulus. Taxonomy (NCBI): domain Eukaryota; kingdom Viridiplantae; phylum Streptophyta; class Magnoliopsida; order Poales; family Poaceae; genus Miscanthus; species Miscanthus floridulus. The sequence goes on from NC_089597.1 coordinate 14,992,498, forward strand.
CTGAAAAGGGACCGGGGGTGGCGGACGTCACTGGCACCCCGATCACCACCGCCACCGCGTGGGGGAAAGAAGCCGCACCATTCGACGGCGCACGGCAAAGAACAGAAAAGATCAAATCTAGTTCGGATCTGACAACAAAGAGGGTTCAACCGAAACCCTAACCCTAATTTGTAACCCCATCCCAAATCGGGTTAATCCCAAAAGAAGAAGGGGAAGGGGAAGAAGGGGAAGGGAAGAGATTCGGATGAACTCCGAAAAGAAAAGAAATTAAAAGAAATCCAAATCGGACACAACCGAAAAGAGAAATAGAAAAGAATCAAAGAAGGGGAAGGGAACCGATTCGGATGAACTCCGAAAAGATAAAGAAATCAAAGAAAAGAAAAATCCAAAGAGGGAAGAAGAACAGGGGTCGGAACCGAACCCTAACCCTAGATCCCCTTTTCGGGTGAACAAGCGAAAAGAAAAGAAACAAAGAAATAACTCAAATCCGAAGGGGAAAAAAGTAAAGGAAGAGAATGGAAAGAGACCTCGCCGTGCACCGGGCGAACCCTTCGCCGGCGAGGGAGAAGAAGACCGAGCCGGGGAGATTTTCGTCGGGCTCGGCCAAAAGGGGGCCGCGGCCAGGCTGCTCGACGGCGGCGCGCTCACCCGCTGCGGAGCGCGCACGCCGGCGAGGGGGCCGGCGGTGGCGCCATGGATGCCCGCTCGCTCGCTGCTCGCTCGGTTGCGCTCGCCTCGCTGCTGTGTGAGGAGAGAAGAGAGAGGGCGAAGAGAGAGAGAGAGGGAAGGGGAAAATGAGCTAGGGTTTCTGAGGAACCCGGCGTCGGCGGATTTTATTCGCCCGATCTCGCCGCTCGGCCGTAGGATGCAGACGGACGGCGCAGATTCACTGGACCGGCTTTCAGTCCAGGCGGGTGCGTGCGCCAGGCCGAATTCCCGGCTCAGGCCCAGGTTGCGGCCTAGGCACGGGGGAGCGCGTGGGAAGGGCGCGTACGGCCGTGGGCCGCCTTGCTGTTTTGGGCCGAAGGAACAGTACAGAAAAAGAATGAGTTTTTTCCTTTTTTCTATTTCCAGTAAATGTTTATTTCCTGGAAATTGATTAATGGATTAAAGAAAATAGAAAAAGTAATTTTTCCCTGTGGGTAAAATTCAAGAAATTAAGTGAAAGTTTTTTCCATTACTAAAGAAAAAGTATATTCTCAAAGTTTTTTGAGTAAATGTTTATTTCCTGGAAATTGACTAATGGATTAAAGGAAATAGAAAAAGCAATTTTCCCTGTGGGTAAAATTCAAGAAAAAGAGAGTTTTTCCATAGCTAGAGAAATTATTGATTCTCCAGTTATTTTGAACCAATGTGGTATTTAATTGGAGAAAAAGAGGTTTGACATGATTATGATGTTGTTATTTTCTGACCAACGTTGTTAATAACAATATCATAATTTTAATGATTTATACATTAATTCTACTTCTGCCCAACGGTGATGTAGAATTAGTGTATAAGAAAAGTTGATAATTTTAATGATTTATACATTAATTCTACTTCTGCCCAACAGTGATGTAGAATTAGTGTATGAGAACAGTTGTAAAAGTTAATGATTTATGCATTAGTTCTATTTCTGCCCAATGGTGACGTCGAATTAGTGTGTAAGAACAATTGTGAAAGTTAATGATTTATGCGTTAATTCTATTTCTGCCCAACGGTGATGTAGAATTAGTGTATAAGAATAGTTGTATGTTTTGATTTTGATCAACGTTGGAATCAAGGCATGCAAACGGTGTTAATTTTATGTTAAGAAAAGTTTTGACCTGGTTTTCATCTTGTCTAAGGTGGACTAGGTAGTCACCTCACCGTGTTCCACTGAGTTTGTGGCACCGGTGAGGGAGACAAAAGAGAATGATGCCACTTGGGCAACTAAAGAGAGGGATTTTAAATCCCAAAAGATAGTCCTATGACTTTTGTGCATAGGAAGTGGGTCACTGTCAACAAGAAATGTTTTGGCTGTGATAAAGAACATGATTGAACCTGCAATTGTGGGCTCAATCCTAGAGTGTAACACAGTCACCGAGTACCTCGATAGAATAAAGAGTCAGTTCACTGGCTCTTTAAAGACATATGCTACCCAGCTGATAAAGCAGCTGGTGACAGAGTGTTACTCTGGAAATGGTGGCATAAGAGAGCTCACGATGCGTTGTCGAAATTATGGCACTGTCGTTTAGGCCATATTTCGAGGGGGAGAATAGAAAGACAAGTTAAGAATGATATTCTTCCTCCATTAGAGCTCTCAGATTAAGAACAATGCAGAAAATGCATAAAAGGAAAGTGTATAAAGAAAAGTAAGAAAGATGACAAACGAAGCGCAGGAATTTTATAGATTATTCATAGACATCTGTGGTCAGTTTCCTGTAAAGAGTGTGGATAGTAATGATTCGTTCATAACATTCACAGATGATTACTCCCGTTATATCTATATTTATCCAATCAAAGAAAGAACAGAAGCATTGGATAAATGTAGATATTTAAGGCAAAAGTTGAAATCCAACGCAATTTAAAGATAAAGATAGTCAGGTCTGACCGTCGGGGAGTACTACGGTCGGCATACCCCATATGGCCAAAGTTCCTGGACCTTATGTAAGGTTCTTACAGGAGAATGATAAAGTAGCCCAATATTCTATACCGGGTGAACCTCAGCAGAATAGAGTAGCTAAAAGAATCAATCGTACCCTGATGGATATGGTGGGCAGTATGATAAGTTACTCCACCTTACAGTTGAGCCTGTGGATGGAGGCATTAAAAACCCCATTCATATTCTCAAAAGAGTACCAAGTAAGTCGGTGCCCAAAACGCCGTATGAGTTGTGGACAGAAAGAGTACCCTCACTAAACCACTTGCGTGTGTGTGGGGGAGCCCTGCTGAGGCTAAAGTATTTAACCCAAACATTGGAAAGTTATATCCCAAAACAGTAAGTTGCCATTTGTTTGGCTATATAGAAAAGTCAAAAGGTTTTTGTTTCTACTGTCCAGAGAGACACACAAAGTTTGTGAAAAGGAGACACGCTGTTTTCCTAGATGATGAAAAGATGAGGGGGAGCATGGTAGCTCGAGAAATTGACCTTGAAGTGAAGCGGGTGTATGCACCCACTCTAATGATTCATGAGCCAATTTTCTCACTACAAGCTGTCGCTGCACCGACAGTGCAAGATACTATGGTGTTAGCACCTGTTGTTATTCCACCTGTGGCAACAATGAATGAAAATGAGGAACCTGTTCTTCGGGATCCTATAGAACCTATTGCCACACATGAGGGGGAGCAACAACAGCCTCAAATAGAAGATGTGCCAAATGTGGAGGCCCCTAGAAGGTCTCAAAGAGTTAGTAAATCAGCTATTTCTGCTGATTATGAAGTGTACAACACTAAGGAATTTCAAATGGAGGTTGATTCCACCTCTTTTGAAGAAGCCATGAGAAGTGATCATTCATCAAAGTGGCTTGAGGCCATGGAAGATGAAATGAAATCAATGAATGCCAATATAGTTTGGGACTTAGAAATAATTCCTAAAGGAGCTAAAACAGTAGGCTATAAATGGGTCTACAAAACAAAACTTGACTCTCAAGGGAATATAGAGATATATAAAGCGAGACTTGTGGCAAAAGGCTTTATGCAAAGAGAAAGAATTGATTACAATGAGACATTTTCTCCAGTCTCATGTAAAGATTCCTTCAGAATCATAATGGCATTAGTGGCACATTACGATTTAGAATTAAATCAGATGGATGTAAAGACGGCATTTCTCAACGGATACTTGGAGGAAAATGTTTACATGGCACAACCGAAAGGTTTTATCATGGAAGGAAAAGAACGAATGGGATGCCGCCTAAAGAAATCCATTTATGGATTAAAGCAAGCTTCAAGACAGTGGTACTTGAAGTTTGATCAGTCAATAAAGAATTTTGGGTTTTAAAGAGATTGTAGAGGACAATTGTGTCTATGCAAAGTTTAAGAATGGGAAGTTTATCTTCCTTGTCCTGTATGTGGATGATATCTTACTTGTTAGTAGTGATGTCAGTCTACTACAGGAGACAAAGAAGTTTTGTCCTTAAAACTTGATATGAAAGATCTTGGTGAAGTCTCGTTCGTTCTAGGGATCGAGATTCACCGAGATATAAGAAAAGGGGTATTAGGACTGTCACAGAAGGCATACATAGAAAGAATCTTAAAGAAATTCAGTATGCACAAATGTAGTCCCTCACCTGCTCCTATAGTCAAGGGCGACAGATATGGGGATTTTCAATGCCCCAGGAACCAATATGAGCTCAATCAAATGAAAGTGGTTCCATATGCTTCAGTTGTCAAAAGCTTGCAACATGCTCAAGTATGTACGCGCCCTGACTTGGCATTTGTTACCGGGTTTTTACTTGGCAGATTCTAGAGCTATTCTGGAACAGAATACTGAAATTGATAAAGAAAGTCTTGTGTTATTTGCAAGGAATGAAAGGCCTCATGATGACGTATAGAAGATCTGATTCACTCCATATAGTGGGATATTCATATTCTGATTATGCGAGAGTGAATACATATCCAGACGTAGATTTTCTATCATCTCACAAAAGGGAGCTATTTCATGGAAAAGCTCAAAGCAAACTGTCACTACATCGTCCACAATGTATGATGGTTTGTAGTGTGTTATGAGGCAATGGGCAGGTGAACTGACTAAAGAAGTTCATACCCGGTTTGAAGGTGGTTGATGACATCTATAGACCACTTAAAGTTATACTGCGATTATAATCTAGCAGTACAGGATGCTCACAACATAAGTCAAGTGGTGCTACCAAACACATTGACATAGAGTATTATGTTGTGAAAGATAAAGTCCGGGATCAAGTCATAAGTCTTGAGCATATAAGTACAGAAAAGATGCTCGCGGATCCGCTTACAAAAGGCTTACCACCCAACATGTTCAGAAAACATGGTGTTCAGAGAACATGTAGCTAGCATGGGTTTAAGGGAAAGCCTAAAATTCCTGGACAAAAGAAGGCCCAAAGATAAGTATCTATTTCAGATAGGGATGAAAACGGTACGAATATTTTCTGACCATATTCGAAACTGAATCCATTTAGAGGGGTTGAGATCTGTCCGTATCCGAGTTCGGATATCCAACATCCGATACCGTATCCGTATCCGAATACTCAAATCGCATATTTATGATGTCGATATCCAATCATATCCTATCCAACATAGTTGACACTATCCATATTCGAATCCGAATCCAGACAGAAATATGAAAACAAATGTAATATCAGTGATATCCGTCCGTATCCGATCCATTTTCATCCCTAATTTTAGAGCAGAGTAGTGTGCTGTAGCTGTTAAGTCTATCGGCAATGGACCGTGACGATGAGACATGCTCTATGCGCTAATCTGTAATGGAATGAACAAAAGTAAATGATATGAAATTGAAAGATGAAATGAGATCAAGGGGGAGAATGTTAGTTGATCTCCACCAATAGGCCCAACGGCCTATTAGGCCCTTGTCTCTGCTCTCTGATCGAGGGAGCCCAACCCTAATACGGTTGGTGGGCCTCGGTCGCACAGCACACATAAAAGGAAGGTGGGGATCAAGGCTCGGGCTACGAGGTTCACTCGAGCCGCCATCCCACCCATAGAAAACCCTAATCCGATCCTAAAGAGGTGCTGCCAGCGACGGGATGTGCCCACCGACGACATCATCGCCCCCTGCAGGTCACCACCGGACCACTGCAGTACCATTATGGACTCCACCGAGCTGGAGCTACCGCGGCACCAGCGTCTACCCGCTATGGTATATCTACGGAGAAGACAAGGATGAGGTCTTCCCCGGATCTATGAGTTACACACAGAGAGGTACACACATTTATGATCCTTACATCTGCATCTCGTTGACTTATATCGGCCCATATCGCTCTCATGTCCTTGACCTTGAGCATTAATGCAGCTCACCTAAATCAGCATTCAGCTCCTGTGAAGAGAAGGAAAGAAGAAGAAGGTCGAATAATTACACTAGAGTTAAGATTGGCAGATACCAAGTAGTTCACATGTGTTTGCTGCTCATAATAAATCGCTTGGCTAACTGAATTTCTAATAATACATACTGGGATAGAGTACTTTGTTGGCCCAGAGGATCACCGGCTCAGGTGAGTCGTCCACTTACCAGTCTTGCCGACTATGGCCGAGCACGACAGACGTTGTCCGACCACACACTATGGCTAAAGGTAAAAGAAGAGAGGGAGAACAGAGCATATAGAGACACCAGTGTTGGCTGGAGCCCTATATAGGAGATGGCGAATCTAAACTCTCTTTACTGAGTTGCAGTGGCAAACTATATATACAACTCTATCCATCTAGTCCTAGTACAGCTGCTCTGCTACAACAGTGAGTAGATAACACAGTAGGACTGACTTCTACGCCTGTCCCTGCATGTGACTACAGTGCGGCAGGTGAGCCGTTTGGCGCCTGCCTTCTATAGCGGCTACAGTGCCACAGCAGGGAGCCTTTTTGGCGCTGGCTTCCCTTGCTGTGTCTTCATACAAGGAAGCAATAGATTATCTAACAATTCTTCCCCTAATCCTACTGCTATCCCTCGTACCCCCTCCATGCCGATCATCTCCTTTAGCTCCATGAGTTGAAGACGTCCGGGTAGCTTGGTGAGGACGTCCGTGAGTTGCCGACCAGTTTCGACGAACTCGATGATGATCTGCCCTCCATCGACACAGTCCCTGAGGAAGTGGAACTTCACATCGATGTGTTTGCTCTGGTCATGCAGAACCGGATTCTTCGCGAGGGCGATGGCGGGCTGGTTGTCCACCATCAGTGCTGGTGGGTGCGCTTCTGCACCGGTTAGCTCACCCAGCAGCCGGCGTAGGAACACAACTTGGCACGCCACTGTGACCGCCGCCACGTACTCTGCCTCACACGTAGACAGTGCACCACCTTCTATTTTAGCGACAGCCATGAAATTGGAGCCGACCCGAGGAAGACGAGCACACCAGAGGTGCTCCATCGTCCGTCGATGTCCCCTGCCATGTGTGCATCGTTGAACATAGTGAGCTGCAGCCTACTCCCACCGTTCTTGGGGAAGATGATTCCCTGATCCACCGTCCCCTTGACGTAGCGTAGTAGCCGCTTCACCATAGCCCAGTGGTCCTCTCTGGGATCCACCATGAAGCGACTGACGTAGCCCACGGCGAACGCAATGTTTGGCCTCGTGTGGACTAGGTACCGCAGACCACCAACGATGCTCCGGTAGAGTGTTGCATCCACCTTTGCCACGGTGCTAGCCTTCGTCGGCTTCAGCCGCTCCTCCATCGAAGTCACGTATCGCTTGCACTCAGCCATGCCACTCCGTTCCAACAGGTTCGAGGCATACGCGCTTTGACTGAGCGTGAGTTCCTCTTCCCCCTATCTCACCTCGATGCCGAGGTAGTAGGAGAGTGCACCAAGATCGCTCATTCAAAAATGAGCCGCCATCTCGTGCTTGAAGCTATCGATGTCCTCAGCACGTGCACCGGTGACGATCAAGTCGTCCACATACACGCCGACGACGAGCTCCTCCTTCCCCCATCGCTGCGTGTAGAGTGCGTTCTCGGTTGCGCACCGCTAGAACCCAAGCTCACCCATCATAGCATCAAGCTTGGCATTCCATGCTCGTGGGGCCTACCGCAGCCCGTAGAGCACTTTGCGCAGTTGGAGCACCCTATGCTCCCCTCCCTTGACGGCAAAACCTGGAGGTTGCTTGACGAAGACCGTCTCCGCCAGCTCGCCGTTGAGGAAGGCCAATTTAACGTCCAAGTGATGGATGCGCCAGTCCTTTGCTGCTGCCAAGGCTAGTAGCAAATGGACAGACTCCATGCGTGCTACTGTCACAAAGACTTCCTCGAAGTCGATGCCCTCGTGCTGAACAAAGCCTCGGGCCATGAGGCGTGCCTTGTGCTTGACAATGGCACCGAGCTCGTCCCGCTTGACCTTGTACACCCAAATCAGGCTGATCGGACAACATCTTGGAGGTGGATCGATGAGCTCCCATATCTCATTTTCCTCGATCGCCTTCATCTCCTCTAGCATCGCCCATCGCCAGTTTCCATCGCGCTCGGCTAGCACGAACGTGGGTGGTTACTCTGCACAGACTAGCAGCAGCTCTGGGTCACTGAGCAGCTACCTGCCAGGTCTAAGGGCTCTATGCCACCGATGATGTCGTCCAGCCTATGGAACCACACCTCCTCACCTTCGTGGAAGGCATCCACGAACTTAGTGATTTCACTTGGAGGTAAGGCGAACTCGATCGGCACCGATGGAGTTCCCTGTTCTGCCAGAGTGCTCGGCACAGCACCTAGAGTGCTCGGCACCCTGGTTGCAGTGCTCGACACTACTTCTGGACAGCTCGTCACTACTCCTGTAGTGCTCAGCACCACTGTAGGAGTGCTTAGCCTCAGTCTTAGAGTGGTCGACACCACTGCAAGACCTCTTGGCTCTGCTACGGGAGTGCTCGGCACCCGTCCTGGAGTGGTCGCCACCACTGCAGAACCTCCCGGCACCACTCCTAGCGTGCTCGGCATCCCTCTAGGAGTGCTTGGCACTCCTCTCGAAGTATTTGGCATCCCTCCCGAAGTGCTCGGCACTGCCCTAGGAGTGCTCAGCTCTATCGCTAGAGTGCTCGGCACCCCTCTCGGAGTGCTCAGCACCTCTTCCCCAGCGTCTCCACCACCGTGGATGAGCAAGTGCTCGACGATGAAGGTGTTGGTGAAGCCGCCAGCTTCCCCCGTGCTCGGACTGTTCCAGTCCCAAGCCGCCTTCTCATCAAACACGACATCGCACGAGACAAGTACCTTGTCTCCGTGTGGGTCATAGAGCTGGTATGCCTTGGTACCCTCCACGTAGCCTAGGAACACCATCGGTGTGCTCCTGTCCTCTAGCTTGGTGAGGACCGACTTCGTCTTCCTAATAAGGCTGATGCAGCCGAATGTCCGGAGGAAGGACATGCTCGGCTTGTGTCCATACCAAGCCTCAAATGGCGCCTTGCCCTTTAGGGCCCTGGTGAGAGTACGATTGAGGATGAACACCGTCGTGGTCACCGCCTCACCCTAGAACCTTGCCGGTATGCCTTTGGCCTTCATCATGGATCGAGCCTTGCCGACCATCGTCTGGTTCCGTCGCTCCACCATGCCATTCTGCTATGGCGAGTACGGTGCGGTGTGGTGGCACACCACACCCTGATCCGCGTAGTACGCAACAAACTCCACCGAAGTGAATTCGCCGCCCCGATCAGTCCTTAGCACGTGGAGCTTCTTGCCGCTCTTGGCCTCCGTGCGCATCTTGAACTTCTTGATCACCGCCATCGCTTCGTCCTTGCTCATTAGGAGTTGCAGCCTCATGTAGCGACTGCAATCATCCATGAGCAGGAGGAAGTACCGCCGACCACTGTTTGTGGCTGGCGTGATTGGCCCGCAGAGGTCACCGTGGACGAGCTCGAGAGCGTCCTTCGCGTGATACTTGGCCGCCTTTGGGAACGACAGCCTCCTTTGCTTCCCGGCTAGGCAGCTGTCACATAGCTCGCCTCCGTGCTCGATGTGGGGTAGCCCTTGGACCATCTTCTCTAGCCGACCAAGCGCGTCGAAGCTGAGATGTCCGAACCGGGCATGCCACAGCCACGGCTCCTCGGTGTGCCTTGCTGCCAGACACATTGGCTGCTCTACCTTTAGGTCGAGCAGGTACAACCGGTTCAGGGACCTCTTCACCTTGGCAAGAAGTCACTGTTCCCAGTCCCTGATCCTGATGACTCCGTCTTTGATCAGTACCTCGCTACCGCGCTCATTCAGCGGACCAATGCTGATGATGCTTGAATGCAGTTGCGGGATGTAATATACATTCGTTAGCACACGGTGCTCCATGTTCTGGCACTTAAAGATGATGGTGTCGTGCCCTTGGATTGCCACCCTTGAGCCGTCACCAAATTTCACCGTACCGGTAACATCGTCGTCGAGCTCGGAGAAGGCTTCCTTGGAGCCCGTCATGTGGTTGCTGGCACCAGAGTCCTGATACCACTGCTGCTCCTGGTCGGCGCCCACATGTCCGAGGTGGACTTGGGCGCGTGGTTCGTCGAGGTTGACAGCCTTCAGGGCCTTCCTAGGTCCTTCCACCGTCGTCACCTCTTCCTTCTCCTCGACCTCGACGTCGTGCAGTGCATAGAACGTCGCCATCAGGATAGTGGCCTCATCATCATCATCAACTTATGCCAGATGAGCCTTAGCCTTCTTCTCCTGCTTGTGATTTGGGCACTCCTGTGCCCAATGGCCCATCTTCCCACAGCGCCGGCAGGCGTTGGGGTCGACCTGCTTCTTCCTCTCTGAAGAAGCCTTGCCGCGGCGCTTGCCATCGCCACCGCGGCTAGAGGAGGCTACCCCAGAGTTCCTCCGAGCAGCCCACTTGTCCTCTATCAGCAGTAGTTTGCTGCTGTCCTTCGTTGTTGTCGCCTGCTCTAGGCGCTCGTCCACCGCCCACAGACGGCCTGTCACATCCTCAATCATGAGGGTAGACAAGTCCAGCATCGTCTCTATGGAGAGAGCGATCTGGATGTACTTTGCCACCACAGAGTGGAGTTACTTAGAGACTGCCTCCTCTTCGTGGATGGTGATGTCGTGGCTCTTTAGCTTGCTGATAAGCGTCTGCAGGCGGAGGGAGAAATCCTCCACCGTTTCACCATCCTTGAACTTGAGGTTGGCGTACTACTGCTTTAGAAGCTAGGCCATCGCCTTCTTTGCGCGGTCGGAACCGACACGCATCGCCGCAATAGTCTCCCACGCCTCCTTAGCAGAGCTCTTCGCCCCCAATGGCTCCCTATACTCCACCGGTACAGCAGCGAGGATAGCCTCCAACGCTGACATATCATCTTCCTCTTTGTGAGTGCCCTTGTCAATAGCATTCCAGAGCCGTCGGGCTCTGAGCTTGACCTTCATGGTCACCGACCACTCTCCATAGTTGGTGCGAGTCAACGTCGGCCAACTGGTGCCACTGACTTCCCGCACCATGCGAATAATGACCTCCTGTCATGGCTGGGCAGCCACAGTAGTGCCACTGCTATCGCCCATCTCCGAACCGCCTGTCATCGCCAGCAGTTAGTCCCGCGACGACACTTGTACGGCTCTGATACCACTTGTTGGCCCACAGGATCACCGACTCAGGTGAGTCGACCACTCACCAGTCTTGCCGACCACGGTCGAGCACGACAGACGCTGTCCGACCACACACTATGGCTAGAGGTAGAAGAAGAGAGGGAGAACAGAGCATACAGAGACACCAGTGTTGGCCGGCGCCCTGTATAGGAGATGACAAATCTGAACTCTCTTTACTGAGTTGCAGTGGCAAACTATATATACAACTCTATCCATCTAGTCCTAGTACAACTACCCTGCTGCAATAGTGACTAGATAACACAGCAGGACGACTTCTGCGCCTGTCCCTACATGTGACTACAGTGCGGCAGGTGAGCCGTTCGGCGCCTGCCTTCTACAACGGCTACAGTACCACAGCAGGGAGCCTTTTCGGCACCGCCTTCCCTTGCTGTGTGTTCATACAAGGAAGCAGTAGATTATCTAACATACTTTGGGTAGGATTCGTATTTGATGTGTCTTGATCCTATGATCCAGTCATTTGCTCCAAATACAATTCATCAGCAATGTGGTTTGATTGCTATTTTGCTTATATGGTGGCAGATATGTGCACAGTCATACTGAAACTCAAACTGAAACTACTGAAGCTGAAAGTACTTTCATATAGAAACTCTCCTATTAATTTCATACTGAAACTGAAAGTCGAGTCAGGCTGCTGCGAGTGTGGCAGATTGTGCAGTAAGCACGTGTTCATACTGGTGTGGCTGATACCGAGAGTGATGGATGGATCAGCAGATGGGTACAAAATTGCCCATCTTTGCCCACCACGTCCAATTCCTTTGCCTCTTGCTATGTGTTCAGTGAAGTCACCTTGCCTTAATGAGTGCAGAAGCAACCGTGGATCCTTAGCCGTTGGTAATCACAGTGTGAAGGACGCAGCTGTAGCCATTCTATATTGCTGTCATGACGAACGAGGTTAATTCCTGACGCCTTCTAAACCTTCACAATGTCTCATCGCAAACTCAACATGAATGTGTCTCCATCACATGTGTATCCATATTTCAATCTATTCAAAAGAATTGGCACAAATCCTTTGAATCTACACGATTTATCAATCGATTGAGAACCCTCAGTGGAAGTGGAAAGCTTATGCTTATGGTGGCAAGCATTGTGGATGTGTGGCCCTTGTTTCTGCTCCCCGTTGCCTTATATCGGCCTTTGCCTCTGCCTCGAGCATAAATGCAGCTCACCTAAATGAGCATTCAGCTCTTGTAAAGATAAGGAAAACGGAAGAAGCTAAAAAAATTACAGTGGAGTTAAGGTAGTGACAGATACAAATCGATGTGAGTCCTATTTTCATCAGCAACGCATCGCGGAGGAGGAGAAGGTGTGGATGGCCTCCTACAACCTGGAAGCCGGTGCACAAATGTGGTACATCCAGGTCCAGCAGGACGAGAGCACACCACCATGGAGCCGCTTCACCGAGCTGCTGCACCTCCAGTTTGGGTTGCCTCTGCACTCCAGCCCCTTGGCGATCAAGGATGGCGACCAACAAGGATCAAGGTGAGCAGCATGCAAGGAAGGCATGGTTTAGGTGATTTATGGAGTTTAATTCCTGTTATGTAGCTGGCCAGAGTGCCTATATATTGGTTGTACCACCCAGCCCTCTTTGGATTAAGCAATAACAAACCAATTACACTAATCTACCTATTCTGTCTTAATCTCATCCCCTTCACAATTGGGCGTCTAGGCTACGACTTCATAGCCGGGGTCCTGCTACCCTGAGTGTTGACGCCCTTGGCACAGCCGGTTCGCACGTGCTGGCTGCTTGGCTACTAAGTATAAATAGCTTTGGCAACCAATTGCAGCTTGGAAGCATGGTGTTTCGTAGGGTGGATGAACTGAGCTTGGAAGTCGCCGATCTTTGGCAATCCATTTGTTTGTTCATTATGCTTGTGCATAGATAAGACACTGCTGAAATCGCCTCTCTGTTATATAATCCTTAGGGGTATGGAACAGATGAGTGAAAACCTCTCCACTCAAATTGCTTCATATCTTGAAATGCCTTTGACCTGACTGACTTTCTGTCATTTTTGTGAGTCTGGTTTAAACATGAGTGTGAGGAGTTCTTTGCAATAATGTGGTCTGACTCCTCACTTGCGAGCGAGGATGAAGTTGGATGTTTTTATTCCATTATCTAAAAAAATGCCTTTGACGTGCGTATGACAGCTTCAAATCTACCAATCACTGTTGTTAGTTTGCGCTCACAAGTCCAAGCAATTGCCTGCAGTTCTTAGTATGCGCGTGTCAGGTGTTTAGGTCATACTTAGAGTCATTCTCAATTATTTTGGGCTGCACACAATGCTAGCCCCTCTAGTGGCCTTGAGATATTGGTCAAGATGCTAACGAAAACTGAATCAAACAAAGTAAATTCTCGATGGCTTCTAAGCCTACACAATGTGTCACCGATACCTTCTAAGTTTACACAATGTCTCACCCAAAACTCAATGTAAGTGTGTTCTCTACCACGTAAGTATCCACATCTATACCTGTGAAAGGCTTGGGAGTAACCTGATGCTTATATGGTGGCGGCGTGGATGTGGTGGCCCTTTTGTTTCTGCATTCTGTCACCTTATATCGGCCTCTGCTTGTCTTGGGACATTAATGCAACGCATCTGAATAAGCATTAGCTTATGTAAAGCAGACGAAAATAAAAGAAGCATGGAAATTACAGTAGCTGTTCGCACGTGCTGGCTGCACAATATAAACTAGATAGAACAGTTTTTTTTTGTGAGGATAGAGATAGATCGAACACTTGGGTAGCATTGCCTGTGCAAGTGTGCATAGACAAAGCTAGTGCCCAAATCACCACTCTGATATTCTTTTTTATGTTGATTAGGCCTGTACTTAGATCGAGTAACAAAAAGAGAAGTCGCTAAACAAGAAAGAATATAGAACAAATGGGTGAAAACCATGTCAATCAACAATAACTCAACCACGTCTAATGGTTCCTATTTCCTAAATATGCGTGTGATACATGTGTTGTACCCGCGAGATTTAGACATTTACCTTCTCTTATGCACCTGTGGAGGAGTCTGATCAGACGGGGAAATTCTGGATACCATGACATTACAGGGATGAAGTAATTGTGCTCGCACTCTTGGCTCAACGTGCGCACATGACACACCATTCGCCTCTCTCAAGCTCATAACAAGTGCATACACAAACCACCTATTTGAGTTCAGTCAACTATTAGTCAAAATCTGACACGAGATTAAGATTTTAATGGACCTAGCATTTAATATGGGCAATATGATTTATTTGATTTAGGATTAAATCAATTTTGACCCTTCAACTCTTGCCTTTATCTAATTTTAACCCCTAACTACAAAATGGCCCTGCCCCTGCGCTTGGTGGTGTGGCTGGTGCCAAGGGCGATCTTTCTTTCTTTCATTTTTGCCCGAAAAAATTGAGTGGTGTTTCGTTTGTTCATTCGTGCTGAATAATGTGCATAGCTAAAGCCAGTGCCGAATCACTCCCATACGCTCATTGTTCTTGTGTCATTTATGTTTTCCTCGGATCTACATGTTTAAATTGGATAGGAGACATAAAAGAAGTAAGTCACCAAACAAGAAAGAATATAGAAAGAGCTCAACCACGTTGAATCCTGTGGCTGTTGCTATGCGTCCGGCGAAGTCACCTGGCCTTAGCATGGACAGAAGCAACCGCGGATCCTCAACAGTAGGACGCCGCTTGGGTGTGCAGGACGGCGCTGTAGCCATACTGTCTCACTGCCTCAGAGAATGAGGTTAACGACGCCTTCTAAACCTACACAATATAATGTCTCGTCCAAAACTCAACATGAACACTGTCTCTATCAAATATATGTATCCATATATCAACCTAATCAAAGAGTTGGCAGAGATCGTCTAAACCTACACGGTTTCTCGGTCGATTGAAAAGCCTCAGTGGAAGGGGAAGCCGATGCTTATGGTGGAAAGCGTTGTGGATGTGTGGCCCTTCTGTTTCTGCATCCTGCTGCCTTATATTGGCCTCTGCCTCGAGCATTAATGCAGCTCACATAAATGAGCATTCTGCTCCTGTAAAGAGAAGGAAAACGGAAGAAGCTAAAAAATTACACTGTAGTTAAGATAGTGGCAGCGTTTCACACATGCTTGGGTATAGTGTACTCTGGATATGGATTCATATATTTGATGTGTTGTGATCCAGTCATTTTCTCCAAAATACAATTCAGCAATGTGGTTTTATTGCTATTCTGTTTATATGGTGGCAGATATGTGCAGTCATACTAAATCTGAAACTGAAAATACTTTCATACTGAAACTCTCCTATTAATTCCATACTGAAGCTGAAAGTACTGAAGCCGAAGGTTGAGGCTGGCTGTTGCGAGCTTGGCAGATATGTGTAGTAAGCAAGTGTGCATGCATGCTGGTGCGGTTGGTACCGAGAGTGATGAAATGGTACCAAGCTGCCGGTCTCTGGCCACTACTTGAGCTTGGACGCATGGTGTTTCCTAGGGTGGGTGAACTGAGCTTGATTTCACTTATTGGTTAATTTGTTTGTTCATTCTACTGAGGACCTTGCGATATTGGCCAAGATGCTAGTGAAAACTGGATCAAATAACGTAAATTCCCGACGCCTTCTAAGACTATGTACACAATGTCTCACCTGAACACTACGTGAAAAACGGTTTGTAGTAACGGGACAAATTTTTTTTAGGGGCGGCTAGTGATGGAGCCGCCCCTACAGTGACGTTCTCGGGAGCCCAGAGACCATCCGCCTTTACAAATGGAACAGCAGGGGCGGCTGGTGATACGAGGCGCCCCTACAAATGGGTCTGATTTATAGAGGCGGCTCACTCACCAACCGCCCCCGGTGTTTCTATTTGTAGGGGCGGCTCAATCACCAGCCGCCCCTACAAATAACTCTGACTATATATTCTAGAGTACAGTCGAAAAATATCTTCAGAGCTTCTCTTCCCCTCCCCTCTCTTTCTCTCCTCTACGCTCTCTCCCCCTCCCGACGCGAGCAGCGGCCAGGGCGATGGCGGCTGGCGCGAGTGGGCCAGCGAACACCGCAGCCGCCCTCCTCTTCCTCCACGCCTTTCCCCCCTCGCGCCCCCTCCCCCCTTGCACCGCAGGGGCGCGGCGACGGCGGCCCCAGTCAAGTCGCGGGTGCAGCGGGTGGTGGGTGGCCGCCCCTGGCTGCGGGGGCCCCAACGGCTGCCGTCCCCGAGCATGGCGCCTACCGGTGGTCGCCGGCTCGGTTGCCCCCATTGCGACATCTCGTCTGCTCCATGAAACCCTAGGTGCCTGTCTCTTCCTCTGCCTCTCCCTCTGTCTCAATCTCTCTCTCCGGATGTGCCTGTCTCTTCGTCTGCTCCATGAAGCTCCTCAAGGAGGCGAAGAAGTTGCGGTTGGCCTCCTCCTCTTCTCCGTCGGCTCAGACTCAGATATCTGCTCGCGGCGATGGCGTCGTTCTCGGAGGCTCCCCCCGGGAACCCCAAGGCGGTTGTCTTGTTTTAGCATCAAAACACCTACGGTCCGGGTGGGTTGCTATGGCATCTCTTGTCTTGTTGTTTCACAGGAGCGCGCAGATTATGATAGAATTGATCAGGAAGCTGATGAATGGAGGGCTAAGCAAATAGCCAAGGACATTGCAAAGCGGAAGGTGCTTTCTCGTATTTGTGAAATTTGTTTCACAATTAAAGATATATTGCAGTAGGGCATCATTGTTGCTTCACAGCTAATGTATTCACTTTTGTACCTGTAAACCAGGTGGAAAGCATGCAGCAGATTGCTAGAAAGAAAGCAAATGAGGAAAGAAAGCGTCTAGAATCTGAGGTACCATGGAATAAAATTCCATGCCTAGCTGTCCTGTGAAAGTTCTCTTCTCTAGGGTGTTTCAGAACTGTCTTTTACTAGTTGTGTGCAAGCGCATACCGCATACTACTGAACATTGATACAAACCAATGATTTTTTGTTTGTATAAGTTTAGTTGCAACATTTTAAGTCGTGCCTTTTTTATTCTTGTGACCTTTATCTAGTTTTCTTATTACTCTAGAAACCCTCTGATCTCTATACTTGTCTTAGTGCAAGCAATCTTCAGGGATATCATTCACCTATTTTCTTGTTTTTTTAGAGAGAGCTATCTTGCAATCAGTTCATGAAGAATTGAGTAGTCATTCGAATTTCTTTATACTTTAATCTACTAATGATTCTGTGGACGTTTTTGAGTTAATAGTATCATCATAATATTCTTTATCCTGAATAAGATATTTTTCCCAATTGGCAATTTGAAATCTGGTACTTCCAGCTGGAGCTTGCCCTAATGGTCGAGAAACTCCAGGAGCTTCGGTCTATAAGAGTTCAAAAAATGAAGAAACAAGGTAAGATATTCTTATCACTACGGGATACTGATTAATTACCGAGTGTGATAAACACTCGGCAAATATGGAGAAACACTCGGTAAATTGTTTACCGAGTGCCACACTCGGTAAACATGACTCGGTAAACAACGACTCGGTAAAGTTAGTTTACCGAGTGTCAACTAACGGGGCACTCGGAGAATAAATCTTACCGAGTGCTAAGCCGGCACTCGGTAAACAACTACGACGTGACGGTCGTCAGTCCCCAAGCTTGCCGTTAACGGCGTCGTTTACCGAGTGTTAGACATAGCACTCGGTAAACAGATAACCATTTTCATGATTAAAACAATTCCGCAAATATTTTTCCCTAATATAGTTTACCGAGTGTACCAGTAACACTCGGTAAACATGTAACTCGTTAACCGAGTGTTCCACTCGGTAAAAAATGGCACATATATCCGAGTGGGGTCGTGGCACTCGGTAAAAAATGGCACCACTCGGCAAAATTAACAGAATCAGAACCAATTTGGTTCTGTTCTCTGTTTTACCGAGTGTAACACTCGGTAAACATGACCATTACCGAGTGTAACACTCGGTAAAACTTGTCCACAGTATTTTTTTTTGTTTGTTTCAGTGCATATCCAGCCACAATTAACAACAATTATAACAGAATATCACAGTTACCAACAGATAGACAATATATATCACATATATGTCCACAAATGTCACATCCACTCATTATAACCAACATATAGCTACAACAAATGTCACAAGCACAATGCAAAGTCCACAAACACCATCAACATGTCCAAAGTCCACAAAGTTCAACCCACTTCTAAGTTCAACATACAAACAAGTGAAACATGGTCCTGTCACATGGTCGGAGCCCTACCGAGAAACGGAGACAAGTCCAAGTCTTGATCGTTGTTCGATCCAGCTGTAGAAGGTCCCTGGAATGAGGGAGCAAAAGAAAATAAACATATTTGTCAATTAATCATAAGGTAGTATGCCAAATTCAAATATTCCTTCGAAAGACCAGTTAACAGTGACATCAATATATAGGCATATAATAGATAACATATATCAAGTTAGTTGCTGTTTAGGTCTCCTCTATGTGCAAGATATCGTCACACATGGTCGAGTAGACTGAACATGAATTGGGCAAACACCTATGTACTCATGTAGAACCTAACATGATGCCTTTCAAGGTCTGAACAATATTACTAATAATCTAACTTATACATGTATGTATCCTACTCTCTTCTAGGTTCTAACATGATAGTGTTGACTGTAGCACAATCTGAACTGAAAAAGCCTTTCAAGATGAAGAGTGACTCACAGGAGTGCCGTCGCGCGGAGGTGGAGGCACCAACGGTATCATCGGCGGCGGCGGAGGCGGTGGAGGCTGGCCCATGCTCTGAGAAAAGCTGGCCATGTACTCGTACCAGGCCTTCTGCGACTGCTGGAAGGCCTCAAGCTGGGCCTGCACTCGCGCCCTCTCCTGTGCCAACTCGGCCTGGTGCGATAGCTGGAGGGCCTGAAACTGGCTCTGTGAGGCCTGCTGTGACTCCTGCAGGGCTTCAATCTGGGCCTACAATTATTTATCACATAGTTAGAATGCAAATAAAGAACGGGTAGAAAATGAATGGACAACGAATGCAACAGAACTAACCTGGAGTGCTACCACCTGGGGCTGTGAGCGTGGGCGTATGGCCGGGCTCGAACTCGTGCTCCGGGCTCTAATCTGGGCGAGTGTCTGAGTGTTGGCCGTGTCTATGGTGCTGTTGCCCATATAGTACCTCCCGTGTGGCTTACCTGGTCCCAACCTCATGACGATGTCACCCTCGAGGTCAGCGGTGCTTGGATCAAATTCTGGCCCATGGATCTCTCTCGCCATCGCCGTGTACTCGCTGAGGCGACTGTGCACGCTCAGGTTACTGTATGCCTCGGGCGGGTCCTCCGGGTTGTAGACGAGGTCGGGGTCCTTTGCCTTGCCCTTGTGTGCCAAGGCATATGCCTTGAACGAGGCGCACTCCTGTCCGGGGTGGAACCGCGTCTGCAGGAAGAAGCACAACAATAAGATATTATGCATTCAGAAGTTAGCGTAGCAACAACGAAATGAAATCCGCGTACATATCTGGCTGCATATTCCTTGAGGGTAGTGGGCCCTTGTTTGTGCGAGGAACCCTGCATCATCGCACGGCAACGTGAGCGTACGGCGTGATATTGCTCGTACTCCTCACTCAACCACGTGTCCACAATGGCCTCCCAGCAGTTGTCCATCCCCGCACACCAAGCAGGAGGCACCTGCACGTACACGAGCACATGACAAATCATAAATCAATTTCAGTGCAATTAATCACAGACGATGTAATCTCATGTTTACCGTCAAGTATTGCTCCTTAGTTAGGGGCAGGTGCACTGCCTGCGCTCTGGTGACTCTGTTTCCTCTGCGGACATGGTAAATTCTTCTGCACAGGAGCTTTGTCTCGTAGAAGAGGTCCTGCACTCGGTGAACACAGACTCTGTTCACCACGTCATCCGCGTCCTCCCTACGTACTCCCTCCGCCAAGGTGTAGTAATCCTACAAGCAAATACAATCAGTAATATACAATTAATGTGATGTTATTATCAGCATAGTGCGATGAACACGTACCCACAGCTCTTTCATCACCCGGTCGGCCTTGCTGTTATAACACCTGCCAGCTCGATCAGTCTGATCGCTGGCGGCGTGCCAGTGGGACCACTTCATGGCGGGCTGCACAACACCATCGATCCTCACCATCCCGGGGTAGTTTGCCCTGCACAGAAGACCCAGGATCCCGTTTACTCACCATCCTGCATGACTCAATGTAGCTTACTCATTTTCCCTAAATGGTGATCTGGTTACACTTTCCTAGAAAAGAAATAGGGTCCTTGATTTATCAAGGACTCATCCATTTACTTTGTTTTACTAGTAGAAGCAATGATCTAATCAAGCACTACACTGGTATATGTATTATGCTAAAGCATGCAGGATGCATATACATCACCATGAGGAAATGCATAAATCACAAATGACACAGTAACATGTGTGCTCTGTTCTCCACTTCGTAAGCTCTGTTCTCACTAGCTCACAGATTCCTCTCATACACCAACACTGCGATTCCCTGTATGCCTGACAGCTGAGTTAACCTATACTAGTACTCCTTTCCATTCATACACTCTGTCACAGTTCTGTGATCAATAATCAGAAATCGGCAGGGAGCTGCTGCCATCAAAACTTCAGATCGACCAGGCTAAGGCAAGATTGAAGTTTCCAAGGACCCATACATGACACTACGAATATAGATTAGCACTGGCATCAAAAGTTCTCATCTGGTTGGAATTGTGTGCCTCTTTTTTCTTGAACTAACACTGGATTAAATACATTCAAACAAGTCCATGTCGGATTAATTTAGTCTGCATATATACAGTTCGTCTACCACAATCATGTCTTTTCTGTGACGGAAAAAAACGAAAATGATAAGGTCTAGAATCCTATGGCTGTGAGCATCAGAATAAGTCATGCATAACGTTTTTTTGCAATCTAAGAAATAGATTAGCAACAAACCTCGGCAATGGATGAGGTTGCAGCCCTTCCTTTCCCGGTGGCGGCGGCTGTGGGGGACCGCCCGGTGGCGGCGGTGGTGGAGGGGAGGAGGCGGCCGCGGCGGTGGAGCTTCTTGTTGTGGGAGAGGAGGGAGTCGTTGTCGGCCTTGACGGCGTCGAGCTGGAGCTTCAGCGCGTCGTAGTCCTTCTCCAGCTGCTTCGTCTTTCACCGCGCGCGCCGGTTCTGCGACGGCGTGGAGGGGAGGAGGCGGCCGCGGCGGTGGGGAGGCACCGGCGACGGCGGGGAGGCGCCGGCGTCGGCGTGGAGCGCGCGGGCACGGGGAGGCGCGGGCGCAAGTGCGGGGGACGGCGGGGAGGCGCCGGCGCGGGGGACGGCGGCGGTGCGGCGGGGATGCGCGGGCGTGCGGTGTGTGTGTCGTCTGCACGATTTGAGGGAGAAACGACTAAGTGAATGCCTCTGTTTACCGAGTGCCTAGATATACGGCACTCGGTAAACTCAAGCACCGCAGCCCAATTACATGTGGGCCTGGTACATGTTTACCGAGTGCCCAGATCTACGGCACTCGGTAAACAGAAGCACCGCAGCCCAATAACATGTGGGCCTGGTACATGTTTACCGAGTGCCTAGATCTACGGCACTCGGTAAAGAGACAGGTGGGCCGTGGCTAATCTTTACCGAGTGTTTGAGGTCACACTCGGTAAAAGTCTCCATTATTTCATGCAAAACAAAAATGAAAAAAATGCCAATTTAATCCTAAAATTCACCAAACTTTCACATGAACTATTTCATGTCATCTATTTACTATCTAAAAAATTCCAAGTTCAAATCATAATGTTGAATTTCACTCTTAATAGAAATCCTACTCGTCATCGTGAATGTTTAGTGTCTCTTTGGGAGATGTACCGGTTCGGCAGCGACAAATGTAAAAATACTTCCGAAACGTTATGAAAATTTTTCTATAATATAGATGTATGCTTCAATGTTAATTCTTCCAATCTCGTGATTTATCAAGTTCGATTTTAATTATTACAATTAAATTTACACGATATGTATCTAATTATCATAAAGAATGAAAATTTTGTGAAATATAGTAAATAAATCGAAATAAACACCATATTTTGGAATGGAGTACTAAATATCATATGTGGATAGAGGAAAAAGAATGAAGGGAACAAACAAGAAATTTGGTTGAATTTTACCGAGTGTTGCGCCAGTACACTCGGTAAAAGATAGTGTTTACCGAGTGTTGTGAACTTACACTCGGTAAAACTTTATTATTACCGAGTGCAAATACTTCTACACTCGGCAAACATGTCATGCCGTGACGCCGTTTGGCGCACGGTTGGTACACTAGGAGACGTGGCAGCTCAATACCGAGTGTCTCTTTTTACCGAGTGCGCCCCTTCGGTAAAATTGTAGTTCTACCGAGTGTTTGAGGTTACCGAGTGTTCGGACTCGGTAAAGAGGTCTACTACCGGGTGTTTATGTTTTCCGAGTGTTGGCACTCGGTAATAAATGTTTTCCGAGTGTCCCGACTTTTGACACTCGGTAATTGTCTGGGCACTCGGTAACTACACAGTCTCCGGTAGTGTATTTTCCTATTTATTTATTTACATTCTCTGTTTTACAAAATATGTTCTGTACATGAATGAGTTGTATTATCTAGAAAATAATTAATAATTGGATTATTTTGTATTTAGTTAATACATATATTAGTACTTAATCATTCATGTTATTATTGTGCCTTGAAAGCATGGGCAGTGGCGGGAAAAATTATGGTGCCTACTGACTAGACTTTATTTTCCTAGTTGACTTACACAGTGAAACAACAATTCCCATGATGGACTTTTACTAAAGTGAAGAGATGGGTTATCATTGTGTTTTTCTGACCTTAAATACTATGTTATTCATATTCTGGCATTTTGCATGCTGAAGGCTGAACCGCTGAAGCACATATGACTGTAATGATCCTTTTGTCTTTTTAAGAGAAGAGGATGTCATATCCATTTGGCAATACAAATCTGCTCCTACCTGTGTATGATCCCACTAGCACAAACTTTTTGGAATCACAGAGGGCTCCTGTCTCTGCAAGACTGCAAACTTTTCTTTTTCCGTTGGTGGTGTTGATTTTCCCTTTTTTATTTTGTTCAGTGTAAATACAAGAGATGGATATATGAGTTTCTTTTTATGTTAAATGTTTTAGGTCATTTTCTTCCTGAAGAGGATGATAAATACCTCGAGCGTGTTAAGGCTGCAGTCGAGGAAGAGGAGCGCCAAGCTGCATCTGCTGCTCGAACTGATGCTGTTAAGGATGCTATTCTGACTGCTGAGGATTCAAGGAAGCCTCCACAGAATGCCAATTCTCAAGAAGGTGGTGTAAATCAGAGAAATACAAACTAGGCTTCGTAACCTAACAAATAACCTGATAATTTTCACTTCATGGCATGGGCAATTACTCAATATACCTACTCAATCAACTTGTCTTTATATTGTCTCTGTTGTAGGTCCGTAGAATGTGGGATTCGTTCATCAGACCTGGAGGAAGCTAAGACTTCTACTTGTTCGTACAATTTCTTCCAAGTTAGCTTAGATGCATTAAGCAAGCATTTCTGTAAGTATTTTCAAGTTTCTGTGCAATTATGGTTTGTGAGCTTGTTTAGTTAACCGTAACAAGATGAAAGGAAGGTTAACCTCGTGAGGAGTTTATTGTGAAATAGCATCTATTGACCATTATTATGGTCTAGCACTACTGGAAAAAGAGACTTTGCCGAGTGCAAAATTCTTTACCAAGTGTAAAAAATCGGGCACTCGGCAAAGAATTGCACTCGACAAGGAGTTCTTTGCCGAGTGCCGGGCACTCGGCAAACAAGGACACTCGGCAAAGGACTTCTTTGCCGAGTGCCAGACTCTCGGCAAAATATCTACACTCGGCATAGGCTGCCCGCGAAACGGCGTTCGGTCACGGCCTTCTTTGCCGAGTGCCTGCTGTTAGGCACTCGGCAAAGATTTGATTTTTTTTTTAAAAAAATTCTTTGCCGAGTGCCTCAGATCTAGCACTCGGCAAAGATTTATTTTTTTTAAATTCTTTGCCGAGTGTCTCAGATCTGGCGCTCGGTAAAGATTTTTTTTTTAAAAATACTTTGCCGAGTGCCCCTGGCACGGCACTCGGTAAAGATTTAATTTTTTTTATATAATTTCTTTGCCGAGTGCTCCTGTGAATGCACACGGCAAAGAGGAAATTTTTAATAAAAAAATTAAAACACTCTTTGCCGAGTGCCTTATGCCTGGCACTCGGCAAAGACACCCTTTGCCGAGTGCCATGCCCCGGCACTCGGCAAAGTTTTTTTGTTTTTTTTGTTTTTGGCCTCCAATTTTTTTGTGCAGCCCTTTTAAAGCACCAGGAACTCCTAGTTACAATTTGGGGATTTTTTGTGGCTTTTTGATATATTTAGTTACTTTATTTCGTTTACTTGAATTTTTCCGAAAAATAGAAATTTGAACTGCACGTGGTACGAATAATGGAGTTTAATGATTTAAAAATTGATAGTCATGTTAGTGAGTGTTGTGAGAGGCCGTATCCAGGAACGGACCCGAAATTTCGGACATCTTGTTCACAAAACATGTCCGCGAAATTGCGTGTGAAGTGTTTTTAAATTCTATAAAAAGCAAACGAAGTCCGAAAATCATGAAACTTGTTGAGATGTCGTGATATCATATGTGGAGGCTATGATAAAAATTTCAGAAGATTTCGTGCACGTTGTCACGTACGATGCTTACAAACCAAGACATCTCTACATGTGAGATCTGATATCACATGTAGAGATGTCCTGGTTTATAAGTATCGTACATGACAACGTGCACGAAATCTTCTGAAATTTTTATCATAGCCTCCACATATGATATCACGACATCTCAACAAGTTTCATGATTTTTGGACTTCGTTTGTTTTTTATAGAATTTAAAAACACTTCACACGCAATTTCGCGGACATGTTTCGTGAACAAGATGTCCGAAATTTCGGGCCCGTTCCTGGATACGGCCTCTCACAACACTTACTAACATGACTATCAATTTTTGAATCATTAAACTCCATTATTCGTACCACGTGCAGTTCAAATTTCTATTTTTCGGAAAAATTCAAGTAAACGAAATAAAGTAACTAAATATATCAAAAAGCCACAAAAAATCTCCAAATTGTAACTAGGAGTTCCTTGTGCTTTAAAAGGGCTGCACAAAAAAATTGGAGGCCAAAAACAAAAAAAACAAAAAAACTTTGCCGAGTGCCGGGACATGGCACTCGGCAAAGGGTGTCTTTGCCGAGTACCAAGCATAAGGCACTCGGCAAAGATGGTTTTAAATTTTTTTTAAAAAATTTCCTCTTTGCCGAGTGCATCCACAGGAGCACTCGGCAAAGAAATTATAAAAAAAATTAAATATTTGTTGAGTGTCGTGCCAGGGGCACTCGGCAAAGTATTTTTTTAAAAAAAATTCTTTGCCGAGTGCCAGATCTGAGACACTCGGCAAAGATTTTTTTTTAAAAAAAATTAAATCTTTGCCGAGTGCCAGATCTGGGACACTCGGCAAAGAAATTTTTTTAATAAAAATCAAATCTTTGCCGAGTGCCTGCCTGATCCGGCACTCGGCAAAGGAGCGGTTGGGACTTAAACGCTTTCGGCCAGCCCGGCAGTCAAGCAGACAGCCGCAGCCAGCCACCGCGCCCACGCCGGCCCGCCTCCGCCCCCGCCCCCGCGCCGCGCCCACGCCGCCCGGCCGCCCGCGCGCTCGCGCCAGCGCCGCCGCTGCCCGCGCGCCCGCTCGCTAGCACCGCCCGCCCCACCGCGCCAGCGCCGCCTGCGCGCCCGTGCCAGCGGCCAGTTCATTCACCGCAACGCAGCAAGCAGCAGCCAGCAGGACGGAGCAGGAGGCAGGAGCAGAGAGGCCAAGCCACTGAGACGGGTAGACGGCGACTCGAGCACTCGGCGAGACTCCACCGCGAGCACGCAAGACCGTGGAGCTGGGCTACAAGACGGCAGCGAGCGCCTTCAGCTTCGGATCATCCGCCTCCATCAAGGTGAGTGGCCTTCTGCTTGAGGACTCGGACCCTATAGAGTTCCAATGCCTGTTGGATTGCTAGCTAGTACCATAAATATCAACACCAGGGCATTGCTTATTAATGCGGTTCTTTGATAGCATAAAATGTAGTTAGTTTGATGCATATATCAGCTGATTGGATCGAAACGAATTAAAATAGCATGTTGAATTGCTGATGCATATGGCCCTGCTAATTTTGACTGTCAAATCAAAAGTTCATTACTGCATAGCGTCGTCAGGTCAGGGCTAGCTTTACCATCCAGCAGCATATCTGTTTGTGCTGAACAAGGAGCCTTGGTTCTCCTACCTTCGGTGCATATCTGGCTGGCTGTGACTTTGTGAAAAGAGCATCATGTGGATTTATTTAGTGTTATTTGGGGTAAGCTTTTTCAAAAGCACAAGCTGCACAAATTGAAATGCTGGATCAGAGTGACGAGTCCTGATTTTATTAGGTTGGCAGTGACGGCTCCTGCTTTTCCTGTTCTATCCAAATGAATCTCCATGTCTTGGATAATCATAATCAGCACCCACCATCTTGCGCGCGGTCACCGTAGGAACAGGATCGGGTGCCGGTCTGCCGGAGTTAGCTCGCTCCATAGAATGGATTTGCAAGGTCTATGGCTGTGGTCATTGAAATCTCAACCTCCATAGAAACCAGAATTTTCAAGTAGCAGTTATATAGTTTGGTTTAGGGGAATTTTACTCTGATTAACTGGGTCTGTGTCAAAAACCAGTAGATCATCTAGGTAACACCAACAGATTGTCTTCGGTTTTAGTTGCCATTCAACAGATAGGAAACAACCGGTTCATTTTACTTGGGTTCTCTTTGAAGGTGCACTTGCTTAGTGTTTTGCATTAGCTAGGTTTATTGGTTGTAGAAATACAGTTACACAGATCGAGTTTGATTACTCTCAAGGGAGGTTCTTCAGGTTCTGATGTTCTATATTAGTTATCTTCTTTCATTCACTATAGCATCCCTGTTTTTTACATATTCCTCAAGACCAGTTGATTGAATTTTCAGAATGCTTAATCACAGGTCACACAGTCAACGGATTTCACTGAGCTTGCAAACCAGGAGCTATGGCTCTCATCTATGAAGTTGGTTGTGAAACCTGACATGCTCTTTGGGAAACGTGGGAAGAGTGGACTTGTGGCCCTCAACCTAGATCTTGCCCAAGTTCGCCAATTTGTCAAGGAGCGGTTGGGAGTTGAGGTACTGTCATGACTAGCATCTTGCCATGCTTTTTTTTTGAAGGTCACCTTGCCATATGCTTTTACCAGCACAAACCTGATCGTTAAAGCTATTTATAATCTGTATGACTGAATTTGCTCATGTATCTAGGTCGAGATGGGTGGCTGCAAAGCTCCAATTACAACCTTCATAGTTGAGCCATTTGTGCCGCATGACCAAGAGTATTACCTTTCGATTGTATCAGAAAGGCTTGGCAGCACCATTAGTTTCTCAGAGTGTGGAGGGTATTGAGACCGAGGAGAACTGGGACAAGGTTAAGACTATCTTTCTTCCCACAGAGAAGCAAATGACACCTGACGCATGTGCTCCATTGATCGCCACCCTGCCATTGGAGGTCAGCTATTGCACTGTTACTTATTTATTTATTATACCATTTGTTTTGTTCCCAGTAAGGCTTGGAACTCGTTGCTGCTGGTCATTCTCAGATTCTTGATTAACCATCAATTCTCAGTTGATTCTCATTGATGATCCGTGCTTGAATTTCAGGTCCGCACAAAAATAGGTGATTTCATTAGAGGTGTATTTTCTGTTTTCCAAGGTACCTCACCCTTGCTTTTCAAAGACAGACAGTTTGTAGTTGTTGCTTTTCCGGTTTCAACACTCAACGTGTGATGCTCTTTGGTTCTTTTGCAGACTTGGATTTCTCATTTCTTGAGATGAACCCATTTACCTTGGTAAATGGTGAACCGTATCCTCTGGATATGAGAGGAGAACTAGATGACACAGCTGCTTTCAAGAACTTTAATAAGTATGATTCAGGCTTTTGATATACCTCACAGATCCCAGTTGCTTCCTTCATACTTCCTCCATCCCAAATTATAAGACGTTTGACTTTTTTGGCTCCAAGTTTGACCACTCGTCTTATTCAAAAAAATTGTGCAAATATAGTCAAATTTAAGTCATTCTTGAAGAACTTTTATTAATAAACTAAGCCACGGCAAAAGAAGTGATATTTTGCACAAATTTTTGAATAAGACGAGTGGTCAAACTTGATGTCAAAAAAGTCAAACGTCTTATAATTTGGGATGGATTGAGTATTAGTCATACCAGCCATATTTATGTGAAAAATATAGGTTTTTCTACTGTATTGTTAATCATAATGAGTGCACGTTGTATTTTTTTCATTTATTGTTCACTTGGTGATGGACTTGTGGACTTTGATGGACTTGTGGATTTATTTGGATGGACTTGAGCACTTATTATTATATATGTGATATATATTGTGATGGATGTGATATGTGCGGATGGATGAGATATATATGTGATGGATGAGATATATATATATATGTGATGAATGAGATATATATGTGATATATGTTTGTATGAATTTATTTGGCATGATGAAATGTAAAAAAAATTGAAAATTGCCATTTTGGGTCACTTTGCCGAGTGCCATGGTCACAGCACTCGGCAAAGCTAGAAAATGGGCGTCCAGAAAACCAGTTTTCCAGCTTTGCCGAGTGCTGTGACCATGGCACTCGGCAAAGAAATATTTTTTTAAAAAATTCCAACTTTGCCAAGTGCCGGACAGAGGGTACTCGGCAAAGAAATTTAAAAAAAAAATAAAAAAATCTTGACGAGTGCTCTGACCATGGCACTCGGTAAAGAATTTTTTTTAAAAAAAATTTAAACTTTGCCAAGCGCAGGGAAGAGAGCACTCGGCAAAGAAATTTAAAAAAAATTAAAAAAATATTTACCGAGTGCCAGCCAGAGGGCACTCGGCAAAGAAATTTAAAAAAAATAAAAAAATCTTTGCCGAGTGCTCTGACCATGCCACTCGGCAAAGATTTTTTTAAAAAAATTTAAACTTTGCTGAGTGCGAGGAAGAGAGCACTCGGCAAAGAAATTTAAAAAAAATTTCAAACTTTGCCGAGTGCCGGCCAGAGGGCACTCGGCAAAGAAATTTTAAAAAAAAATTAAAAAAAATCTTTGCCGAGTGCCTGAAGGTTGGCACTCGGCAAATAAATTTTGTAAAAAAAAAATAAAAAAATCTTTGCCGAGTGCCTCAAGGCTTGGCACTCGGCAAAGAAATTTAAAAAAAATAAAAAAAATCTTTGCCGAGTGCCTGAAGGGTTGGCACTCGGCAAAGATTTTTTTTTAAAAAAAATAAAAAATCTTTGCTGAGTGCCTGAAGGGTTGGCACTCGGCAAAGAATTTTTTTTTAAAAAAAATAAAAATTCTTTGCCGAGTGCCTGCAGGATTGGCACTCGGCAAAGTGACCGTCAACGAAACCGGCGCCGTGACGGTCACTTTTCTTTGCCGAGTGTCACCGGGGCACTCGGCAAAGCCTTTGCCGAGTGCCCGATAAAAGACACTCGGCAAAGAGGGCTTTGCCGATCAATTTTTTGCCGTGTGTTCTTCGACGAGTGCCGCACTCGGCAAAGGCTTTGCCGAGTGCAATTTGGCCTTTGCCAAGTGCCTCAGGCACTCGGCAAAGAACCTGAATCCAGTTGTGTAGACTCTAGGTTAGGAATCGCACTTGAAAAAGGTGCATCTTTGTTGGTCAATGCATGCTGTTTGGAATGGAGTTATTCCAATTTGGAGGAAACAGAATGGACTCCAAAGGAGTTTTGCCTATTCCTGTGAAAGAACTATGTTTTGCTCCAAACAGGCATAATATATTATTCTTCATCTTGAAGTAAAAACACAGATCTAACCCGTCTTCTAGGTGTTCAATTGCATCGATGTTGATGCATTGTTGTGTTTTCAACTTTCAAGTCAGATACACCTATGATAGCTTTTATCTTATTGCTGCTGGAAAAAATATAATTTAGCATGACCATTCATTGTTTTTGCTCGAATATATTCTATTCGTATATAATAGCATATACTAATGTACTAGGGTGACAAAATGGTGCTGTGGTGTGTTAAGCGAATCTCATATAATAGTTTCCCTGATAGTAAATGTTCCACCTGCCTGCAGCCGTATACCTGGGCACTTGGTTCATACTCTTTCTTCCATATATATAAGATTTTACTATTTCGTGGGATCATGTTATATGTGACATGATCAGTTTCATGGCAGCTTACATCTTCTTTAGCGGAAAACATACCAATAAACCATTGCGTGGCTTTGCTACTGAGTAGACTACATATTGTGTTCTTGGCACGTCATAGATAGATTCTTGGCACGTGAAACTGTGGTGCGGAAGAAGCTTCAGTTAGTTGGTGTAACTGCTATGTTGCTCGCGTGCAAGTATGAAGAAGTGAGCGTACCGGTGGTCGAGGATCTGATCTTAATCTGTGATCGCGCCTACACAAGGGCTGATATTCTTGAAATGGTAAAAAATGTGTTGCATGTTGATTTTTAGTGCCAAAAAAAAACAGATAACTGACATTGAAATCTCTGCAGGAGAGGAGGATAGTGAACACACTTAATTTCAATATGTCGGTGCCGACTCCATACTGTTTCATGAGAAGGTTTCTAAAGGTAGCACAATCTGAGAAGAAGGTAAGATACTAATACATACTCCTGTTTTTGTGATCAATAAATCATGTAAGCTATAGGTTTGCTGTACAAGTACATAAACCCTGACAAAATCTTTATACTACTGGACAGCTCAAACTCCTGTGTTTCTTCATGATCGAGCTGAGTTTTGTCGAATACGAGATGCTCCAGTTCTACCCGTCTATGCTAGCAGCTGCTGCCATCTACACAGCTCAATGCACCATGCTTGCTTGGTTTTTTTGTGCTATAGATATATGTTTGGTTATCATAATATGAGTTTGTTTGTTATTATTGTGATTCTTGTACTATAGAAGATGTTTAGAAACTTTTGGCTAAACAAATTTGTTTGGGCCACAATATTACAGTCAAGTTTGCCAGGATACTTGATCATGTATTTTACTCGTCACAGGATGATTTGGGGGAGCACGTGTTGGTAATTTGAATTTTTTTTGGCGAAAATATACACTGTAGGGGCGGTTGGTACTGTAGCCGCCCCTACAAATCGATTTGTAGAGGCGGCTGGTGTTATCGGCCACCCCTACAAGGGGCGGCCGATAACACCAGCCGCATCTATAAATCGATTTGTAGGAGCGATCTGGGAACCGCCTCTACAAATGTCCATTAGCCGCCCCTGAAAATCATATCTGACGTAGTGGAACTCAACCTAAGTGTGCTCTCTATCACGCTTAATAAGTATAAATATCTATACCTATGAAAGGCTTGGAAGGAACCTGATGCTTATGTGATGGCATCATGGATGTGGTGCCCGTTTCATTTCTGCACTACGTCTCCATATATCGGCCTCTGCATGCCTTGGGTCATTAATTGCAGCGCATCTGAGTAAACATAAGCTCCTGTTAAGCGAAGGAAAATAAAAGAAGCATGGAAATTACACTAGTGTTAAAACTTAATCCTGTCAAGTGGCTGATACCAATTACCGTGGCCGGTGGCTGGTTCACACGTGCTGGCTGCCTGGCTACTCAATATAAATAGCTCAACCGCTAACTGAAAATTCCCAAGAGCATATACGGTGAGAACTTTTTTTTTGCAAGGATAGAGATAGAACATTGAGTAGTATAGTTTGCTCAACCTGCCTGTGCAAGTGTGCATAGACAAGGCTAGTGCCAAAAACACCACTTTGATATTCTTTTTATGTCGATTAAACTTGTACTTAAATCGATTAACAAAATGGGAAGTCGCTAAATATGAAAGAATGTTAGAACATATGGGTGAAAACCACGTCAATCAACAAGAGCCCAACCACGTCTAATGGTTCCAAGTCTTTCTATGCGTATGATGCATGTGCGAGAAGACGGTTTTTCTAGGTTTACAAATATAATTTAAATTCATTTTTAGTGTCACTGTTAAGTTGTTTGTTAAGGGAACAGCTTCCAGTTCTTTACAAACTATTAAGATATGTACTTATTTTCTCTACATGGTTATTGAATTACTTTTATACATACATTTGTGGGATATTTTAGTTTTTTGTAATGGAAGAGGTGGGTAATTTATATACAAATTAAAGGGGTTACTTCATATTATGCTTCATAAAAGATGTGGATAGTTTAAAAGGTTACTTTGTCTTAAATGACACTGAATTGGACAAACTTATATGGAAAACATGGGCACCCCTGAACTGCAAGTCTTCGCCTGTCTAGCAGTTCATCACCTATGGATGATAGACCGGCTTCGGTCTCATGGATGGACAAACCATGACATATGCACTTCGTATCAAAATTCGACCAACGAATCCGTGATCCACCTCCTTGTGCACCACAAGTACACGAAGAGGATCTGGAGTGATATCCAATCATGAAAAATATGAAGTGAGATTTTGGTGCACATTGGGTGCTATAGCATTAGTACGGATACATTTTTCAGACGAGGGAAAACAAGTTATCAGAGGTGGGCAATCCGCCACCTCTACCAAGGTGCCTGTGTCAATCAATATTTTCACAAGCGAGGGACTTCTCGTCTAATAAAAATGAACTTGGCAAATAAAAAAGTGGTCAGCCTGATGAGCTCAACGTGCAAGGCCACTGACTGCCATGGAGGCCCACCGTCTTCATCACCGATCCGCAAGTCATCATGCCGTGCCTAGATCTAGTGTTCCGCCATGCCA
Source organism: Miscanthus floridulus (assembly GCF_019320115.1). NCBI lineage: Eukaryota > Viridiplantae > Streptophyta > Magnoliopsida > Poales > Poaceae > Miscanthus > Miscanthus floridulus. The sequence continues at coordinate 15,025,526 of NC_089597.1, forward strand.
CGTAGGCACACTGACCACCATGTATCTAGCAATCCACCAAGCCACGCTGCCAAGCTATGTCCCCTTGACTTGATGCCTGGATCCACACTCAGCTACCATGCCACGCCACCATGCTGACCTGCCTGGATCTGAACCAGACGAGGAGAGCGAAGTCAAGAGATAGAAATGAGTCCTAACGGTGCACCTCATCTACATGACCTCCTCACTGAGGATCCCCTCATCTGCGTCGCTAGCCTTGAGGTAGATCCTAGTCACAGTGCTTTGGATCTTGATCGGCACCACTGGTAGGGAGAGAGCTAGTTGCCTCAGGGAGGGGAAGGGCTGCTCACATGCCATTGCCGTGCCTTTGTCCCTTGGCATGGACGGACTGTCGCTAACAAGAGGATGAGAAGAGGCCATCGTCATGCTTTCTCGCCACCTAGATCTTACCCATTCCTCTACCCCTCTAGATCTAGGTCATGAGAGAGGGATGCCCACGCGCCACGCTGGGCCATGCCTCTCCCTAGAAGTAGAGAGAAGAGCGAGGGAGCGTGGCTGTGGGGGATAAGAGGGCGGCTGTGGGGGAGGAGGGAGACCGAGATTATTAGAGGGAGGGTGCCTATGGGGAGATAGGCTGTTGGCTAGGATTCTCTTCCCTTCTTTACATATCTTGGTTGGCTTCAATTAACAGAGGTGAGCCTCTTAAGAGGCCCACCTCTGAAAATGACCTCTATTTTAGAGGAGGCCCTCTTAAGAGGCAAGAGGCGGGGGTGCCGTCGAAAATGGTCTATCCACCTCTGAAAATCACTGTGTACTTTGGGAGATAAGCGTACTTTGTGACCGCCTCTGTAATAAAATGACATTTCTCTAAAATCGATTTTGTGCTAGTGTAAATACCAAGTGAGATGTTACGGATGAGCTAAACACCTTTCTCCTTTTATGTGCTTTGTGTGGCTTTCCTTGGCCATGTTCTTTTATTTTTTCTTAAATTGTTTGCATTTTCTTTTGGAAACTCCCCTTCAAGTGGTAGGATTTGTACTTGATGTGTCTCTAGTTATGCAACAAATATAATTTAGCAATGTGTTTTACATGCCTTTAAGAATTGCAAAATCTTGTGTCACAGTAAACATAAAGCAGATGAAAGCTTCTGACAAGAGCTTGTTTGTAGTTGAGGGTTTGGTCGTCTCTTGTTAAGAACATGTGCGTTTGTAATAGAGAAGGTGGTCAGATTTTGCTTTCTTGAGGTGTTTTTTTGCAACTGCGTCTACTAAAGGGCACTCTAGAAATTTTCTAGGGAGCGAGTATGCAACCATCCCTAGAAATAGGTTTGTATCATTACAATTCCTGAAAATCGATTTTCATGGCTAGTTTGCAAGCTGGATCTCTCAAAATAGCATTTATATGGGTGTCGAAATGATAAACCACTGCTGCAAACTGCATCGTGCTAGATATTTTTGCCTATCAGTTGCCCGACAGAATTTGTTTTTTCATTTTCCTTATATTTTTCAGCACACAAGGATAGTGTGGTTTTCAGTAGTGACCGTCTCTGAAAGAAAAATGACATGCGTTTGAAAGCAGTTATATGTAGTAGTGAAGATATACATTTGGTTACTTCTGGACTATGATGACATCTGTTGGTTAAGTAACTAATTTCAACTACTTTATGCTCTTCTCCTGTATTGAGTTGCTTGCACCGATCAGTTCAACTATATGGTTCTAATTAATGTTGATATGCTTACTTAGCATCGACATGACATCTATGTTATTGATTTTTTAGAATTCATATACATATCAGTTTTGGCCACACATCATAGTTATAAAAGACAAATTTCAGTAGGATCCACATGTTGGGCCTGTTGGACGTATGTATGGTCATTCCCGGTTGATTTCTGACAGCACAAATTGCCACAACCAGAATATTAAATTTTTCCTAGTGAGGGTTCTCCTAGTGTTTTGGCATTCAAAAGTTAGTATAAATTTTCTCTACTAAATTCCTCCCGGTGAGATTGCCATGTGCTATGACTAGTGGTCGTGTTTTATTACTATTTAAAAATATTAGAAGAATTCCATCATTTTGGTAGTGTGCTGACCTCAACTCGTGTTCCCTTGACAAATAGCTCAAGACGTCTGAGACAACCCAATCAAACTGGGTTAATTCCTAATAAGCCTACACAATATCTCATTGCAATTCAATGTGAGTGTGATCTCTGTCACAAACAGTACCCATATCTCAATCTTTATGAAAAAATTGGCACCGATTGTTAAGACCTATGAAAAAGGCAACCTATTGGAGCTTGATTGAAAGCACGGTGTTTTGGGTGGGTGAACTGAGCTTGATTTCAATTACTAATTTGTTTGTTCATTATGCTTGTCCAAATATAAGCTTGTGAATGAAATAGCCACTTTCATATTCCTTTTCGTGTTATTTATGTTTGGTGGGATATACAAGCATAAATTGAATAAAAGAAAGGGACATGGAACGGATAATCAAATTACGTTGTATCTTCAAGTGCCTTTGACCTGCGTATGACGAGCTTCAGATCCACCAATCACCATAGACGGTTTGCACTCAATGGTCCAAGCCAGGGGCAGAGCTAGGCTACACTACTACAGAAATGAGATCAGTCCCGGTTGGGAACTAGCTCTACTTCCGGTTTCCCAACCGGGACTAGCAATCCGGGACTAAACCGGGACTAAAGATCCTCCCAGCTTTAAAAAAAATAATGCCTCCCACCGCTGCACCCCGTGAGATTCGAACCCAAGACCTCATGCACTGCCTCGCGTGTAGCTTACCACCCCACCTACACAACACATCTAACAATGGATGTGATGCTTTCCTTTTGAACTAACCCATCGGGGGGACCTACCAACCGGGACTAAAGGGTCCTTTAGTCTAGGTTGGTATTACCAACCGGGACTAAATGTTGGAGGACTTTTAGTCCTGGTTGGTAGCTCCAACCGGGAGTAAAGGTCCACCTTTAGTCCCGGTTGGTGTCTCCAACCGGGACTAAAGGTCCCCTGCCACTGTGCCGAGCGCAGTAGCCGTTGGGCAGGGACCTTTAGTCCCGGTTGGAGACACCAACCGGGACTAAAGGCCTCTCTAGTCCCGGGGCCAAAAAAATGTCGAGGCTAATACCAAATTGGGACATCGTTCTAAAGTCTGTTCTCTAGTAGTGCTAGTTTGTAGGGTCAGTCGACCCCTATAAAATGTTGTTAATCCTGTAGAAATTGGCTGTTCATCACTAGTAGTGACCCCACTGGTACAATAGAGATGACCCCAATGAGCTTGATGCCTGGCTTCACCCTTGGTCGAAGCAATTATAGTCCTCACTAGGCGGACGCGGGTCGAACGTGTAGGTCATACATAGAGTCATTCTCAATCATTTCGGGGTGTACACATCACAGCTCTTTCTAGTGGCCATAAGAAATAGGCGGATATGCTAAAGAAACCAAATCAGAAAATTCCAATTCCTGATTCCTTCTAAGCCTACACAATGTCTCGTCTAAACTCAACGTAAATGTGTTCTCTATCATGTAAGTATCCTTATCTATTAATGTGGAAGGCTTGGAAGGAAGCTGATGCTTATATGGTGGCATCATGGCTGTGTTTGGCCTCTGCATATCTTCGGGCATATGTTAATGCAGCGCATATGAATAATAATAAACTCATGTAAAGAAAAGGAAAATAAAAAAAGCATGGAAATTACAATGGAGTTAAAACTTAATCATGTCCGTTTGCATGCCCTAGCTCTCTGGCCGCTCAATATAAATAGCTCACTGCTAATTAAAAATTTCTTAGAGCGCACATGGATATAGAATATTTTAATGCCCTTTAGAAATTACTTGTTGCATTTTATTTTACATGATCTTCTATGCGGATCATTGACCACTAATTTCTTTTAGGTTATTCGGACTTATGAGAATGTGCGATTATGTTAGAATACAAATTTAGACTTATAGTTACATATTTTCAAAATAAATAATTTCAATACTGGTCATATTTGTAGCTTTCAAGGTTTGACTAAATCTTATCCTAAATGGTACCAAATGGAGCCTACATAGACCCACCATATGAAAACAAAATTGAATGAGGTTGATTCCCGACACCTTGTAAGCCTACACATAATGTCTCTCGTCCAAACTCAATACTAGCTAGTGCAGTCTTTATCACTTATGCATTCATATCTCAAATTGTTGAGGAATTAGCATCGAGAGTTATGAAAGGCTAGGAAGGAACCTGATGTTTATGGTAGCATAGTGTGTATCATGTGGTGGACTTTCATTTCTGCATCACGTTTCCCTGATATGGACCTCTTTCTGACCACGGGCTTTAATGCCGCTCATCGAAATGAGCATCGCCTCCTCCAAACAAAAGTGAAAATAAATTAACAATCATGAATAATATTACACTGGAGTTAAGTTTGAGTAAGTGAAGTGGCCATAGCAAGCACTTCGCACGTGCTGGGTGCTCAAAATAAATTGCCATGGCTAACTGAAATTTTTTAAAAGTACACATGTATATAGAATACTTGGGTACGGTTTATATTTGATGTGTTTCCAGTGATCCAGTCATCTACTCCATATACAATTCAGCAAAGTGTTTTTTTTTTCTTGCTATTCTTCAGTAAGATTTCTTTTTTTGGGGAATCAGGAGGAGCCAGGGGCTCCTACTGTAATTAAATTAAAACAGAGAGTACAAATTACAAACAAAACAGGCAGGGAGAACAAGCAGACAGAGAGCAGAGTCTATCACTGCTTTCCTTGTATAGTAAATAAACTTTAAAAAAAAGCATAAATGCATATTAGTTAGCTGAAAGGAAGTTCTGAATGCCTTTTAATCATTTGGATGCAGTGTGATCTCTACCAGTTGAATCCTGACTATCGTCTACCGTACGAAATGGCTTATGGAGGCTTTAGCATCAGCATAGTTGGTAGCCTTTTCATTTTCCATGAATAAAACAAGGGAGGAATCAATACCCAGTGAGCTCGGGACACCCTAGCTAGCAGTGGTACTAGCCACAAGGACACCTGATTGCTTCAAGACTTTATAAATGCCCTTTGGTTGAGTATAACTGAGCTTAGCAACATCAATATTCTCTTGAAATAGATTTTAAAATCCCAGAAAACCTGAATCAAATGTCCACGATCAAGCTCCCGATGCTTTCTAATCCAACTGCCGGATGCATATTTTTTCTTTTGCTGTCGCCCACTAGAGGAATTATCACTGACTGCCTCACCACTGCGTTATATGGGCATCTGTGTTGAATGCCTAGGTTTACTCACAGTAGCTGGTTGGTGGATCCTGATCAGATGAAGCCGCAACTAGCCGTGCAGGGTCGGTTCTAGAGGTGTAGTTGGTGCAACGGCTTAGGGCTCAGCCGAGAGAGGGACCCAACAGGTATGCAACCTCCATAGCCCGTTAGCCAATATGTCCTCCCAACACCCCAGCCCACAAGAGCCCAAAAGTTATTGGCAAGCACTGTCTAGCCGTACACAACATATATGCTCAACGTGTGGTCCAACTGCATGCCACGTAGCCGCACCATGCCAGCGCATCCGACTTGTCTACGACCATTGGTGTGTGTAGGACACACCTGTATTTGCTCCCGCTGCATGGATGGTGGACCGCACGTGCCCACGAGGATCACTTTGCTTGACTCTGATTCTGCTCACGAATGAGGTTGAACCATGGGTCGAGTGGGGTTGATTATGACGCCTTCTAAGCCTACACACAACGTGACAGAATTGGGCACTGACTGTGTTAATCTGGCATGCCATTGTAGAATATATCGAGATGCTGGCATTACTGACGAATGAGGATGATCCTCAATTCAAACGAGGTTGATTCCTGACGCCTTCTAAGCCTACACACAATGTGACGGAAATATTGGGAACTGACTGTGTTGATGAGAAAGGCATTGTGGAATGGATGTGGTGGCTCTTAGCTTCCATTTGTGCATCCCTCTGCCTTATATTGGCCTCTGATTGTCATTCAACTTTAATGCAGCCCATGTAATTAAAGTAAGCACAAACGCTGTAATAAAGAAATTAGATGAGCACCAACTCCTAGAAACTAAAGGAAATAAAGTAAAATAAGAATGAAAATTACACTAGAGTAGAATTTAAGTTAGTCAAATGACAGATAAACGACCTCTAAAATAGACAAGGCCGGCCTCACTAACAGCAAATGCAATGATACTCCCTTTAACTTACTCACTAGGAGATATACCATAAAAAAAATCTGTGTCATGAAGAAAAAAATTAACTAACCTAAGAAAAAAAATCAAATCCCTTAATCACGGGAGAAGACACGGAAATGTTGTGGGTAAAGCGTTCGTTTCGTCCGGACACGTGTTGGTGGGCCTCGATGCCCGCCCGAACGGCCCAACAGGCAACACCGCCATCAGCACAGAAATAAAAATAAAAAATCGCCACTCTCACCTTCCTCTCGATTCGCCGCTGTGCCCACATCCATTCTCAAACCCACTCACCGTGCCCGCATCGCCGTGGCGTGCTCCACCACGACCGCAATGCAGCGACGTGCTGCACCGTGCCCGAGCGCCAGCGCTTGCCTTCCTGTTTCCCAACCACCACTCACCACTCGCCGCCGAGTTCTCCGAGACGACGCGGCACGGTCCACGGCAACTACTCCTGCGTGGCGTTCTTCATTGCGTCCAGCCACTTGCCTGCCGCCATGCCCCTCTCCATTGCACCCAAGCGCCGCTTGTTGGCTACTATAGTTCCCCAGGCCACCAGGTAGGCCATGGCTGCTGGCGACGTCATGTTTCAAGTGTTTCATGTGTTTTAGAAGTTGTTTTCAAGTGTTCCATGGGGATGTTGTGTATGTTGCAATGGCTATTTACGCATGTCGCAAGTATATGTTTAAGTGTTTTGGTTGTTTTAGACGTATGTTTTAAGTGTTTCATCCGGATGTTGCAGAAGTATATCTGGATGTTGCATAACTTGCATGTTGCAAGTGTATGTTTTAAGTGTTTCAGGTGTTTCATACGTATGTTGCAAGTGTTTTATCTTGATGTTGCAAAACTAGATCTCGATGTTGCCTGCATTTGCAATGGCTTTCAAGTGTTTTCAGGTGTTTTGCAAGTGTTTCAGACGTATGTTGCAAGTGTTTCAACTATTTTGGACGTATATTGCAAGTGTTTAGTGTTGTACAAGTTGCCATGTTACCTCCTGCCGCAGCCGCCTGCTGTAGTTGCTGGGGCACTGGAAAGCGTACGAGGCACGAGCGGTCCCCGCTTGCCCGCGCGTGGAAAGCGTATGAGGCACGAGTGTCGAGTGGTCTCTACGTGTTGTCGGTCGGGCGAGTGACGCGTGCGGTCCGGGTGTTGTGGGCCCCCGCGTGGGCGCACCAGGTGTAGGTGCGGGAAGCCAGACGTCCAGGCGCTAGCAATCCCTGAGAAGACACGAGTAGCAGCGCGGCCCTCAATTCCTGACTAGTGCGCTGCCGATTTTTTTTGAAATAATATTATTTTAATAATTAACTCCGCCTATGTTGTCTCAACATAGCAGGTCCCAAGCCCTGGTAAAGGAGGAGGGTTGTGATAGGCGTGGCGAGCCAACGTTAAATCTAGCCATTCTAATGGAGATGAAACCCGAAAGAAAACCGTTGGGGCGTAACCCTCTTAGCGACGCGCCATATCAGAACCCGGGTATGGTGTTAAATGAGCAAGGGCCGGGTCGTCACCCCCGTGATGCGCCGTGTCGCGATCTAGGCACGGTGTCAAGTGAGCAAGGATCGGGTCGTCGCATCCTTAGTGGCGCGCTACATCGGCGCCCGGGTGTAGTGAAAAATGAGTAAGGGTCTTCACATCTGAGTCGATGGGTGCAAAGGGTAAGGAAGCTAGTCGAACCAACTAGGATCCATTTAGGTAGTTGGAATGTAGGGTCACTTACAGGTAAGCTAAGAGAATTAGTTGATACCGCGACTAGGAGGCGTGTAAATATATTATGCGTTCAAGAGACTAAATAGAAGGGTCAGAAGGCGAAGGAGGTGGACAATATAGGTTTTAAGCTTTGATACACAGGGACAGTTGCGAATAGAAATGGAGTAGGAGTTTTGATTGATAAGAGCCTCAAGAATAGTGTGGTGGGAGTGAGAAGGCAAGGAGATAGGATTATCTTAGTTAAGCTTGTCATTGGTGATATGGCCTTGAACGTAATTAGTGCGTATGCCCCCCAAGTAGGCCTCGATGAGAGTGCTAAGAGATAGTTCTGGGAAGACTTAGATGGCCTGATTAGAGCTGTACCTAGTATTGAGAAGCTTTTTATAGGAGGAGATCTTAATGGGCATGTAGGTACTACAAGCGCAGGTTTCAAGGCAGTTCATGGAGGTTTTGGGTATGGTAGTAGGAATCATAAGGGGGAGGAAGTTCTGGACTTCGTGGTAGCTTTTGACCTAATGATAGCCAACACTTTCTTTAGAAAAAGAGAATCTCATCTAGTGACCTTCAGTAGCGGACAACACTCTAGCCAGATTGACTTTGTCCTCACAAGAAGAAAGGACAAACGAGCATGCTTGGGTTGCAAGGTGATACCAGGGGAGTGTGTTGTTTCTCAACATAAGCTTTTGGTGATAGACTTTCATTTTCAGGTGCATGCCCATAGGGATAAATAAGCTAAGATTGAAAGAACAAAGTGGTGAAAACTGAAAGGGGAGACGTCAGAGGTATTCAGGGAAAGGGTTATCAAAGAGGGCTCTTGGAAGGAAGAAGAGGACATAAACAACATGTGGGAGAAGATGGCAACCAACATTCGGAAGGTAGCCTCAGAGGTGTGTGGAGTAACCAAAGGAAGTGGAGGCGAGGCTAAAGATACTTGGTGGTGGAACGAGGAAGTCCAAAGGGCTATTAAGGAGAAGAAAGAATGCTATAGACACTTGTACCATGATAGGAGTGTGGACAACATAGAGAAGTACAAGGTGGCAAAGAAGACTGTAAAGCGAGCTGTAAGTATGGCAAAGGGTAGAGTATACGAGGATCTTTACCAATGTTTGAGTATGAAGGAAGGAGAGAAGGACATTTATAGGATGGCTAGGGTTCGTGAGAGAAAGACAAGGGACTCCAACCAAGTTAAGTGTATTAAGGACGAAAGGGAGCATCTCTTGGTGAAGGAGGATGAGATCCGACATCGATGGCAAGAGTATTTTGACAAATTATTCAATGGTGAGAATACGGACACAACCTTTTAGTTGGATGACTCTTTTGATAACACCAATAGGCGCTTTGTGTGGAGAATCCAAGAATCTGAGATCAGAGAGGCGTTGAAAAGGATGAAAGGAGGTAAGGCGATGGGACCGGATGGTATCCCAATCGAGGTGTGGAGATGCCTCGGGGACATAGCTATAGTATGGCTAACCAAGCTGTTCAACCATATTTTTCAATCGAACAAGATGCCTGATGAGCGAAGGAGAAGTATATTGGTACCGATCTACAAGAATAAAGTGGATATTCAAAGTTGTACTAATTACCGGGGAATTAAGTTGATGAGCCATACTATGAAGCTATGGGAGAGAGTTATCGAGCATCGCTTGAGAGCAATAACGCGGGTCTCTATGAACCAATTTGATTTCATGCTCGGAAGGTCAACCATGGAAGCCATTTTCTTAATAAGACAAGTTATGGAGCGGTATAGGGAGAAGAAGAAGGACCTACACATGGTTTTTATTGACTTGGAGAAGGCTTATGATAAAATACCAAGGAATGTTATGTGGTGGGCTTTGGACAAACATAAAGTCGCAACGAAGTACGTCGGGCTCATTAAGGACATGTACAACAATGTTATGACTAGAGTTCGAACAATTGATGGAGACACGGATGACTTCCCAATTAGGATAGGACTACATCAAGGGTCAGCTTTGAGCCCTTATTTGTTTGCCTTAGTGATGGATGAGGTCACAAGGGACATACAAGGGGACATCCCGTGGTGTATGCTTTTCATGGATGATGTAGTGCTAGTTTATGAAAGCCGGACAAGAGTGAATTAGAAACTGGAGTTATGGCGGGAGACTTTGGAGTCCAAAGGTTTTGGACTCAGTAGAACTAAAACTGAGTATATGAGATGTGACTTTGGGACTACTACTCGGGAGGAGGAAGATATTAGTTTGGAAGGTCAAGTAGTGCCTAGGAAGGATACCTTTCGATATTTAGGATCAATGCTATAGAGAGATGGGGATATTGATGAAGATGTTAGCTATAGAATCAAAGCAGGGTGGATGAAGTGGCGGCAAGCATCTTGTGTCCTATGTGACAAAAGGGTACCACAGAAGCTAAAAGGTAAGTTTTATAGGATGATGATTAGACCTGCTATGTTGTATGGTGCAGAATGTTGGCCTACAAAAAGACGACATGTTCAACAGATAAGTGTCGCGGAAATGCGTATGTTGCGTTGGATTTGCGGTCATACAAGAAGGGATCGAGTTCGGAATGATGATACACGTGATAGATTAGGGGTAGCACCAATTGAAGAAAAGCTTGTCCAACACCGGTTGAGATAGTTTGGACATGTCCAACGGAGACCTCCAGAGGCACCGGTGCATAGTGGAATCCTAAGCCAGGATAGTAACGTGAAGAGAGGCAGAGGAAGACCAAAGTTGACTTGGATAGAGGCAACAAAAGGGGACTTGAAAGGATGGAATATACCCAAAGACTTAGCCTTAGATAGGAGTGCTTGGAAGACAACTATTCATGTGCCTGAACCTTGATTACTTCTGCTGGATTTTAAATCTAGCCTACCCCAACTTGTTTGGGACTTAAAGGCTTTGTTGTTGTTGTTGTTGAATATTATTTTAATAATTAATTGTAGATCTATAAGCTGTAATAATAAAATTGCAAATTTAGGTGTCAGTCAGCGAACTAGAAGCCGATAAGAGTCTAATCGGCGTTCCAGGAGCTGATGTGATCCTGTCGGCGTTTGGGCTACTGATAGGAGGACTCACATAGTACGGGCATCCATTGAAGTGGGTGTTATCATTGCCGATAGAGTAATCGGCATTCCATGGGCCGATATCTCCCAGCCACACACGGCCACGCGGCATTAGTGGACGGATGTGTTTTTTCTTTCTTTTTCTATGGTTAGTTATTTATTGATAGTTAGTTAGATAAAAAATAGTATATATTTCAGGCACATATTTAATATGTATAAGTATTTACATATTCAAAAGATGTAGAATCATATTTTCTTAGTTAGGAAAAATTACTTTATTTGTTCGATAATTTGCTATAGGACACTCTTTAATGGCGATATTTGCTTATGGACATCGCTCAATGCTGTCTTTGCTAAAAATTTAAACCATAAATTTAAATGATTTTAATTTTTAGGTTATTTTAGGTCTTGTTTGATTCATAAACCTGGGGTCCCTCATGGACTTGCTTCCCAGTAAAAAGCTTGGCCTTGCAGGCGATGTTGCAAACGATGCGCAACTCCTAGGACGACCCAAATACCTAACGACAGGCTAGAAGGGCGATCCAATCTCTGGCCGAAAGGCCTAGCCAAGGAGGAATGGCGCCTGCTTCTGACTCCGGCCTGCCTCTCCGACCGGAAGGCCTTGCTTCCGACTCCGGCCCGCCTCTCCGACTGGAAGGCCTCGCTTCCGACTCCAGCCCGCCTCTCTGACCGGAAGGCCTAGTCGAGGAGGAATGAGGCCCGCTTTCAACTCCGACCCACGTCTCCAACCGGGGATGCACCGGACCTCTGCTTATAGCTCTTCTCCGACTGGTGTAGTCGGAGCCGACTGGGACCAACCGACCAGGGACGCCTGCTTGGTGAGGACCTAGGAAATGAGCGGAGCAAGTAAAGGCAGGATGCTCAAGTCAACTGCAATACCAAGGACCGTACCCTATACACCTGTAGTACAGTATCAACATGGCATGTCAGAAGGGTGCCCTACCACCTTCCAGGCATGTCAGAGCCCCAGCAGTGTTGTGGGTGCCGATATTTGCCCTACAGTGTTGTGGGAGCCCTCAACTCCCATACCAGACGAACACGGTAAAACCCCCCACATGCCTCTAGGCATCAACAGTATGGTAGGCACTGGCACCCGCCATACCAAAAGAAGACAATGGAACCTCCCACATACATCTGACATTAACAGTGTTATGGGCACCTACAATTATCTTGTACCCGACGGCGTGGGCAACAAGACTTAGTAGCATACGTACTCTCTCTCACTTGTAAAGGCCATCCCCTTCATCTATAAAAGTGGACGCGCTCTCTCCCAAACATAGAGGATTCAACCACCAGCGGATCCATTCACGATCAATCTCACAAACACAGAACACTCGCTCGAATACTTAGCACACGTAGGAGCTCCCGTCCCTCTCGGCCCTTTAGTCCGGAGTCCGACCGTACCTCTTGCACCCCCATCTTTCTCCCTCTCGTTTATAAACCCACATCAAACTTCGAGCACCTAGGCTCAGGAATAAAGTCACCGACTGACTCAAACAGGACGTAGGGCACGTTGCCTAAACCAGTATAAACCCTATGTCATTGAGTGCTAGGCCACATCCGATCACAACATATGGCAAAACTACAAATATTTATGTGTTGGTCACTTTCTGCACCAACAGTTGGCGCCGTCCGTGGGGAAGACGCCAAACGTTCACGCTTTAGGTCATCAGATGGCCAACCTTTTCGCCACCTTTGCCATGGTGGGCTCGAGCGATACGATTCGCTTTGGCTCACTAGAGTTTCCCACACTCCCACCTGTTGGGATGTGGGTTCCACCTATCTTTGAGCCATCCCAGGCCTTCCTCTTTGGAAGCCTGGACTTTGTCGCCGACCGCTCGGCGTGCTGCACCTCCTCGAGGAGGCACTTGTTTTAGCACCCGTTGGAGGAGGCGCGTCCTCCATCGGCTCCAGGACACCCGACGACTTCAATGGTGAGGCGCCTACGCTTCATTCTGAGCATACGCTCTGCTCAAACCCCACTATGAGTAATGCACGCACTGTTATTTACTCGCTATTTACTGTCTTTCGCCGATTCTCCAGAGGGACCTTGTTGTCCCTGCTGCAAACGCCATGCGACCGGTTCCCCTATGGCCTCACGTCCCCCCCGGACGCGTATGCCCGGGGGCTCCAAAGGATGCTGGTGCCACCCCCTCTCACATCCGAATTCGTGGGGATGGCAAGCTACGCTCCCGCCTCTTTTCACGACCTCATGGATGACGATGTGGAGAGCGATGACTCCAGCATCGGCGACGTCGTGGCAACCAGCCACCCTCTGTCCTATGAGTGTGCTATGGCGGATGCTCCGAGACAGCCGCCGGTGGTGGCGAAGTCTCTATAGACCCACACCCCTCCGGACCCTCACAAGGATGCCCTCGCCTATGCATAGGCGCACGGCGAGGAGCAAAGACAAAGGCGGCAGAACCAGCCACCACCTATGCCCAGACGCATCGCTCCATCCACTCGCCTCTATAGCTGCCAGGCATGAAACATGAGGGTATAGCTGTGCCATAGCCTAACTCGGCACCCGCTCCACACCGACCGTCTATGTGCGAATGCCTTAGGCCCAGCCAAGACGCTCGTAGCATCATCAGCAACCGGCATCAGGCCTGACATGATGATGACGTCCATCAAGCGATGGTGTGAGCAGAGGACATGGGCTCCGGCCGGACCATCGAGGAGATAGGTGAAACACACCCCAGGCGCAGTCATCGACCCAATGACCGGAGTCCTAGCCCCGATGGACCAGGACCACGGGCCTTTGCCTCACGCATCTAGATAGCTCCGTTCCCACAACGCTTCCGACCACCTACCAACATTGCCAAGTATACCGGGGAGACGAACCCCGGTATATGGCTCGAAGACTTTTGGCTCACCTACCAAGCCGGAGGAGTGGATGATGACCACTTCATCATTCAGTACCTCCCCATCTGCATAGAGGAACATGTTCGAGTGTGGCTCGAATTCCTCCCGCACAACAGCATCCATGACTGGGCGGACCTCAAGAGGGTTTTCATCAAGAACTTCTAGGGGACGTACGTCCGCCCTGGGAACTCCTGGGACCTCAAGAGCTGCCAGCAGGAGCCCAATGAGTCCCTATGGGATTACATCCATAGATTCTCGAAGTGGTGTAACTCCCTTCCTGATGTCGTCGACATGGACATCATTAGTGCCTTCCTCTTTGAGATAACCTGCGAGTCCCTGATCCACAAGCTTGGCTGCCTGAAGCCCTGAACCACCCGCGACCTGCTCGATGTTGCCACAAACCACGCCTCTGGCGAGTAGGCGGTTGGAGTAGTCTTCAATGGAGGATAGGACAAGGGCAAGACCAAGCGCAAGGACCAAGAAAAGGCCCCCTCCATGTAGAGGGGCAAGAAGAATAATAAGGATCGACGCCGAACGGCCAACTCCGCGTTGGTCGCCACAACTGATCGCGCAGGCAAGTAGCCCCAGTAGGGCCTGCCTGACCACTTTAACAAGCTCATGGATAGCCCATGCACCAACCATGCTTACCCCATCAAGTACCTCTACAAGGACTATGAGCTCCTCAAGCATTTCCTCTAACAGGTCGGTGGGCTGAAAGAAGGAAAGGACAAGGAGGCAACAGCCAAGAAAAGAGGCGCAGCGGGCAAAGATGGGGATAGCTTCCCCGACCCTAAGGAATGCATCATGATCTTCGGGGGATCCGATGCCGTCTACTCCAAATGCCAGCACAAAATGCACCATCGAGAGGCGTGCGTCGCCGAAACAGCCATCCCCTCCTTCCTTCGCTGGTCAGAATCTTCGATCACTTTTGAGTAGAGGGACCATCCATCCCACGTTGCTAGACTAGGACGCTACCCGCCCATCGTTGACCCCATCATCCGCAAGAAGTGCCTCACCACGGTGCTGATGGACAGAGGCAGTGTCCTCAACATCCGACCAGTGAGCTCTCCCTTCCATGGCGTGATCTCGGGAGCACAGGCATACCCACTCGAGTAGATCGACCTACCCATCATGTTTGGCGACCGAGCCAACTTCCGCTCAAAGGTGCTCACCTTCGAGGTGGTGGACTTCCTAGTGTCTTACCACGCCATCTTGGGACGGCCATGCTATGCCAAGTTCATGGTGGTCCCCAGCTACACCTACCTAAAGCTGAAGATGCTGGGACCGAATGGTGTCATCACTGTGGGTAGCACCTTCTCGCATGCCTTCATGTGTGATCACGAGCATTTCAAGCTCGCCACTACCGTCATCAACTCGTCCGAGCTCCCGCGGCTCAAGGAGTCGTTGACACCAGCAGTCTCGAACTGCAACAAACCAACCCCCTCGACGACCTTCCTCCCACTCAAGGAAACTAAGGTGGTGGGGACCGACCCCACTGACCCAACCAAGATGGTGAGAATCAGGACCCAACTCCCGACCAAATAGAAATGTGAGCTCGTCGACTTCCTGTGCGCCAATCGCGATGTCTTCGCATGGAAACCTTCTGACATGCCGAGCATACCGCGGGAGGTCGTCGAGCACGCACTATGCCTCATCCTAGGCTCAAAGCCCACCAAGCAGCGCCTACATCGCTTTGACAATGAGAGGCGCAGGGCATAGGTGAGGAGGTCTCCAAACTCCTAGCAGCCGTATTCATCATAGAGGTATTCCACTCCAACTGGCTTGCCAATCATGTTCTTGTTAAAAAGAAGACCGGGAAATGGATAATATGCAGTGATTATACTGGCCTTAACAAAGCGTGTCCAAAGGATCACTTTCCTTTACCGCGCATAGACTAGATAGTCGACTCCACCTCGAGATGCGAGATCCTCTCCTTTTTGGATGCCTACTCAGGCTATCACTAGATCGCGATGAAAGAGACTGATCAGCTCGCAACCTCATTCATCACCCCATATGGTTCGTACTATTATGTAACCATGCCCTTTGGTCTAAAGAACGCTGGCGCCACCTACCAAAGGTGCATGCAGCAATTCTTCGCCAATCAAATTGACCCGCTCGATCAGCCTGATCAAGCCAAGCGGTTGAAACCAACAATTGCCGTTTATGTTGATGACATAGTGGTCAAAATGGCTCAAGCTTGCGACCTGATCGCGAACTTGGCCGCGACATTCGCAAATCTCCAAAGGCTCAACATCAAATTGAATCCCAAAAAAATGTGTTTTCGGGGTTCCGAAGGGGAAGCTGCTTGGATACATCGTGTCCGAACACGGTACCAAGTCCAACCCCAAAAAAATCGTGGCCATCTCCAACATGGGCCCTATATGCAACGTCAAGGGCATACAATGGCTCACCAGCTGTCTGGCTGCCTTGAGCTGGTTCATCTCCTGGCTCAGCGAGCGAGGGATGCCTCTCTACAAGCTACTCAAAAGGACAGACACGTTTGTCTGGACTGAGGAAGCACAGCAGGCTTTGGAGAGTGTCAAAGCGTCACTGACATCAGCCCCAATCCTTGTCGCTCCTGAACGAGGAGAACCCCTCCTCTACATCGTGGCAAGCAACCACGTGGTAAGCGCCGCCCTAGTCGTCGAAAGGGAGGAGCCAGGACACCACATTAAGGTCCAACGACCCGTATACTTCATCAGAGAGGTACTCACCAACCCCAAGGTTTGGTACCCCCAGGTGCAAAAACTCCTATACGCCGTGCTGATGGCGACCTAGAAGCTCCTACACTACTTCACCGACCACAAAGTCACGGTCATCATTTCATACCCGCTCGGGGACATCGTCCGCAACCGCGATGTTGCGGGATGGATCTCCAACTAGGCACTCGAACTCTTGGGCCACGACATTAGGTATATCCCCCGTACCACTATTAAGTCTCAGGCTCTCGTAGATTTTGTTGCTGAATGGACGGAGGTCCAGCTATCGACCCAGACATCACCCATGAGTACTGGACGATGTACTTCGATGGGTCTGTCATGGCGCTCGGCTCAAGGGCTAGAGTGGTTCTGATCTCCCTAGATGGGAGCAGGCTCCGCTATAGCATTTGCCTCCACTTTTCAGCCTCAACAACACCGCAGAGTATGAGGCCCTCATCAACGGACTATGCATCGCCATCGAGCTCGGCGCTACATGACTCTACGTTCATGGAGACTCAGAGCTGGTCATCGACTAGGTCATGAAGGAGTCCTCCTACAAAAGCCCCCTCATGGTAGCATACTGCCAAGAGGTGCCAAGCTCAAGGATAAATTCCAGGGGATCGAGCTACATCAGGTCCCCCGAAAGGATAATGATGCCGCCGATTTTCTCGCAAAATTGGCCGTCAGGCGGGATCCGTCTCCGAGCGGGGTCTTCATCAACGACCTCCACGAGCCATCCGCCCACATCCTAGAAGGTTCGGTCCAGACATACCTCGACGCCAACCAGGTGCTCGGGGGCTCCGACCCTAGTGCCTCCATGACGACGTCGCCTGATGACATCACCATATTGGCACTCGATGAAACCGACTGGTGAGCGCCGCTACTCTCCTACCTCCTCGAGGAGGCTCTCCCACCCAAAAGGACTGAAGCTCGATGGATCGCTCAATGCGCTAAGACATTCAACGCCACCAGTGATGAACTCTACAAGCGAAGTCCATCAGGGGTACTCATGAAGTGCATCCCTACCAACCAAGGGAAACACCTCCTCCTCGAGGTACATGCCAGAATCTACGAAATTCATGCGGCCCCGAGGTCGCTGGTCGGAAAAGCCTTTCACCAAGGTTTTTACTGGCCCACCACACTATGAGATGCAGAGGAGGTCATCCACAGGTGCGAGGGATGCCAGTTCTACGCTCGACAAACTCATTTGCCAGCACAGGAGCTTCAAACCATCCCCATCACCTGGCCGTTCATGGTCTAGGGCCTCGACATGGTAGGACCCCTCAAAAGGGCCCAGGTGGCTTCACTCACCTACTCGTAGCGATCGACAAGTTCACCAAGTGGATAGAGGCCAAGCCCATCACCAACATCCACTCGGAGGAGGTAGTCAAGTTCTTCCTCGACATCATCTACCGGTTCGGCGTTCCAAACTGTATCATCACTAACCACGGAACTAACTTCACTAGAAAGAAGTTCCTAGACTTCAGTGATGTTTACGGCATCAGGATAGACTGGGCCTTGGTTAGACATCCACGTACTAATGGCCAGGTTGAGCGTGCCAATGGCATGGTCCTCCAAGGACTTAAGCCACGCATCTTCGACCGACTCAACAAGTATGCCAGGCGATGGGTTGTAGAGGTCCCAGCGATCCTCTAGAGCCAGAGAACGACCTCGAACCGATCTATAGGGTTCACACCCTTCTTCCTAGCCTACGGAGCTAAAGCAGTGCTGCCCTCCGACCTCAACCACGGCGCCCCTAGAGTGAAGGCCTTCTACCGCGACCGAGCCATGGAGGCTCAGCAAGACATGATCGACCTACTCGAGGAGGCCCACGAGACTACCGTCATCTGCTCCGCTCGCTACCAGCAGATGCTCCGCAGGTACCATGAGAGGAAAATCAGAGGAAGGATCCTCAAGGTCAGAGACATTGTGCTTCAAAGGACCCAGTTGACCAAGCAGAAGCACAAACTCTCTCCGCCATGGGAAGGACCCTATATGGTGACCAAAGTTATCTGACCGGGCGCCTACCGACTGAAGAACGACAATGGCGACGTTCTCACCAACAATTGGAACATCGAACAGTTACGTCGTTTCTTCCCCTAAAATTTGGTCTTTACCGTTTTCTTTCATCCAAATGTTCGCTCCTGCAAAGCACCCCGGCCTGAACACTTTTAGCCCAGGTCGCTCGGGGGCTCCACCTCTTTTTTACCATCATATGGTAAATACATTTTTTACCCAAATGAAAGGGTAGTCCGTTCCTTTAATTACCTTACGTAACTTTGCTTCAATATTCTGACCGATCGCACCCCGCCTCTACCTATGGTTACAAGCAGCTGAGCCTCACGGGCCACGCCCGGGCTCTTAAGGTTGCAGCCTACGGGATGAACGGGCAGGTGCAAAAAAGAAAGAATAAAAAATAAAGCTATACTAAGGTAAAAATAAGGAGCGGACGGGACAGGCTTCCCCGAATAAAGTAGTTCGTCACAAAACAAAAATTGATGTATTCATCAATACAACTGTTCACACAGGGGCTCCCCCACAAGCTTAAACTATTACATCTGCTGGCTACTTCTACTTTGGCCACCCGCTGGCATCGGCTGACGACACGATAGGCGAAGATAAAGGCTACTCGCCCTCCAACGGGGCAATGCTCAGCTCGGACGGAGCTTCCGACCCGACCTCCACTCCATCCGTAGGTTGTGTGACGTCTTCTTGGTGCATGCCTTTAGCCACGCTCGCACAGCGAGCCTCCATCACCCACTACATGGAGACTTGCTTGGCCACCAAACTATGCGTGTGGCAGCAAGCTTTCCCCGAGCGCATAGATGGCGTTCGTGCTCCAGTCGTCGGCATACCCTCTGCAGATAGCGGCAAAGTCCAGGCCTAGGCGTCTTCCAGTGGCAGGCACCAAGTATCGCAACAAGTTCATAAGTTCATGAGCATCATCCAAGAGCGTTTATTGCCACCAGGCATAATCACCACCACAAGGGCCTCGCCCGGTTCTGCTCCCTCGACTTCAGCGAGCGCAACGGGTACCTCAAGGGCGTCACACCCATAGATGCTTAGTAGAAGAACATGGAGCTCTAGACTTTCCCATACAGACAGGGCAACTCCTGGACAGGGACGCTGCCTACCATAGTA
Organism: Miscanthus floridulus; assembly: GCF_019320115.1. NCBI lineage: Eukaryota > Viridiplantae > Streptophyta > Magnoliopsida > Poales > Poaceae > Miscanthus > Miscanthus floridulus. The sequence continues at coordinate 15,045,172 of NC_089597.1, forward strand.
TGGCCGCTATGGCTAGAGGATGTCTCTGACATCTCATCAAACTTTATGAACCGACCGACCTGAGCAACTACAAGGGCAAAACCTTCCACCGACGTGGTCCCAAGCGGCTTCCCCTCTGACAAAGCTCGCCAAGTGATGATCCGCCGGAAAAAGTCCACATGCGGCTCCATCCCGAAGAAGGCCTCGTAGATAGTGACGAAGCCGGCGACGTGCAGCACCCCAGTCAGATTAAGGTGTTGTAGCTCCAGGCCACACTCATCAAGGAGCCCACGTAGGATCCAGTGCACCACTTCCTTTGGCGGAAGCCGCCCCTTCTTGGCGAAGGCGGCCAGCACCGCCTCGGATGACCTCTAGCTTGACATTGCGCTCTAGATTCACGAACAGATCTATGAGTTCTCCCCCTCACTTACCCTCTCTCTCACTAAGGAACCGCCACGGCACACAAATGCTCTTGGCGAGAAGGAAGAATGAGGAGAGGCAGCAGATGGGGAATAGGCGAAGGAGTGGGACAAAAGCCCTCTCCATCCCGTATTTAAGGAGGAGGCACAACAGTTGGGGAAATGCGAGGGATTGGGGCGAAAATCCTCTCCCTTCCCCCATTCAATGCGGATGGAAAACGACGGGACGCGCCCTGACCAATGGGACACACCCTGCCTGATGAAACGATGCCTGGTTAGATGGGATGTGGCCTGGGTATGGCCCACCACTACCGCATGCCGAGCGTGAGAAACAAGGCGCAACTGCGCGTAGGCGGCCCTCCGCCTTCCTAGGCAGGACTTGTAAAGGCCCAACAATGGGATCTCCACCCAAGAGAGACCAATAGGCTTCCTGAGTCGATTGGATGACTCAGGCGAACACCAAGAGACAGGTAAGGAGTAGAGGGATGCCCCATGTGGGCCATGCTGACTCCGTCATGAACGATGAGCATGGATCCTGGTCGGACATATCCGATAGGAGCTCCTCAAACCCCATCACTCGAGTCATCAAGGTAACATTACCAAACCCCACTATTTCTTTATATGATCATTCATACACACATTCATCCATGCACGCATTCATTCATCCCGTGCATCCAAAGCATCGTATATGCAGTTAAATGCATCACAACACGACGTATTGCGTCACAAAGTGGCAGTTGCCTCATTCAACATGAGCAACGACCGACCAGGGTTTGAAAGCCAGCCCACAAAGGGCTCTAGGCTGCCCCGCATCAAATAGAGCCAGGGAAGAAAATGCAGATGAGCCCCGAGCGGCCCTCGCCCAGTCTGCCCCGATGCAGACAGAGTCATCTCAACCTTCTTGTTCGATCCTAACCTCAAGCCATGCCCACAGAATCTCCATCGAGGGAGGCCAGCGGGCCACCTTGGTCGGTCTCCAGAATGACCCGGGCATCTGCCGAGACGTGGGTGAAGGAGCAGTAGAATGCCACACGAGGGCTATGCCGACCCCATCACGAACGACGGACCCAGATTTCACTCGAATGTGCCCGTTAGCGAGCTCACCGAGCGCGTCACTCGAGCCATCGAGGCAACCGACATTAGCTTAGCCCCTCCGGTTGCAGAAACCGCAGACAGGGTAACGCACAAAACTCAACCAACCCCTTCTGAGCCCAACGGGGCTTAGGACGCCCAACACCTCGCCTGCCTCGGCTGCCCCTGGATTCATGACTTTAACTCCACGAGTTCGTCTCGCCCGATCCCTCGCCTGCCTCGGCTGCGCCCGCCGCCTGGGTCTACGATTCCATCTCGCCCGATCCCTTAGCTGCGCCTGACACCTGGGTCCATGACTCCATCTCACCCGATCCCTCGCTTGCCTCGGCTACGCCCGATGCCTAGGTCCACGAGTCCATGTCGCCTGATCCCTTGGCTACGCATGATGCCTGGATCCGTTAGTCCGTCTCGCATGTTCCCTCACCTGCCTAGGCTACGCCTAGATCCATGACTCTGACTTTGCGAGTCCGTGTCACCTAATCCCTTGGCTACGCCCGACGCCTGGATTCGCGACTCCATCTTGCCCGATCCCTCGCCTACCCCGGCTACGCCCGATGCCAAGGTCTGCGAGTCCGTCTCGCCCAATCCCTTGGCTACGCTCGACGCCTGGATCTGTGAGTCCGTCTCGCCCGATCCCTCGCCTGCCTCAGCTACGCCTGGATCCATGACTCTGACTCCTCGAGTCTGTCTCGCCCGATCCCTTGGCTACGGCCAAAACCTCGATCCACGACTTTGTCTCGCTTGATCCCTCGCCTGCCTCAGCTGCGCCTGATGCTTGGGTCCACGAGTCCATCTTGCCCAATCCCTTGGCTACGCCCGACGCCTGGATCCACGACTTCATCTCGCCCTATCCCTTGCCTGCCTCGACTGCGCCCGACGCCTGGGTCCACGAGTCTGTCTCGCCCGATCCCTCACCTACCTCAGCTACGCCTAGATCCACGACTCCGAGTCCACGAGTCTGTCTCACTAGATCCCTTGGCTGCGCCCGATGCCTGGATCCACGAGTCTATCTCGCCCAATCCCTCGCCTGCCTCGGCTGCGCTCGACGCCTGGGTCCACGAGTCTATCTTGCTCGATGCCTGGATCCACGACTCCATCTCGCCTGATCCCTCGCCTGCCTCAGCTATGCTCGACACCTAGATCCACGAGTCTGACTCGCCTGATCCCTCGCCTGCCTCAGCTGCGCCCGATGCCTGGATCCACGACTCTATCTTGCCAGATCCCTCACCTACCTCAGCTATGCCTGATGCCTGGGTCCATGAGTCCATCTTGCCTGATCCCTTGGCTGTGCCCAATGCCTGGATCCGCGAATCTGCCTCGCCCGATCCCTCGCCTGGGATCACGCTCCTGGAAATGATGGGTCAAAAACTAGAAAAAGAGGTTGCACCCACCAAGGTGCACACACTCACACCCACTGACAAAACCATCCAGGCAATTCTGCCCGAATCGCCCAGGGGCTCGGGGCTACACCCGTGGGTGCGCTCATGCGCACCCGCTGCCGAAAACAAAAAATTCCCCTGCTGGCAACACGAAAAAACCCCTAGACGATTCTACCGAATCGCCTGGGGGCTCGGGGGCTACACCTAAGGGTGCGCTCGTGCGCACCCGCTGTTAAGACCAAAATGCCCCAAACAATTCTACCCTAATCACCTAGGGGCTTGGGGGCTCCTGTCGGGTTCATAAACCCGGGGTCCCTCATGGACTTGCTTCCTAGCAAAAAGCTTGGCCCAGCAGGTGATGTTGTAAACGACGCGTAACTCCTGGGCCAGCCCAAATACCTAACGATAGGCTAGAAGGGTGATCCAATCTCTGGCCAAAAGGCCTGGCCAAGGAGGAACGGCTCCTGCTTCCGACTCCGGCCGGCCTCTCTGACCGGAAGGCCTCGCTTCCGACTCTGGCTGGCCTCTCTGACCGGAAGGCCTCGCTTCTGACTCCAGCCCGCCTCTCCGACCAGAAGGCCTGGTCGAGGAGGAACAAGGCCCGCTTCCGACTCCGACCCATGTCTCCAACCGAGGATGCACCGAACCTCTACTTACAACTCTTCTTCGACTAGCGCAGTTGAAGCCGACTGGGACCAACCGATCGGGGACGCCCGCTCGGTGAGGACCCAGGAAACGAGCGGAGCAAGTAGAGGCAGGACGCTCAAGTAAACCGCAATACAAAAGGGTATGTCACATAAAAAAATACGTCTATGTCTTATAAAGGATTATGTGTAATATTAAAATCTTTTAGACGCGCACGCACGCTCATTCTTATAAATGCATGCATGCACACCTTAGCCTTACGAGCACTTGCGAGAGTGACGAGTTGGATCAGTAAGGGGCCATTTGTTTGCCTAGTCTAGATGGGCCATTGGGCCCAGGGGGTGCAACCCAGGCTATTTGTTTGCTTGGACCAGCCCACGAGCCAGGCCGGCTCACCCCTCAAAACACCACTGGGCCTGGCCCTGGAGAAACAAAAAAGTCTTTCGTACCCGCCGGGCTCGGCTACCGCGGGCGCATCGTGTGCGAGCAGCGACGTTCTCGTCACCTCCCTTTTCTTTACCGTGAAAGCCTCCCCCCGCCACCGCCAACCCCGTCATCAGGCTCCAGCTCGGCGCAGCGACTTCCCCTCCCTCTCCGATGACTCTTCGGCGACCTCTGACCATAGGCTGGCTCATTCTCATCCAGGAAAACAAACGTGGCTGGTTGCACCACCACAGGCTGGATCACAAGATGCAGGCTTACTAAACACAATAGAACCGATAACTTTGATTAATATTAAATCTAGCCAGAGATCAAATGATCGATGTAGCCTACCGAAGAACTCGCCTAGAATTATGTTACTCCTACTACTAGTGCGATGGCGTGAAGCTGGAAAAATAGATTGTGTATTGATCGAGAGATGAAAAATGTTACAGTAGCCAAGGTCTATATTTGTATCCTAGGCCGATACAGAGTCCTAGACAATACGACTAGACAATTCTTAAGTAAAAAGAAAATAATCTAATTTGAACTCTACAATTTCCTTTCTGGCAGAGGCCGATTCTGTTATGCCTGAGCCGATACCGCTGGCGTCGTGATTTTCATGACCCATTCCAAAAATTTGTTGTAAACAAAAAGAAAAAACAAAACATCTTGAGTACGTCAAAACTTGTATCACACCACCATTACGAATTTACCATGCTTCAAGTTTCAACCGGCCTGCCAGCTGCCGAGAAGAGCTCCATTCGGCAAACTTCCGAACGATTAGTACGTGCTACCGTTTTGCGAGTCAACTTATCGGCTGAGAATTCTTAAAACACGAGCCGAGACGATTCTAGATATGCATTCTTAAAAGTAGAATCCAAATTTATAATTATTTATTTAAATAATATTACATCAAACCACGAGCCGAGAAGTGCTCCATTCGGCAAACCTCCAGACGACCTCCAGACGATTAGTTCGTGCTACCGCTTAGCTAGGTGAGCTTGTCGGCTGGCGAGTGGCCGACAGGGTACTAGTTTTGCAATTTCTTAAAAGTAGAATCCAAATTCATAATTATTTATTTAAATAATATTATACCCAAAAAAAATCGTGCGCTGACTTCCTTTCAGAGCATGGATACCGGGCTGCCGGACAGGATCTCTAGCCATTCTTCCCGTGCATGCGTTGCACAAAAAATAAGATTCTTAAAAAAACATGTTACATGTGTGAAAAAGATCGATAACTAACACGAAAAAAGATACGATCCTGTCAGCGTTTGGGCTGCCGATAGGAGGACTCACATAGTACGAGCATTCGTTGAAGTGGGTGTTATCATTGCCGATAGAGTAATTGGCATTCCAGGGGCCGATATCTCCCAGCCACATGGCCACACGGCATTAGTGGACGGATGTGTTTTTTCTTTCTTTTTCTATAGTTAGTTATTTATTGATAGTTAGATACAAAATAGGATATATTTCATGCACGTATTTAATACGTATAAGTATTTACATATTCAGAAGATGTAGAATCATATTTGATTAGTTAGGAAAAATACTTTATTTGTTCGATAATTTGCTATAGGACACTCTTTAATGGCGGTATTTGCTGATGGACATCGCTCAATGCTGTCTTTGCTAAAAATTTAAACCATAAATTTAAATGATTTTAATTTTTAGGTTATTTTAGGTCTAAACAGCTTACTCGTAAACTTAAATATAGAATTATAGAAGAAAAATACTCCATCAGTCCTAAAATAAGTAATTCTTATTTCTAAAGAAGTCAAACTTTTTTAATTATAGATCTGAGTATTGTAATAGATATACAAATTATAATTTTACAAAAGGGTATGTCACATAAAAAAAGAGTTAAATGCACTATGGGCCCTCGAACTTGAGCGTGTGTTACATAGGTTCATGAACTTTGAAAATGTATTTCTGGGTCTCTAAACTTGATAGGTGATGCACCGCTCATGTCAGCCATGTGGACACTTTTTGATGATATGGCATGCTATCATGGTATGTATTTTTTTCATTTAACCCCTCGCTTTTATTTTTCTCATAAAAATAGACCCTACCTCCTCTCTCTCATCTCCCACGGCAGCGCCATGTCTGTGCGCTCCGCGGAGAACAGGTGCCCACACACGGACACGCCGGCAACGGCCGCACCCTCTCGCCGGCCCCTACGCCCTCCAGTCGTACACACCACGTCAACGAGGCCATACACCGTGCGGGCACGTGCGGTTGGCGGCGTCACCACCGTCGTGGGCAGCGCGCGGAGCCGCTCCAAATGCCGCTGACCGCTGGGAGACGCAGCCAGCGGGACTGAACACCCCCACCGCGCGGGCGAGGGCGCAGGCCTTGACGACGAGCCGCTCCATGTGCGAGAACGCCTGCATGCAGTCAATCCTTCCAGTTCCAGGTTTGAAGTTGGAACTGTAACGTACGTACTAGTAGTAGCTGTAGCCATAGTCGTCAGCGAAACAAAACCCGGGGACGAGAATGAAAAGGGCCGGGCCGCAAGAACGCTGTTCCCGTCTGGCTGCTTAGCTTTGCTGCGGCACGCAACGCATACGGTACACTCTGTGCCTGCACTGCACAGTGCAGACGCCCGGGCGCCCGGCCGGCTGGCCGGCACATACACCGCGCAGGCCGCCGGGGTTCACGCGAGTCACGCCGCGCTCCGCGGCATGCATGCATTCGGCGACTAGCAGTGGCGCCGAGAGTGGCATTATATTTACCAGAGATGGAGCTCACGAGGATAGGGTGTGTGGTCGTGGCGCGACTCTTTCGTCCTAGCTACTCGCACCATTAACCTCTTCCGCTGCCGTCCGGCCTCATTAGCACCAGTAAACGATCTAGAGTCACTATCGTCAAGGCCTGCGCCCTCGATGGCGCAGTCGCAGTGGTATAGTGTTCAGCCCCGCTGGCTGCGTCTCTCATAGTGCGCGGCAGATTGAACGGCGGCTCCTTCGCTGCCCACGACGGTGGCGACGCCAGCCACATGCTCCCCTTGCGGCATGTGGCCTCATTGATGCGGCGTGTATATCGGAGGACGTACACTAGTACAGAAACGGGCTTTACTTTCGGTTGGGAAACCCCTTCGATCAGTCCCGGTTTTTCAACCGGGAGCACGAATCCGGGACTAAAGGGTCCCTCCTTTAGTCCTGGTTTCTCGCCCAGGACTAAAGACGGTTGGTAAGACCAACCGAAACTAAAGAGGCATCCCGGCCTGGCCACGTGGGGCGGCCCTTTAGTCCCGGTTGATATTACCAACCGGGACTAAAGGTTTTCTTTTTTTCTTTTTTTTATTTCTATTTTCAATTGATGATTCGTTTTGGTTTTCAAATAGGTTTTCGAATACGCATTCTACGCTGCTAGTAATATACGTATTCTACACGTTTATAATGTTCGAACATTTTGTACAAACTAAAGTATGAAACTAACGTATATATTACATGCATATACATATATTGTGCGTTATTTTATGTACATATAATATGTATGTATATATATATATTATAAATAAAGCTTGCATTGTATATTCTATTATATCCTTGGGATAACAAATTCACTCCATCTGGTTTGGCTTCCATGTTTCATTGACGTCATTGTAGAACTCGCCGGTGGGATTGAGGACCTGGTCATTAAGAAATCCTGCTATGGTCTCTTGAATTGCTTTCAGTTGGTCACGTCGTATGACTTTTTTCTTCAACCATAGAGTCTTCAATAAAAGTTAAAGGAAAAGTATTAATATATATATATATATATATATATATATATATATATATATATATATATATATATATATATATATATATATATATATATATATATATGTTGGTCACGTGATTACTTATATATATGAGCAACAAAAGAAATTGTGAATATATGAATATATTTATATAACGTACTTTGAGGATCTCTTCAGGAGTTCTTTTTGCGTACGCCATGATGAACTCACAAATATAGTATCCGCAGTAGTTGTTCCCTGTTCTTGCCTCAGAACCCACTTTTACGAGAAAAAAGATCCGGTGAATTGAAAGCATGCATGGTGTTAATTGAATTATATATATATATATATATATATATATATATGTATATGTGTGTGTAGCTAGTACTTACTTTGTGTGCGATTATATCCAGTGGCGCTTTGCAATGTTTAATGTGGTGTTCCTCAATGAAACTTTTGCAAACACTGCACCCAATAAAATAAAAAATTAATTTAGCCTTTAATAATTGTTGCAGTTAAGAGATCGGGGTATATATAGTTGCTAGAGAGACCAAATTATCCTTGGATAATATCTATCATGTCTTGATACTCTATTTGCTCTTTTCTTAATGAGTCTAAGATGCTCAACCGACTATTGGCTATATCGATGACCATCAATATCCAGTGATTGCTGCATATGTTTTTATACACAAATATGATCGACATTAACTAGAGTCAACATATATATATGGGAGATAGCTTAGCTAGTAAGCAAATAATTGAACAAATGTCCATATGATCGACATTGATTATTTAACACTCACTTGAAGTTGTAGGGGAAGAGTATGTTCTTGTTTTGTTGGTTCACTAAGAACCTCATGAGATTTTTCTCGAGTTCAGCTTTCCATTGAGGCGGGGGGTTTGGGTGTTTGAATACGACATTTGGATCAACGAAACCAATATCATTACCCTTTCTCTTTCTGAGTTCTGTCATCTCATATCTGCATATATAAAAATATAGTATGAGGATATATAATTTATATATATACATGTAGCTTTATATATATACACTTTAATAGTAGAAAATAATCACACTTACAGACAATAGCAGCTAATGAGACTTTTGTCGAGAGAGTCCAGGTGGCATAGTTGGTGTAATTCTACAAACTCGACATATATAACGTCATCGCCACGGAAGTAATGTTGGTTTCTAACTCTGACAGGAACAAAGGCCTCTCCCCATTCACACGCCGTCACGTATCACTTGTTTAGCAGGTACATTTACGTACCCAGTTCACCTAAGGCCTCAGGGTTGTATAGACTCTTTCCATGTTCAAATTTCTTCCAAGGATCCACTTTCGGAGCAGATGGTCCTTCAGCGAGCAATTGGGCAAGGTCCAAACCAGTTTCCTCGTAAAACCGAGCCAGCTCCTCAAAATCGACGTCTAAGTCTAAGTTCGAACCATATTCATTACGAGCGACAAGAGGAGGGACTGATTATTGCGATTGTTGTCCGAGTTGTGCAACACCTTTCCCTGGTCTAGTCTTTTTCTGCGCCACCTCAAATGACTTGGTGAGAGAGCGGTCGTAGTCCGATTTTGGCAGGGTCTTTTGAGATTCCCACTTTTTCTGGTCCACCTTCTTTCTTAGAAGATCTGGAGGTAGGTAGAAGTACGGTTTCTCCGGGTTCTCCCCCGCTTCTTGTTGCTTTTTCACTTTTTTCGAAGAAACTGTCTACATCTTTTTGTACTGCATCATTTAATTCCTTTTCACTTTTCTCGTAAGACAATTTTTGGGGAATAACTGGATTAGATGAGGCTTTCTTCTTTGCTGGCTGGTGGGCCAACGGCTTCATTTGCGGGGTGGACCTCTTAGGAGCTGGCTTCTTCTTAGTCATCAAGGGAGGCGGGGAAGCCGTTGGAGACCTCCTTGGAGGTGGCGGCGGTGGCGATGTTGCCACCTGATTGCCCGGAGCACTATGATGATCTGGAGATTGGATAATTGGACTTAGGTTGGCGGAGACCCTGCTGTGTGAGTACAAAAAAGAATAATTAGGTATAAGAAATTATTATTTTTAATCATGCATGTCAATAGAAAATTAGTGAAAATTTTTTCATTCACTTTTGTCCACACCTATTGTCTGGCAATTGAGGAAGCGACGGTGGACTAGAGACCCCAGGAATAATGATGTAGCGCTTGCGCCATAGTATGAATGTCTTCTCTGCTTCTCCTAGAGTCTTCTCCCCATCACCTCCTGGAATGTCAAGAGCCAGATCACTAAAACCTTTGTTAACTCTATCCATTGAGACGCTAACATATCCAGGTGGTATTCTTGCCCCATGGATTCTTGGTGTCTTGGTAGGATCTGGAGGAGAAAAAACACCGAGAGCCACCATGATTGTGGCATTCTCTTTTGGAATATGTAGCTCACATGATGTAAATGGTGCAGTGATGTCATCCATAGGGAAACGTAGCATTGTGTCATCTTGATTTGGCAACTTCGTGGAAGCGCAGCTGCTTTTCAACTGATCAGGGGGGCTAATATTAATGTTGATTCCTAGATCTGATGCCTGCCTTTGGGCACTCATTGCTTGTTTGCACTTGCTTTATGATTTCGTCCTGCATTCTAGCTTGCATGTTTTTTTCGTGCTCTTGTGCTTGAAGCAACACCTCCCATGACTCACGAACATATTCCTCCAACCTGCTGATCCATGCTGCTTCCTCATTCTTCCTTCTCTGCCGGCTTCTGTAGGTATCTCTGTCGTTAGGAAAACCATGCTCCCAAGAAATGTTCCGTCCTAAACCTCTCGTTCGGCCACTATGTTCAGCAGTCCCGATGGCATACGTCAGTTCATCCTTCTCTCTATTGGGCCTGAACGCACCAATAACTTTAGCTTGTAGAGCATAAGATAATCTTTGTGTTGCTCTTTCGAGTTTTGGGCCATGAACCAGCTTCCTGGTCTCTAGGTCCAGTCTTCCCCCATGAGCGAAAAACCAATTCTTCGCGCGTTTGGGCCAATTGAGTGATTCTGGTGTGATACCCTTGGCAAGAATGTCCGCTTCCATTTTTTCCCACTTGGGAATGGCAGTCGTGTAGCCACCAGATCCCATGCCATGGTGGTATACCTTCTGTCGGGCATTCTCATGGTTCCTTCTCACCCATTCCTCACCCTCTTCCGATGTCTTGTACTGTACAAAATCATTCTAGTAGGGCCTCAACTTCGCGAGCGGGCCCCTAGTATTGAAATTGGGCGTTAGGTTCTTCTTGACGTATTTCGTGTATAGGGATTTCTTTCAAGTCTGGAATTGTGTGGCCATCTTCTTCATAGCCCACTTTCAAACTAGCTCCTTCAATTCATCATCGTTGATATCATCATAATCATCCGCTTGCAATGTGAAATGTTGAAGGATATCATCGCAAATTAAATTCTTATCAAGATCAGAGACAAAACTAACATGAGGCTCGTTGATCTTTTGCTTCCATTCATAGGTATTGATCGGAAGTCTGTCCCTTACAAGGTACCCATAGTGTTGCATGAATTTCCTTGCATGTGGACCAAGTGGTTCGCCTGTTTTGATATTGAATTCCGATATTATGTAGCGCCCCTCCAATGGCTTTTTCGGGCCTTGAATATTTTTGCTTTTCGCCATTGTGGTCATCGATCCAGAGGGCTACGTATAAAAAAAGAATAAATAAATATCATGTGTACACATAATAGATGATAGATATTCAAATATATATATATACAATATTCAAATATATATATAAATATATATACCTCGCCAGTATTTTCTTGCATAATATTTTCTTGGTTATCTTCAAGAGCCAGGTATTGACTCCCGTCATCTACATCCTGCTGGTCACCATCGGCAAATTGAGTGCCGGTGTTGATAATATTCATCATTTCTTCATCCATGTTGTCTCTCGGGGCAACCATCTAGCTTTTACTCCACTAGATATATCTATAAAAAATAAAACATGTTTCAATCAATAACCATCCGTACCAGTGGACCTTACTTACGTGATCATCTCGGCGAGCATTTCTCCACCGGACGGCACCGTACTTGGCCAAGGAAGAGCTCTAATTCTACGAGGAAGGGAACATGGTCTTCCACGACCATTGCCGCTCTCCCTCGTAGAATCAAAGCTCCTCCTTGACGCCCGTTACCGCTCGGCAGAGAACATGCTCGCCGAGATGAACACGGTCCGCAAGTTCAACTAGTACGGATTTTCTACAATTTTCTAACTGTTTTCTAAGTTTTTCATTTCATGGAAAAATTAATTCTAAAAAATAAAAGGCATGATTTCTAAGTATTTCATTTCATGGAAAAAATAATTCTAAGTGACCTGCTCGATATCGGCGAGCTCGCGGGCGATTAGGTTGCCGAGGATAGTAACATTTGTAGATGACATTTGTAGGTCTAAAGTTATCAAATATCCATCAAATTATAGCTCAAAAACATGTTTTAATAAATAATCATCCATACTAGTTGACCTTGCTTACGTGATCATCTCGGCGAGCATTTCTCCACCGGACGGCACCGTACTTGGCCAAGGAAGAGCTCTGATTCTACGAGGAAGGGAACACGGTCTTCCACGACCGTTGCCGCTCTCCCTCGTAGAATCAAAGCTCCTCCTTGACGTCCATTACCTCTTGGCAGAGAACATGCTCGCCGAGATGAATACAGTCCGCAAGTTCAACTAGTACTGATTTTCTACAATTTTCTAACAATTTTCTAAGTTTTTCATTTCATGGAAAAATTAATTCTAAAAAATAAAAGGCATGATTTCTAAGTATTTCATTTCATGGAAAAAATAATTCTAAGTGACCTGCTCAATATCGGTGAGCTCGCGAGCGATTAGGTTGCCGAGGATAGTAACATTTGTAGATGACATTTGTAGGTCTGAAGTTATCAAATATCCATCAAATTATAGCTCAAAAACATGTTTCAATAAATAACCATCCGTACTAGTTGACCTTGCTTACGTGATCATCTCGGCGAGCATTTCTCCACCGGACGGCACCGTACTTGGCTAAGGAAGAGCTCCGATTTTACGAGGAAGGGAACACGGTCTTCCACGACCGTTGCCGCTCTCCCTCATATAATCAAAGCTCCTCCTTGACGTCCGTTATCGCTCAGCAGAGAACATGCTCGCCGAGCTGAACACGGTCCGCAAGTTCAACTAGTACGGATTTTCTACAATTTTCTAACTATTTTCTAAGTTTTTCATTTCATGGAAAAATTAATTCTAAGATCACGTAAGCCGCCGCTTTGTCGATCCGATCCAACAGGGTTTCACAAGGGCTGAGTGTCGTTTAGGTTGCCTTGTTTGACGGTTCATTCATGATCGATTCACGCTACTCGATCACCTTATTTCCTTCAAGGTTCAATGAATATATAGTACATTATATATAGAGGATGCAAATCCTGGGCTTGCGATGCTGTCTTGGTTTTTTATAGTTGGTGTTGCGTACTCATGGTGTGCCTATGAGGTGATGTACGTGTGCGTATACATGTCATACTTGTGATAGCGTGTAAACAAAAAATCTCGTCTCCTCTACACATTTCCCACCAAGCTGATGTTGCATCGTCCTTTCTCCAACAAATTTATTATTGTTTCGCCCTTCTGTCAGTTACTATAGCAGCTTCGAGCACTCAGTGATAACAACATTTATTCTGCATACATATACTGTCATGTGCGTGTTTTATTTTGTGTTACATGAACAATAGATAAAGAACTAAGGGAGGAAAGAACAAAAGCACGCTATGATCACTTATAATGGCACAGAAACTCAAACATAAAAAGTTAAAATAAAATGTTTAGATGTGCAATACCCTAACCTATTAACATTCTGGTTTTGGCCCTTTACAGTCCATATGTTGTGTTCTAGTGAAAAAATTAGTCATATATTGGTTGTTTAAATAGGTCCGAACCAGCTTATAATCATTGTCGCTCCAAATATATAACCTCTAGATAAACCTTTTTATCCAAAACGAGAAACAAAGTATAAGAGATGTGCTATATGTAATACAGGTTTGTTCCACATGAAAGCTGGTAAAAATAAATTTTCAAGTGTTACAGGCACATACAAGAGATAAAAAACTAGCATAATCATGTCCATTATTTTGGTTGACATAACATGACACAAATGTAACATGACACAAATGCTACTGACAGGCACATACAAGAGAAAATAGCATAATCTTTCCTTGGTTTCCAAAACATGTCAGCAGCCATATCTAGAGAAGAAGCGCGCGAGCGCGTGGGGCCGGTGACAGCGTGCGCGCGTGACGAGGCGAGGCTAGGGTGGTCGCCTAGGAGCGGCGACGCTGCTGGATCGATCTGGTGGAGAAGATGAGGCGACGGCGTGGCGGAGACAGAGAGGAAGAGAACTAGGGTATGGTTTATAAAGGGAGACCTTTAGTCCCGGTTGGAGCTACCAACCAGGACTAAAGATTCTTTAGTCCTAGGCTATGGTTAGAACCGGGACTAAAGGTCTGAGCTCTCCAACCGGGACTAAAGATTCTTTAGTCCCGGGCTTTGGTTAGAACCGAGACTAAAGGTCTGAGATTTAGTCCCGGGTGTAGCCACGACCCGGGAGTAAAGGGCATTTGGGCAGGCCGCGAAAACTGCAGCTCCCCCCACCCGGGACTAAAGGGGGAGCTGCAATTTTTGCGGCCCGCCCAAATGCCCTTTACTCCTGGGTCGTGGCTACACCTGGGACTAAAGCTTAGACCTTTAGTCCCGGTTCTAACCATAGCCCGGGACTAAAGAATCTTTAGTCCCGGTTGGCACCCAGGAATAAAGGGGGAGCTGCAGTTTTCGCGGCCCGCCAAAATGCCCTTTACTCCCGGGTCGTGGCTACACCCGGGACTAAAGCTCCACCTTTTGTCCCGGGTGGTTGGTCCACCCGGGAGTAAAGGGGGAGTTGCAGTTGGCTTTCTCCAATTTCCATAAGTTTTTTTCCTTTTTTATATATTTCTTTTATATAAATATGCAGAGAGTTATTTATTGCCTAATAAATAAAATATTATCCAAAAAAATCATAAAAAATTCTTGGACTTGGTTTTGCATTATTATACACAACAAAAATTTGTAAACTAAACTCTTTTGTTTTACTATATAAATATTTGACATAGTGTAAATAATAATTACAATTTACACCATGCAAAAATATACTACTTAATTAAAATCATTAAAACTATTGTTTTTCAACAGGAAATTAGTTTTCACATCTTATTAACGTTCATCATTTGGTTTTTCATCACACATTCTCCACGGGAAATCCACCGTCTAGCAGAAAATTCATTTAAACCGTAGAAAATATGAAAACACGACAAAAAAAATCTGAAGTCACAATTATTACATAATAGGTCTAATACATCACTATGTATATCAAGCGGGCACAGTAGTGAACTTTTTCTTTACATATATCCCTTGGTTATGATCGCACCGTAACCATGGAGTGTCCTCGTCATTTAGCTGGATGCTTGGGTCTTTGTTCACTGTGAAGGGTGGAATTCGGTCATCCTTTTCATAATCTTCTGATATGTCTGACTTGTCTTCAATTCCGACGATGTTTCTTCTCCCTGAAAGAACTATGTGGCGCTTTGGCTCATTGATTGGGTCATTGTTGTTTTTCCCTCTCTTCGGTTTTGTAGACATGTCCTTAACATAGAACACCTGATTCACATCCTTGGCAAGGACGAACGGTTCGTCTTTGTACCCAATATTGTTGAGGTCCACGGTTGTCATTCCATACTAGTTGTTGACTGCTACCCCGCCTCCAGTCGCCTTTACCCATTGGCACTTGAACAAAGGTACCTTAAAAGTAGGTGCATAGTTTAGTTCCCATATCTCCTCTATGCGGCCATAATATGTTTGCTTATTTCTATTAGGGTCGGTGGCATCTATGCGGACACCACTATTTTAGTTGGTGCTCCTTTTATCTTGGGCTAGTGTGTAAAATGTATTCCCATTTATCTCATACCCTTTGTATGTGAGGATATGCCATGATGGCTACCTAGCCAACAAATAAAGTTGCTCATCAATACTCTTATCACCCTAACATTCTTTTCGCAACCAGTCGCTGAAAGTTTCCATGTGCTGACGCGTAATCCAAGCTTCAGACTTCCCTAGAAACTCGGATCGGAGCAACTCTTTATGTGTCTTGATATACGGATCCACCAAAGACGAGTTTTGCAGAACTGTGTAGTGTCCTTTATTAAAATAATTGTCCTGCATACCAATATATGGTTTCTTCCCTAGTGTCCCATTTCCACTTAGTCTCCCCTCGTGTCGCGATTTAGGAACACCAATCGGATCAAGGTCGGGAATAAAGTCAACACAAAACTCAATGACCTCCTCTGTTCCATAGCCCTTGGCGATGCTTCCTTCTGGTTGAGCACGGTTGTGAACATATTTCTTTAGGACTCCCATGAACCTCTCAAAGGGGAACATGTTGTGCAGGAACACAGGACCGAGAATGCTAATCTCTTTGACCAGGTGAACTAGGAGGTGTGTCATGATATTAAAGAAGGAAGGAGGGAACACCAACTCAAAGCTGACAAGACAGTGAACCACATCATTCTATAGTTTAGCTAGATCCATTGGATCGATTGCCTTCTGAGAAATTGCATTGAGGAATGCACATAGCTTCACGGTGGCTAGACGTACATTTGGAGGTAGAATTCCTCTTAATGCAACGGGAAGCAATTGTGTCATGAGCACGTGGCAGTCATGGGACTTTAATTTTAGGAATTTCTTCTCTGGCACATTTATTATACCCTTTATATTCGAGGAGAATCCAGATGGTACCTTGATGCTTGCTAGGCATTCAAACATGCTTTCCTTCTCTTCTTTGCTAAGAGTGTAGCTGGCAGGACTTAAGTAATGGCGTCCATCATCTGTCTTCTCTGGATGCAGGTTGTCTCATTCTTTCAAACACCGCAGGTCCTATCATGCTACAAGTATGTCCTTAGGCTTCCCATACACACCCATGAAGCCTAGCAGGTTCACACAAAGATTCTTCATCAGGTGCATCACGTCGATCACGCTACAGACCTCTAGGACTTGCCAATAGGGTAGCTCCCAAAATATGGACTTCTTTTTCCACATGGGTGCGTGACCGTCGGCGTTGTTCGGAATAGGTTCGCTGCCATGTGCCTTTCCAAATACTACTTTCACATCCTTGACCATATTGAGTACATCCTCACCAGTTCGGTTGCCTGGCTTGGTCTGGTGGTCTGCCTTACCTTTAAAATGCTTGCCTTTCTTTCTTAGGGGGTGATTCATAGGAAGAAATCGACGATGTCCAAGGTACACGACCTTTCAACATTTTTTCGAGAATATACCTTTAATATCATTGAAACAGTGCGTGCATGCATGATATCCCTTGTTTGATTGTCCTGAAAGATTACTTAGAGCAGGGCAATCATTGATTGTTACAAACAACAATGCTCGTAGGTCAAAGTGCTCCTGTTTGTGCTCATCCCACACTTGTACACCTAGTCTATTCCACAAAAGTAGAAGTTCTTCAACTAGTGGCCTCAGGTACACATCAATGTCGTTGCCAGGTTGCCTTAGGCCTTGGATGAGCACTGGCATCATAATAAACTTACGCTCCATGCATAACCAGGGAGGAAGGTTGTAGATACATAGAGTAATAAGCCAAGTGCTATGACTACTGCTCTGCTCCCCTAAAGGATTCATACCATTCGTACTTAAAGCAAACCTTAAGTTTCTTGCGTCATTTGCAAACTCCGGGAATTCTCTATCGATTGCTCTCCACTGGGACCCATCAGCAGAGTGTCTCAATATATTGTCTACCTTACGGTCTTCTTTGTGCCATCGCAACAACTTTGCATGGTCTTTGTTTCTGAACAAACGTTTCAAGCATGGTATTATAGGAGCATACCACATAATCTTGGCAGGGATTTTCTTCGTGGGACGTTCGCCCTCAATATCACCAGGGTCATCTCGCCTGATCTTATACCGCGATGCATGACATACCAGGCATGCATCTAACTTCTCATACTCCTCGCCACGATAGAGGATGCAGTCATTAGGACATGCATGTATCTTCTGGATTTCTAATCCCAAAGGGCATACTACCTGTTTTGCTTCGTACGTAGTGATGGGCAATTCGTTATCCTTCGGAAGCATCTTCTTTTGGATTTTCAGTAACTCCCCAAATCCCTTGTCAGATACACCATTCTTTGCCTTCCATTGTAGCAATTCTAGTGTGGTACCCAACTTTTTCTACCCCGCATCAGAAGTTGGGTATAGCAATTTCTTGTGATCCTCTAGCATGCACTCGAACTTGATCTTCTCCTTTTCACTTTCACATTCTCTTTGTGCGTCATGAATGGCCTAACCAAGATCATCAGCGGGCTCATCTTCTGCCGCTACCTCTTCTTCAGCTTCCCCCATTGCAGTATCATTGAAGGCCCCATATTCAGCAATAATGTCATCATCGTCCCATTGTTCTTCTTCACCTTCTTCCATTACAACCTTGGTTTCTCCGTGCTTCGTCCAACAAATATAGTTTGACATGAAACCCGACTTCAACAAGTGTGAATGAAGTCTCCTTGAGGTAGCATATTCCTTCAAATTCTTACATATGGCATATGGGCAGCACATGAAACCATCGCGTTTGTTTGCCTCGACCACACGTAAGAAAGAATGCACGCCCTCAATGAACTCTTGGGAGCGGCGATCAGCATTGTACATCCAATGCCGGCTCATCTGCATTACATGACATACATACCATATTAAAACCTAGAACATAATTAGTTAATTATACGACATGCATGCCACCACACAAGGTATTAATTTATGAAAGTCTCGCTACAATGTAGACAATCCCAACTACCACTAAAAAAACTAAAGCTAAAATGCACTTCAGCAGCATAAGGATTTCGTGACCAATCCCAACTAAAATAGACAGATCATGTGTTTGTTCAACATCTATGGGCTTCTTTCGTAGGATCACTGCCTCATCAGTCGCCGTAGCCGCCTGTGCAAGAGAGTTTTGCACGTGTTCAACATACTCTTTCTCCCAGTACCAGCCTGAACATTCAGTGCCATCCCACTGAAATTAAAACAAAAAATTAGAACTTTAATCACAATCATCATGAAAATAAGTATAAATTAACCATAATCATCAAATGCAACAAAATAACTCACATTGCGATCCGGACACTTGTAGAAGATACGACCCTTGTTGGGACACTCCTTCCTCACCCGGTACTCCATCACAATCTTCTCCTCACACTTGCCGCATGCAATGAGAGGGAGGTCCGGCCTCAGTCGCTTTATAACCCGATGAGAGGCCGAGGACCCAGAAGCAGTTGCCATCTACTCTCTATACTCATTTTTAATATAATATAAATTTCTCATTTTATAAACAAATAAAATTAAAAAACTCTAAAATTCTCTATATCTCTAAAGCATGAAGTGTGCTATGCAGGCTAGAAATGAAAGCTCAATACTAGTTTTGAATAACTACTTTAACCTTCCTTCATCCAAATATGCAAACTTTAAAGTGATTTTGAGCTTAAATGGCTTACAAATAAAAAAATTTACCATAAAAAACAACATATATCTAGTCCACAAAATGAAATAAGCTACTGATGAAATATGAGAGTATAAAGTTGGTAACCTTTAGAACCGAAGAATCGATGGAGGAATGGAAGAAATCTTGTGATCACCGGCGATGAGGAAGAAGAGAGGCCGGCGATGAAGCAAGAACACTGAGCTCGAAGTGGCTCGGGCTCGGGGAGGAACAAGGGGTATATAGGAGGGGACCTTTAGTCCCGGTTGTAGATAGAAATTGGGACTAAAGGTCCCTTTCTAGTCCCGGACGGATCCTCCAGCCAGGAGTAGACTTTTACTCCCGGTTGGAGGTATAAACCAGGAGTAAAAGTGAACCTTTAGTCCCGGTTGGTAGATCCAACAGGGACTAAAGGTCCCCTCCAGGAAAAGCCTAGCGCAGTAGCCGTTGGGCAGGGACCTTTAGTCCCGGTTGGAGCTACCAACCGGGACTAAAGGTTTCTCTAGTTCTGGGCGCGAAAAATACCGGGACTACAGCCAAATTTCGAAGTGGATCAAAGGTCTTTTCTCTACTAGTAGTAGAGGCCGGCGAGATGGCTCGGAAGCTATCGGTGTGCATCGACATGCCACTGCCGTGGGGATGAGAGAGTACAAAAGGGTCTATTTTTTTGAGAAAAAAGAAAGCGAGGGTTTAAATGAAAAAATACATGCCAAGCTAGCATGCAACATCAGCAAAAAAAAAGTGTCCACATGGCTGACATGGGCCTGTGGTGCATCACCTAACAAGTTTAGGGATCCAAAAATGCATTTTCAAAGTTTATGGACCTAAGTGGCACACGCTTACAAGTTCGAGGGCTGCTGGTGCATTTAACTCTAAAAAAATTACGTCTAATTCTTATAAAGGTTTATGTGTAATATTAAAATCTTTTAGACGTGCACGCACGCTCATTCTTATAAATGCATGCATGCACACCTTAGCCTTACGAGCACTTGCGAGAGTGAGGAGTTGGATCAGGAAGGAGCCGTTTGTTTGCCTAGTCCAGATGGGCCATTGGGCCCAAGGGGTGCAACCCAGGCAGTTTGTTTGCTTGGACCAGCCCACGAGCCAGGCCGGCACACCCCTCAAAACACCACTGGGCCTGGCCCTGGAGAAACGAAAAATTCTTTCGTACCCGCCGGGCTCGGCTACAGCGGGCGGATCGTGTGTGAGCAGCGACGTTCTCGTCACCTCCCTTTTCTTTACCGTGAAAGCCTCCCCGCCGCCGCCGCCAACCCTGTCATTGAGTGCACGCAGGCTCCAGCTCGGCGCGGCGACTTCCCCTCCCTCTCCGATGACTCTTCGGCGACCTCTGACCACAGGCTGGCTCATTCTCATCCAGGAAAACAAACATGGCTGGTTGCACCACCACAGGCTGGATCACAAGATGCAGGCTTACTAAACACAATAGAACCGATAACTTTGATTAATATCAAATCTAGCAAGAGATCAAATGATCGATGTAGCCTACCAAAGAACTCGCCTAGAATTACGTTACTCCTACTCCTAGTGCGATGGCGTGAAGCTGGAAAAATAGATTGTGTATTGATCGAGAGATGAAAAATGTTACAGTAGCCGAGGTCTATATTTGTACCCTGGGTCGATACCGAGTCCTAGACAATACGACTAGACAATTCTTGAGTAAAAAGAAAATAATCTAATTTGAACTCCACGATTTCCTTTCTGGCAGAGTCCGATTCTATTATGCCTGAGCCGATACCGCTGGCGTCGTGATTTTCACGATCCATTCCAAAAATTTGTTGTAAACAAAAAGAAAAAACAAAACATCCTGAGTACGCCGAAACTTGTGTCACACCACCATCACGAATTTACCATGCTTCAAGTTTCAACGAATCGTCCTTGATTTAAAAATAATATATAAAATCATATTAGAAAAGCATACCCACGGAATAAGCCTCTTAGGATTTGGATTAGTGGTAATAGGATAAATAAGTCGCTGTGCAAATTGAATTAGATGAGGTGCAAAAAAAAAAAGGGAAGTCCATTCGAAAGTGGGTACGGAATAAAGACCTGTCGGGACACCACGAGCGGATAGGACTAACCGACCTGCCAGCTGCCGAGAAGCCCATCCGGCAAACCTCCAGACGATTAGTACGTGCCACCGTTTAGCGTTTGCCTAGTCAACTTGTCGGCTGTCGAATGGCCGACAGGTACTAGTTTTGCAATAAGTAGAACCAAATTTATAATTATTTATTTAAATAATATTACATCAAAAAAAATGGTGCGCTGCCTTCCTTTCAGAGCAGGGATACCGGGCTGCCGGGCAGGATCTCTAGCCATCCTTCCCGTGCATGCGTTGCACAAAAAATAAGCTACATTCTTAAAAAAACATGTTACATGTGTGAAAAAGGATTGATAACTAACACGAAAAAGATACGATCCTGTCGGCGCTTGGGCTGCCAATAGGAGGACTCACATAGTACGGGCATCCGTTGAAGTGGGTGTTATCATTGCCGATAGAGTAATCGGCATTCCAGGGGCCGATATCTCCCAGCCACACACGGCCACGCGGCATTAGTGGACGGATGTGTTTTTTCTTTCTTTTTCTATGGTTAGTTATTTATTGATAGTTAGATACAAAATAGGATATATTTCAGGCACATTTAATACGTATAAGTATTTACATATTCAGAAGACGTAGAATCATATTTGCTTAGTTAGGAAAAAATACTTTATTTGTTCGATAATTTGCTATAGGACACTCTTTAATGGCGGTATTTGCTGATGGACATCGCTCAATGCTGTCTTTGCTAAAATTTTAAACCATAAATTTAAATGATTTTAATTTTTAGGTTATTTTAGGTCCAAACAGCTTACTCGTAAACTTAAATGTCGAATTATAGATGAAAATACTCCATCAGTCCTAAAATAAGTTATTCTTATTTCTCAATAACTCAAACTTTTTAATTATAGATCTGAGTATTGTAATAGATATACAAATTATAATTTTACAAAAGGGTATGTCACATAAAAAAGAGAGCTAAATGCACCATGGGCCCTCGAACTTGTAAGCGTGTGCCACATAGGTTCATGAACTTTGAAAATGTATTTCTGGGTCTCTAAACTTGTTAGGTGATGCACCGCAAGCTCATGTCAGCCACGCGGACACTTTTTTTGCTGATATGGCATGCTATCATAGCATGCATTTTTTTCATTTAACCCCTCGCTTTTATTTTTCTCATAAAAAATAGACCCTACCTTCTCTGTCTCATCTCCCACGACAGCGCCATGTCTGTGCGCTCCGCGGGGAACAGGTGCCCACACGCGGACACGCCGGCAATGGCCCCACCCTCTCGCCAGCCCCTACGCCCTCCAGTCATACACACACTACGGGAAACAGGCACTTTGTCGAGTGTCTGCGGCACTCGGCAAAGCACGAAATACACTCGGCAAAGGTTTTGCCGAGTGCCGCACTCGGCAAAGGGCACTCGGCAAAGAATTAATCGGCAAAGAAGCCTTTGCCGAGTGCTTTTTGTCGGGCACTCGGCAAAGCCTTTGCCGAGTGCCGGAAAAGCACTCGGCAAAGATTTACACTCGGCAAAATGAAAATGCGAAAAAACCCAAAAATAATAGCAAATTTTTTTTTCGGGGAAGTCCGCCACCGGCCAGCGCCCGTCCGTTTAGCGCCACCGGCCATCGAAGTTGCTGCATTTTTTGCGCAAAATTCGCGGCTAACGCGGCCGGTGAGATTCGAACTCACAACCTCTCCCTCGCGTGTCTGCTGCTCTACCACTGCACTACACTGTCACTTTTCCTCATATATTATACTAAACCGAGAGTAAATTGCTTGTTTGAGGCCCTAAACGAATTCAAATCAAAAAGTGGTCAACTATAAAATTTCAAAACTTTTCGAGATCTACAATTTTCATTTAGGAAGTTTTTCATCCGAGGTCGTTTGAAAAATTCGAATTTTAAATTTGAGAGATTCAAACGTAGTTTTGCATGATAAGATGATTTCAAATCAAAAAGTTGTCAACTACATAGTTTCATAACTTTTGGAGAACTACAATTTTCGTTTAGGAAGTTTTTCCATCCGAGGTCTTTTGAAAAATTCAAATTTTAAAATTTTGAAATTCAAACGTCGTTTTTGCATGACAAGATGATTTCAAATCAAAATGTTGCCAACTACAAAATTTCATAACTTCTCAAGATCTACAAAGTTTATTTTGGTCATTTGTTCATCCGACATAGTGGTAGTAACATTATTCACAAATCTTATATATCCCTCTTCTACTTTCATGAAACTAATATGAGACATATGAGAGATGTAGATTTTATGAACAACGTTATTGTCATTTTGTCAAATGAAGAAATGACCAAAATAAACTTTGTAGATCTTGAGAAGTTATGCAACTTTGTGGTTAAAAAGTTTTTCATTTGAATTCATTTCGGGCCTCAAAAATTGCTTTGAAAAAATAATTTGCCGAGGGCCAAAAAAATGCACACGGCAAAATACCTCTTTGCCGAGTGCCAAAAAAAGGCACTCGGCAAAGACACATTTTGCCGAGTGCCAAACAAATGACACTCGGCAAAATGCCTCTTTGCCGAGTGCCAAAAAAAGGCACTCGGCAAAGACGTATTTTGCCGAGTGCCAAAAAATGGCACTCGGTAAAATACATCTTTGCCGAGTGCCAGAAAAAAGGCACTCGGCAAAGATGCATTTTGTCAAGCGCCGAAAAAAGGCACTGGGCAAAATACATCTTTGCCGAGTGCCAAAAAAAAAACACTCGGCAAAGCCATCTTTGCCGAGTGCCGAAAAAAACACTCGGCAAAGCCGTCTTTGCCGAGTGCCCAATAAAATACACTCGGCAAAGCTTCCGGCACTCGTCAAAGTAACGAGGCCATACACCGTGCGGGCACGTGCGGTTGGCGGCGTCACCACCGTCGTGGGCAGCGCGCGGAACCGCTCCAAATGCCGCTGACCGCTGGGAGACGCAGCCAGCGGGACTGAACACCACCACCGCGCGGGCGAGGGCGCAGGCCTTGATGACGAGCCGCTCCATGTGCGGGAACGCCTGCATGCAGTCAATCCTTCCAGTTCCACGTTTGAAATTGGAACTGTAACGTACGTACTACTAGTAGTAGCTGTAGCCATAGTCCTCAGCGAAACAAAACCCGGGGACGAGAATGAAAAGGGCCGGGCCGCAAGAACGCTGTTCCCGTCTGGATGCTTAGCTTGCTGCGGCACGCAATGCTTACGGTACACTCTGTGCCCGCACTGCACAGTGCAGACGCCCGGCCGCCCAGCCGGCTGGCCGGCACATACACCGCGCAGGCCGCCGAGGTTCACGCGAGTCACGCCGCGCTCCGCGGCATGCATGCATTCGGCGACTAGCAATGGCGCCGAGAGTGGCATTATATTTACCAGAGATGGAGCTCACGAGGATAGGGTGTGTGGTCGCGGCGCGACTCCTTCGTCCTAGCTACTCGCACCATTAGCCTCTTCCGCTGCCGTCCGGCCTCATTAGCACCAGTTAACGATTTAGAGTCAGTATTGTCAAGGGCTCAAGGCCTGCGCCCTCGGCGGCGCAGTCGCAGTGGTATAGTGTTCAGCCCCGCTGGCTGCGTCTCTCATAGTGCGCGGCAGATTGAGCGGCGGCGGCTCCTGCGCTGCCCATGACGGTGGCGACGCCAGCCGCATGCGCCCCTTGCGGCATGTGGCCTCATTGATGCGGCGTGTATGCCGGAGGACGTAGAGGCCGGCGAGACGGCTCGGAAGCTGTCGGTGTGCATCGACATGCCACTGCCGTGGGGATGAGAGAGTAGAAAAGGGTCTATTTTTTTTGAGAAAAATGAAAGCGAGGGTTTAAATGAAAAAATGAATGCCAAGCTAGCATGCAACATCAGCAAAAAAAAAAAAAAGTGTCCACATGGCTGTCATGGGCATGTGGTGCTAACAAGTTTAGGGATCTAAAAATGCATTTTCAAAGTTTATGAATCTAAGTGGCACACGCTTACAAGTTCGAGGGCCGCTGGTGCATTTAACTCTAAAAAAATTACGTCTATTTCTTATAAAGGTTTATGTGTAATATTAAAATCTTTTAGACGCGCATGCATGCTCATTCTTATAAATGCATGCATGCACACCTTAGCCTTACGAGCACTTGCGAGAGTGATGAGTTGGATCAGGAAGGGGCCATTTATTTGCCTAGTCCAGATGGGCCATTGGGCCCAGGGGGTGCAACCCAGGCTATTTGTTTGCTTGGACCAGCCCACAAGCCAGGCCGGCACGCCCCTCAAAACACCACTGGGCCTGGCTCTAGAGAAACGAAAAATTCTTTCGTACCCGCCGGACTCGGCTACAGCAGGTGCATCGTGTGCGAGCAGCGACATTTTCGTCACCTCCCTTTTCTTTACCGTGAAAGCCTCCCCGCCGCCACCGCCAACCCCGTCATTGAGTGCACGCAGGCTCTAGCTCGGCGCGGCGACTTCCCCTCCCTCTCCGATGACTCTTCGGCGACCTCTGACCACAGGCTGGCTCATTCTCATCCAGGAAAACAAACATGGCTGGTTGCACCCACCACAGGCTGGATCACAAGATGCAGGCTTACTAAACACAATAGAACCGATAATTTTGATTAATATCAAATCTAGCAAGTGATCAAATGATCGATGTAGCCTACCGAAGAACTCGCCTAGAATTACGTTACTCCTACTCCTAGTGTGATGGCGTGAAGCTGGAAAAATAGATTGTGTATTGATCGAGAGATGAAAAATGTTACAGTAGCCGAGGTCTATATTTGTACCCTGGGCCGATACAGAGTCCTAGACAATACGACTAGACAATTCTTGAGTAAAAAGAAAATAATCTAATTTGAACTCCACGATTTCCTTTCTAGCAGAGTCTGATTCTGTTATGCTTGAGCCGATACCGCTGGCGTCGTGATTTTCACGATCCATTCCAAAAATGGCACACGCTTAGAAGTTCGAGGGCTGCTGGCAAAACAATGGCGACGGCACTATGGTAACAGAAGGCGAGAGAGTGAGCTAGCACGGCACGGTGCCGGACGACGGTGAAGCGGCGGAACAACGAGACGAGCATGGTGGCGACGGCGGCTAGGGTTTCGCGGTGGCGCGTCGACTCAGTGAGATAGTGGCTTCGGCGAGACTTGATGGAGAGGCGGCGCGGTACGGGGAGACGTGGGGAGCACGCCAAGGCAAGGTCGTGGCGGCAGCGGAATCCGGTGATGGTGTCCGACGCGGATACGGCGCGAGGTAGAAGA
Source organism: Miscanthus floridulus (assembly GCF_019320115.1). Classification (NCBI taxonomy): domain Eukaryota; kingdom Viridiplantae; phylum Streptophyta; class Magnoliopsida; order Poales; family Poaceae; genus Miscanthus; species Miscanthus floridulus. The sequence continues at coordinate 15,071,652 of NC_089597.1, forward strand.
CAACGCCGACTGACATGCAGGCCTGAGGTGTCAGCGGCAGAGCGCGAGAGAGGGCGACGTCCGCGCACTGCTGGGCCGCGAGAATGAAAGGAAGGCCGAGCGGCCTTCAGGCTGCAAAGGGGAGGCGGGCGAAAAACCAGAGAGAGTGAAGAGAGAGGAAAAAAAATTCTTTTCTTTTATTTCAAAATCATTTTGAATCATTTTTCAAAAACACTTTGAAACATTTTGAATTTAGCCAAAAAACCACTCATTACAAAAATACAAATGCACCAGCATGAATGCACTGCAATGTTGCTAAGCCTTATGATAAATTTTAATTTAATGAAAAATTATTACTTTCCTATGTTTTATGAACACAAAAATACATAATTAAATTATTTCATCTCTATTTAAAAAAATAAATTTTAGGGTGTTACAGTTAAGTCCTCGACTTGGCACGAGTGCTCGCATTTTTCTGGATTTATTTCAGTATTTAATGGCGTTATGCTTTTAGTGGTAGGCGACGTTCACGTCGATAGCGAGGAGTCTGTGGTAGGGGTGAGTGTTCGTTCAGTGGTAGGCGATGTTCCCATCGATAGCGAGGCGTTTGTGGTAGGGTTGAGTGTGTGTGCATGTTATGAGCGTCTGCGTCTGTACTTGCGTAATTCCCAAAAAAACCACGCATCCAAATTACCGGTGAACTGAGTATGATTTCACTTACTAGTTGTAACACTCTAAAATTTGCTTCTCTTGAAATGGAGCTAAAATGATTTAATTTTGTATTTTTGTGCTCATAAAAACATCAGGAAATAATAAATTTTCATTAAATTAAAATTTATCTTAAGATAGAAATATGTTTGTTGCATTCATGCCGGTCGCACCTTGTGTTTTTATGTGCAAAATGTGTTTTTTTAAAATACGTTTAGGAGACGAATATCTATCTCTAGGAATTTTCTACCTTCTTTCTGGAATTTAATTTCTACCTCCTTGACCTTAATCTTTATGTTCCAAGTTCCCAATAATCTTTTCATGAGCTCCAAATATTTTACTTGAGTTCTTCATCCTTCAATTTGCCTTTAGGATTTTTCTAAGCTTCGGAGCATTTTTCGTGATATAAATGGTAATTCTAGATTTTCTAGAATTATTTTTATTTCATGATATTAATTAATCTCGAAATTAGAAAAAAAACAGAGACCAATTTTCCCCCGACTCTCAAAGGCCCATGTCTTTATTTACTAATGGGCTTAAATGATTATTTAGGCCTATCAGTGGAGGTGGATTCACTACCGGAGACCGGCTCTTTGCCGAGTGCCAGGTGGTTTGCCGAGTGTTGTTTTTCGGGCACTCGGCAAAGACGCCTTTGCCGAGTGTTTTTTTTGACACTCGGCAAAGAGGCTATTTGCCGAGTGTTTTTTTTAACACTCGGCAAAGAGTCTCTTTGCAGAGTGTTTTTTTTGACACTCGGCAAAGAGCTTCTTTGCCGAGTGTTTTTTTTGACACTCGGCAAAGAAAATTTCAAAGCACATTTTGAAGCAGTAAATTAATTCAAATGAAAAAGTTTTCAACTACAAAGTTGTATAACTCATCAAGATGTACAATGTTTGTTTTGATCTTTTCTTCATACGACAAAGTGAAAATAAATTTGTTCACAAATCTAACATATCTCTCTTGTAGTTTGTGAAACTACAAGAGAAATATATAAGATTTGTGAACAATGTTAGAACGACCATGTCGGATGAACAGATGACCAAACAACCAAAATAAACTTTGTAGATCTCGAAAAGTTATGAAACTTTGTAATTGGCAACTTTTTGATTTGAAAACATCTTGTCATGCAAAACTGCGTTTGAATTTCAAAATTTTAAAATTCGAACTTTTCAAACGACCTCGGATGAAAAAACAACCAAAATAAACTCTGTAGATCTCGAAAAGTTATGAAACATTGTAGTTGACAACTTTTTGATTTGAAAACATCTTGTCATGCAAAACTGTGTTTGAATTTCAAAATTTTAAAATTCAAATTTTGTAAACGACCTCGGATGGAAAAACTTCCTAAACTAAAAGTGTAGATCTCGAAAAGTTATGAAACTTTGTAGTTTACAACTTTTTTATTTGAATTCGTTTAGGGCCTCAAACAAGCAATTTACACTCGGTTTAGTATAATATATTAGGAACTAAAACAGAATTCAGACACAAGTGAGAGTGTGGTGTAGTGGTAGAGGAGGTACGTGCACAGCGGGGCCTCCATCGATAAAAAAAATTCCATTTTTTTTGGGTAAAAATTCCCATTTTTTCGGGTTTTTTTGGGTTTCAACTTTGCCGAGTGCCCGATAAAAGACACTCGGCAAAGTTGGCTTTGCCGTCACTGTTTTTGGCGAGTGCTGTTCGCCGAGTGTTACACTCGGCGAACCATTTGCCGAGTGTTTTATGTCTTTTGCCGTGTGTTTCGGGCACTCGGCAAACTCAAGGAGTCCGGTAGTGATTGTGCAACATCTATTAGTACCATATTACTAGTTGATATGAAGGCGGGGAGTTTTCCTCCATATATATATATGTACCGACCCCTTAGGCAAAGCACATCAGAACTATCATAACGGGAGCCCCTAGTTTAGGAATCCTGGATGATGTAGTGAATTAGATTTTTCTCCTTCTTGCCATGTCACCTCCTGCCAACTCCTTGGACTCTTCGGGCGAAGGCACCGTCGACCACAAGTTCATCTTGCACGCTCCCGGATCCTGACCTGCCGCTTCCTATCTGGCCGAGACAACAGCCCCACAAGCACGCCGAGCCGAGCGCCGTCGAAGCCGATCCTGCAGGCCTAAAGGACCGTCGGATGTAAAAATTAATGGACCAAAGCACCGGCTGCCGTAGCTGTTCTCTGTCACCGGTGAGACCCTCTGCATGTTCCTCTCTCTATATTTTGCTTTTACGTGTTGTCTTTGAAGCATCGTGTATCCATAGATTTTTGTTTGCCAACTGTCCCATCTGTATGTGGCTACACTAGCACGCGGCTTCTCTTGCTGGAGCCGATGAGCATGCCGAAGAAACCTGCAGAGCACTCGTCGTTGCTTGCTGCTGCTTTCCATATATGCAAGCCAAGCTGAGCCATCTATCACTCATACAATCAAAAGATAGAACCATCATCGTGTATGCTTGTGCAGCATGGGCAAGCGTACTAGTGTAGTCTTACCGAGCTAGCTTGAAGAGCAGAACGTCCATGATTAACAAGCCATCTGCACATGTAGTCTCTTGCAATATACGGAGTATCAAATATATGGCTGATATCATACTTACCTCACCCTTGCACAGGAATCCATCTTTCTCTGTTCACTCCTAGATTTTAGAATCGGGACAATACACATAAGCCCTTACCTGCATGGACTGATCATTGAGTCTAGGCATCCTTTCCACAGTAGATCTCTGAACTTTCAATCCTCCGCCGATTTTCCGTTTTAGCTCTGTTTAAGTCCGTTCTTTTTGCGTTAGTCTTAATTGTACGCGTGTTAGTTACGATGTTTACCACGTAACATGTTTGTGAATTTTATAAAAGTTAATATGATTAATGTTTATGCAAGTAGCTTCTAATTAAAATTAATATAGGTGCTATACATCGTTCTTTTACAAATAAATGTTGATTTGATTAATACCAACTTCACAATGTTTCATTAAATAAATATAACGTGCTTAGTTTGAACCTAATTATATAAACTCAAAAAGATGCTCTCACAAGTTTATTTCTTTTGCAAAGTAAAGTTTAAATGACTTAAATAATATGAGACATGTTTGCAAATAAAATATGATTAGAAACTCGTCTCTTCAATTAAAATGTAAATTGACTAAATTAATATCCTTCACATGGTTTTGTAATTAAAATAAAACAAGCATGTAGCCTTTACTCTTGTGATGCAAATCTCCCGGTAGTTGTTCCTTTTCAATCGTAGCTTCGTTTCGGCGTTCTCGTAACCGTAGCAACGATTCCTCTCTTTTAGAACGTTGTTTTTTTTAAGATTTTGGTTACGATTGGTGTACTATTCTTAGTTGTCTATGCATTGCTTGTTTGTATGTTCCTTTGTGAATGGTGTTTGCTACGAGTAGAAGTGAACCGTACGTAAGCGTTGGGGACCAAAAGATGAGTGCCAGAAGTTGCAGAACGGAAGATGACGTTTGAAGATTCTTTAAGCAAGTTGTTTTGGGTGAAAAGCAAATATAAGGCAAGTATAGCATGGGATCATCCTTGTTACCTATTCACCGTTAATCACTTAAACCATACTGCATGTGTCTACCTTGGTTACCACTAAGGATATCCTAGCTTATATATCTTGTACCTTGTCACCTATGGGATTATGCATTGGGTAGTATGATGCTAACGCTCAATTAAAGACCATGATCTTGTAACTTGACTAATGGAATATGCAATAAACACTAAAAGATACTTTTTAGCAACAAGGAATAAGGGGGCTAGAGCATATTTTTTGTGATGCTCTAGATTTCTCTCCTAAGGACTTATCTGTAAGTGGTCACCGGGACTTACAGTATAACCATGAGTGCTACATGGCTCTGGCTTTAGTTAAGTATGAAGACATTTTCTAGCTTGTTAGTGGTTATCTTTATGGCGCAAGAGGGGTGTGTTTCGGGTTGGGTTTAGTGCGGCATCTGTTCCTAAGAGTACTTCTGCATGAGTGTGCCTTTCGAAAGGGGGCTCTACATTCGCAGGGCATAGAAACCTAGCGCCCCTAACTTGTTAGATGAACCTTTGAAAGACTTCATAGTGAACCCTGTCGACCTTTCTTGGAAGTGGGTCAAGAGACTAGCTACCTCAGGCAAAAGGATAAATCACGGCTCATGGTGAAAGTGTACAACCTCTGCAGAGTGTAAAACTGTTATAACAGCCGTGCTCACAGTCATGAGCGGCCTTGGAACTCTTACGGAATAGATGATCATTAATGGATAATTGTTTATGCTATTCATTATTCATGTTTACCTGATCATATGTTTATATGGGCTAGTGATAAACTTGAAGCTACTCAATTGCTAAAAACATGACTCACTAAAAGCTAATTGCAGTTAAACCAGTGTCAACTTTTTGAGCCTCATGAACCCCATGTTATATTGTTGTGTATGACATGTACTTACGCTTGCTTTACTTTTCAATACTTTGAAAAAATCCCGGATGGGTACTAGATTGCTAGTCTGGAGGAGTTAGGCTTGTGATCAACCAGCCAGTTATCCCTGTGGATTGAAGTCTTCACCTGAAGATCGGAGTTGTCTTTCCGCTGTTTGCTGTCTAAGGTTATATCCTTTATACTAAGTATGTTATATATTAAGAATTGTCTCTTGATATTACCTCTATTTGCAGCTATATGTGAGATTTGACTTCCTGGACTCACATATGGTGTGTATCTGGTTTTATTTTTAAAACCGGGTGCTACACTAGTGAGTGATTTGCTTGTTCATGCTCATGCTGCTTGTACATACATAAGTCAGTATCCCTCAATTGCCAGTCCGATATATTTTTGGGTGCCATTTATGCTTGGTGCGATATACCCTATACATGCTTAACGTGAATAAGAGAGTTACAAAAGAATATAGAACAGAGGAGTGTGAAAACCGCAGCAACCGGCAGCTGCTGCTCAACATCGTCCAATTGTTTCTAACTCTTGCTATGCACACGTCCTTCCCATGCAGGAAGCATGACCGCTTCTTTACCTGCAATCTTCATGCAATTGCAGATCCGCAACAGTTGGATGCAGCTTTCTTCCTTTGCCGCAAGTACACGTAGTCCTTATGTATTTCTTTGGTGCTGCACAGATAGCCGACCACGAGTGCCATTGAGAAATAGGTTGACATGCTGGTTAAAGCACAGAAGAATGTGGTTGATTCCTGATGCCTTCTAAGCCTACAAAATATATCATCCAAACTCAACATGAGTGTGTTCTCTATCAAACAAGTATCTGTATCTCAATATATCTGAGGAAATGGGATCTATTGTTAAGAAAGGCTTGTATTTGCATCCAATTTCCTTATATCGGCCTCTGCGGCGTATCCCCATGCTGGGCTTTAATGCTCATCTGAATAAGCATGAACTCCTGTAAAGAGAAGGAAAATAAGAGAAGCACGGTGTGGTTGGTGAATCAGAGCGAGCATATTGATTGTGGCTGTGCAGCATCAAGCGCCTATTAATTCATTCATACTGAAAATTGAAAGTAGTGAAGCTGAAAGTCGACGCACGCTGTCGTGAGTGTGGCAGATAATATGTGCACTAAGCGCGTTCTCCTTACAGGTGCGGCCACTGTGGTGTGGCTGGTGCTAGAGAGTGATGGATCAGCCAATGGGTACCAAGCTGCCAATCTTTGGCAATCAATTGGAGCTTTGGAAGCATGGTGTTTCATAGGGTGGGGGAACTGATCTTGATTTTACTTACTAGTTAATTTGTTTGTTTGTCCTGCTTGTGCATAGGTAAGCTAGTCCGAAATCGATGCTTTGATATTCCTATTGTGCCATTTATGTTTGGTTTGGATATACAAACTTATTTGAATAAGAGAAAGGGATAAGGAACACATGACTGAAAACCTCAGTAATCAAACTGCTTTGTGTCTTGCCTCTGCCTTGTGCGACAGCTTCAAATCCACCTGATTTAATCGCTTCGCCCTCACGGGTCAAAACAATCTCAGTTCTTTAACTTCCATAAAAAAACTGCAGTTCCCCAATGCCCTTGTGAAATAGGTGGAGACGATAATTAAACTAAACTGAATAAGCTAGCTCAATTGCCGATACCTTCTAAGCCTACACAATGGCTCATCCAGACTCAATGGTAAACGTCTCCTCTGTTACATAAGCATCTATCTCAATACATGTGGAAGCCTTGGATGGAAGCTGATGCTTATATATATGGTGGCACTACGTGAAAAATGGTTTGTAGCAACGGGACAAATTTTTTTGTAGGAGCGACTGGTGATGGAGCCGCCCGTACAGTGACGTGCTCGGGAGCCCAGACACCAACCGCCTCTACAAATGGAACAGTAGGGGCGGCTGGTGATACGAGCCACCCCTACAAATAGGTCTGATTTGTAGGGGCGGCTCACTCACCAGCCACCCCTGGCGTTGCTATTTGTAGGGGCGGCTGGTGATTGAGCCGCCCCTACAAATTCCCGCGTATAAATACCTCCAATTTATAGGGGCGGCTCAATCACCAGCTGCCCCTACAAATGATCCACAAATAAAGTAAACTGCAGCACCTTCTTCCTCCTCGGGTCACTCACTCCAACCCATGAAAGAAAGGTGAGGAGGCCTTGGGCACCTCCCAAAAATTGCTCTACTAAGGGGGAAGGTTTTGGTCTCAAATCCTTTAGTAGAGAGGTTGTAGAAGGTAAGACAATACTATTCCACACTTTTTTTTGAAGTTTTAATGGTTGGTTAGTGAGTAATTAGAGTTTTGTTTTTCTCTCTCTTCTATGGTGCTTGAGCTACTTATGAAGCAAATTAGACCCAAGTTTTGAATGTACTAAGGTAAATTAAGGAGGGGAACAAGATCATACCCTTATTTGGTCCATGTTTCTTGATTTTAGTGAACAATTAGTTAGTTTTATGGATGTTTCATGTGCATATAGATCTAGATCTAGGGTTTGGTTTTTTTTATTAATTTCGTTTTGTAAATTTATGTTTGATGAAATTGGACTAGGGTTTGTATGAAAGATATTGGGTAAAATATAATTGTTGCTAATTGTTATTTTTGAAATTGTTTATTGTAATCAACAAATATGTATTTTAATTATTTATGGATAAATGGGCCATTAATTAATTTTCCTCTACCATGGTGTGTTTGTATGCTTCATGTAATTATATTTGATTTATATTCATATATATCCGAAGTATATACAATTATTCTCAAGTAATTATTAATTTGATTCATTTATATATATATCTGAATAAGTAGTCCTTTAGTGTTTGTTTTGTTGTTGTTGTAAAAGATGGAGTACAAGAACTCTTGGATGTATGGTTCATTAAGGTTCAAGGCAGGTTTCCGTGAAGAGGTGGATAAATTTATTGAAGCCACAAAGAAGCATGCAACGATATTGACAGAGAATAAGGATACAATTATTTGTCCCTATTAAATTGCAAGAACCGTATGGTATGGACAGATGTGACTATCATCAGATCACATTTGATTATACGAGGATTTGTTGAGGACTACACAGTGTGGATTCATCATGGTGAAACGGTTATTGTTAACGACGAGAATGAGAAGGAATACGACAACGAAACCATAGAATCCCAATATTCAGTAGAGCTTGATGCATGAATAGATTTCGAGTTTGGCAATGAACAAGGTGGTGATGCTGGTGGTTGGGATGGTAACGACGAAGGTGGTGCCAATAATAATGGTGGAGCACATGTCGGGGATGAAGATGATTTGGAGGACATGATTCGAGCCCTTGGACCAGAGATTTTACTAAATAGCCCGAAAGGTCTATAAAATTTGGAAAGGGTGACAAAAGCATTGAAGGAGACTATGTATGGTGTTGAAAAGGGTTGTCCGACACATTGGACTTTGCTACGTTTTGTGCTTGAGCTACTCATCCTGAAGGCTAAGTACGGCTGGTCAGACTGTAGTTTCAATGATCTATTGCATCTCCTATCATGGGTGCTACCACAACCAAACTCAGTTCCCGCCAACACATACCAAGCAAAGAAGGTCATAAGTCCATTGACAATGGGGGTTGAAAAAATCCATGCATGTCCCAACCACTGTATACTTTTTCATGGCGAAACGTTCAAGTCACTGGATAAATGTCCCCGGTGTGGGGCCAGCCGGTACAAGAACAATGACCTTTACGGTGGGGACGAAGCCCCCATGGGGAAAAAGAAGAATCAGAAGGGTACAAAAAAGGTGGTACAAGAATCTCAGCCCCCAGAGGACACTCCATTAGGCAATGATGCAAAGTAGAGATGAATTCCTGCCTTGGTAATGTGGTACCTGCCAGTGACCGACCACTTGAGACGTATCTTTCTAAACCCTAAAGAAGCCACACTCATGACATGGTGGGATGATAAGCGCAAGGTGGATGATGATAAGATTGCACACCCGGCTGATTGTAGTCAGTGGCAAAGGTTCGATGAGAAGCACAAAGAATTCAGCGATGACCCAAGGAATGTATGATTTGGCTTGAGCACCAATGGAATGAATCCCTTCAATGAGAGGATGAGCGACCACAACACTTGGCCAGTGATCTTGACCATGTACAACATCCCAACGTGGTTGTGTCAGAAGAGAAAGTACCTTCTCCTCACTATTCTTATTTCTGGCCTTAAACAACCAGGCATTGATATAGACGTGTTCCTCGAGCCTTTGATGTAAGAAATGGAGAGGCTATGGAGGCATGGGGAGCCGATGTACGATGCGTTCCGAAAGGAGGACTTCATATGTAGAGCAATAATATTTGTTACTACCAATGGTTACCCCACGCTGTTTGCTTTGTATGGACAGATCAAAGGGAAGACGGGATGCTTGGTTTGCTTGGATGGTACTACATGGGTGTACCTGGATGCATCCAAGAAGATAGTTTACCTAAGGAACCGATGCTTCTTAAAGACAAGTCACAAGTACCTCAGCAAATTGTTCTTTAGATTTTATGACAACACCCCTGAGATTGAACCCCCTCTGGAGAGACATCATAACGGAGAACACGTGTACAGAATGGTGAAAAACATACGCGTCGTCTATGGAAAAAAGAATCCGGATGGGACAAACAGAGATAGAAGCACACCCCCTATCGAAGGCGTACCTTTCAAGAAACAATCGATCTTCTTTCAGTATCTACCTTATTGGCCAGACTTGGAGGTCCCCCATGCCATTAATGCTATGCACGTGCAGAAGAATGTCTTTGAGTCTCATTGCTACCTTGATGGACACAGGCAAGTCAAAGGATGGTCTAAAATCACGGAAAGACATGGTGCGGCTAAACGTGATGCCATAGCTTCACCCGGTACCTGAGGCCAATGGAAAATACACTCTGCCCATGACGTGCTTCAATCTAACACCAGACGAGAAGAGAGCTATATGCACTTTCCTGAGGGGGGTCAAAGTCCCGACTAGGTTTTCAGCGAATGTGAAGAAGCTAGTGTCGATGAAGGACTTGTTAATAACACACTGCAAGGCTCATGATTGTCATGCGATGCTGATAGTGTTTCTACGTATTGGAATTAGGGCTATAAAGCCAGAGTTCATGAAAATGGCAATCACCCACATGTGCTACTTCTTTTCAAAGATCTCACAGAAGATGATTGGCAAGCAAGAGCTGAGTGACCTACATGAATTTGTGGTGGAGACACAAAACCAACTGAAGATGTGTTTACCTCCTGCTTTTTTTGATATAATGCCACATCTCATGATTCACATGGTTCATCAGATACAGGCGCTGGGCCCTTGCTACTTGCATGAAATGTGGTCCTTTGAGCGGTTGATGTCGGTTCTAAGTCGATACGTGCATAATCGAGCATACCTAGAGGGCTCCATGATAGAGGGTTACAGTACTGAAGAAGTCGTCGAGTGCTGTCAAGAGTACCTAAAAGTATAGAAAGGGATTGGTAAACCCGATTCTTGTCACAATGGTAGGCTGACTGGGAAGGGCACCCGTGGTAGAAAAGTGTTCATCGACCATGATTACAAAGAGGTGAGTCGGGCGTATTACAGTGTCTTGCAGAGTACACAACTGATGCAACCGTACATTGATAAACACTTGGCTATCATTATGGCGGAGAGAAATGGTCGTTCGGATGATTGGGTCAAGAAACAACATAAGCAATGACTAACTATATGGTTGAAGGACCAAAACATACCGCCTAGAGAAACCATAGACTCTATTACCATCAGTAGGTTGGTGGAGGGGCCATCGAGATAAGTGACATCTTGGAATGCTTATGACATCAATGGGTATACGTACTATACCCACACAAAGGATAGTAAATATGTGAACCAAAACAACGGCGTTTGAATAGAGACTCTCGATGGATTGGGGCGAAAGATCCAATACTTTGGCATCATTGAAGAGATATAGGAACTTGACTATAGAAGGGATATAACGGGGGTCCTGTTTCGATACCGCTAGATCAAACAACACCAACTGAACGAGATCGGATTGAGAGTCCTAGACCTCGAGAATCTAGGCTACCAAGATGACCCTTGGGTGCTCGCTTCACATATCGCACAAGTTTTCTATATGTCTGACCCACAAATTAACCTCCCCCGAAGAAGAAGACAAAGCACGTGGTTGCCTCCGGGAAACAGCACATTGTCGGAGTTGATGGCGTGGACGATGTTGAAGCTTACAATAACTATGATGAGATGCCGCTATTCACAGACTTTTCTAAGAAGATCAGTGTTGTGGAAAAGGACCTACCCAAAGACGTATTGACATGGGAACGAAAAGGTGTCAAGGGGAAAGTCGTTACAACGGGCTAGCTAGTTGTTGAACGTGGAGTGTTTTGTGTGTGTGTTTGTAAGACTTCATTTATGCATGCGTGTGAGACTATATATTTATGTATGTGTGTAAGACTATATATTTACATATGTGTGTGAGACTACATTTATGTATATGTGTGAGACTACCCTTTGCAACATCTAGATGAATCTATTTCAACATCCACTTTATTTCTACTAAAACTTTATGAAATGAAGAAGTGGCCAAAATAAAAGTAGGAGATAGTGATGTGTTCAACAACTTTTATATTCATCACCTTTACAGCTGAAATCATTTAGTGGTTGAAAATCAGGTTTGAAGCTATCATTTTCTGAAATTTAAAATTTGAATTGTTCAAAATTAGTGACAAAGATAGATGACTAGACTAAAATGATAGAGCATGATTTTAGAAAATTTTAGAAAAAACCATCACATTTGGAGTTAGTATGAGGAAGAAAAACTAGTTACAAGTTTTGGCCACAGATGAAAAAGAGAAATCACACTTATTCATCATTGATCACCATGAACAGTTGTGATTTTTCTTTTTAATCTCTGGGTAAAATTTGTAACTAGTCTTTCTCCCTCATACTAGCTCCAAATGTGATGATTTTTCCCTAAAATTTTAAAAAATCATGCCCTATCAAGTTACTGTGTTGATTTGGTCATTCTTTTCATTTGACAAAGTTTGAGCAATTCAAATATTCAAATTTAAAAAAATGACAAGTTCTAACGAGATTTTCAACCATTAAATGATTTCAGCTGAAAAAGTGATGAATACCAAAGTTGTATAACTCATCAAGATCTATAACTTTTATTATGGTCATTTCTTCATCTAACAAAGTGATAGTAAACATTGTTCACAAATCAACATATCTCTCGTAAAGTTCATGAAACTAAAAGTCATATGTGAATTTATGAACAATGTTTACTAATACTTTGGCACATGAAGAAGTGACCAAAATAAAAGTTGTAGATAGTGATGAGTTCAACAACTTTTATGTTCACGACTTTTATTGTTGAAATCATTTAAGGTTTCAAAATCTTGTTTGAAGTTGCCATTTATTAAAATTCAAAATTTTAACTGTTCAAATTTGGTCAAATGAAAAGATGATCAAAATAAACGTTGTACATATTGATGAGTTCTATAACTTTGGTATTCATGAGTTTTTCAGCTGAAATCATTTACTCTTTCAAAATATTGTTTCAAGTTGAAATTGTTTGAATTTTAAATTTTTAATCGTTTAAACAAAGTCACATGACAAGATGACCAAAATAAAAGTTGTATATGTTGATGAGTTATGCAACTTTTATGTTTACAATATTTTCATTTTAGGTCATTTAATATCCTAAAATTGTAGTAGAAGTTTTAAAATTCAAATTTTTAAAATTCAAATTGTAGTCACATGACAAGATTGAGTTATGTTTACAACTTTTATGACTACAATTGTTTTTATATATATTTCTACATATATAGAATAATACAAAATATTATATATATTTACTTTGTGTTTTTGTGATTTAAAAAATATAGAATTAATAATTTAATAAAATAGAAATGCTTTTATAAGGGCGGCTAGATCAGGAACCGCCCCTACAAATGCATTTGTTGGGGTGGCTGGATCAGGAACCGCCCCCTAGAAATGCATTTGTAGGGGCAGCTGGTTCAGGAACCACCCCAACAAATCGTCCTAATTATAAAAACAAGGGCGCATGGGTGAAAATGTGTTGGGCGCTCTCTTCTTCCTCCCGACGCCGTTAGGCTGCCCAACTGTGTCTCGCCGCCGCCACCGTCTCCGTGCCCTAGCTACCGCTCTCTTTGCGCCGCTTCCTCTCACCTTCGCCATCCTCCTGTGACAACCTCTGTCGCCCGCCACGCTTCCTCCCCCAAACGCCACCTCCCTAGGCCGGCCGCCACGACGGCTAGGGTTTCCGTGAGAACTCACAATCGGCGATGGCAGTGAAGGTCGCCCGCCTCCTTCCCCTCCCGCTTCCCCTTCCTGGTGCTAAGGAAGACGGGCTAGCACCATCCCCTCCTGCTATCTTTGGCGCGACTTCCCCCGGCGGCGTGGACTCGCCCGGCCCCTGCGACTTCCCGGCGGCGCGAACTCCCCCAGCGACCGCGTCCTGTCTCAGTCCGCGACTTCCCAGCGAAGCGAGCTGATCTGAACGCCCCCGCTCTCTACTTCAGGTATGCCTCCGCTATCTGCTCTATCTGCTCCAGGTATTTTTTATCTTGTTAGTATTAATTGGTGGTGTGCTAGTGCCCTGAACTGCACTATTTCTAATTTCCCTTGCTTTGCACCATAGACTGACCATACTGAATGTGAAAAGTAATCTTGCTTTGTTCAGTTGTTGGCTTGTAGGGTTAGAGTCTGAACAAATAAGTAGTAACTGAATGTGAAAAGTAATCTTCCTGTATTGGCCTGCTGAATGGGATACAATATGAAAACACTGAGCTTCTGTATTGGCTTGCTTCTTCTAATACTTTCTACTGCATAACTCTCACTTGCCATAGAAATGAAGGCCCTCTTTACTTAACAGCACCTCCCACCTTGTCAACATGGTACTACTGATGCTTGTATTCTATCATATTTCCCAAACTATCACTCCATTGCCTTGTTGCATCTACTGCAGTCTATCACTTCTCTCTAATTTCATCACAATACATCTATCTCTCATAAATTTTAGTCTAATACTCTAGCTACTAATTGGGACTTGTGATCTTGAGTCTTGACTGAGTCGAAGATGCTGATATGAGCGGTTAGCGCAAATGTTTCAACACACAGGAATTTTGATACTACCAACAATGCTGCCGTGTTAGCTTATCTCATAACAACTATATATGGGAAGGATTTCTTTTAGGCGTGACGTGTGAAATGACTTATATTTTATTTCTTTGTTTAAATGGCCAATTTCGGCTGGCTCAAGGCAAGTTAGAATGGTGCAACAGCTATTCTATTTGATGTGATGTTTATTTGAAATCAGAGTCTAGGTTTGGCCATATGGGCATAGAAACACTTCCTAGAACATCTGACCATGTCCACTAATTTATCCAAGTTATATTGTTTGACGCCTGCATCAAAGGTGGATTCCATGTGTTCCAGCCTATTTATTTTGCTTTATGCCTTTATAACTCTTGATTTGCAGCATTTGTCACTGAGTAGGTGTTGTATTCATGGAAAGTGCATTGCCACCACACACATAAGTACCAGTTTTAGTTTCATCTATGAATCTTAGTGAGATTTCTACCCATGCTACTATTTTATGTCAATGTTCAATCATTTCATTTCTATGTGAAAGTTGTACCGTGGCTGAATGAACCTGTTTAAATTATTTTGTAGAAACTATGGATTTGTGTTTCGTGCATTGCCTTAGCTCAAGATCTCATTGCTTAATTTGTGTTCAGCTCAACATCTCATTGCTCTATCTAAAATGTAAAGCTCAATCTTCATGAATCAAGAGCCTCTGCAATGAATTCCTACATTCAGTTCATAACGTAGATTTCCTCATATAAAAAGAAAAACGATCATGTACTATCTATTTACTGATGTTTTAAATATCTCATCCATTCATCCTTAGTCTGTTAGGTTGCCGCAGTTGTGTTTTTAGTTTTAGTGACATTCCCAGCATACTAAAAATGTCTTTGGCAAAACATATTGTCATGTTGTTTTGATCTACTTCTCCCTGCATATCATGTTTCATCTTACTAGATACCTATTTACTGATTATAAAGTCATTTACTAATTTGAACATGTTTCAGTGCTCAGTTTAATGAACTTAATTTGTTTTGGGATTTGTGAAAATCGTAGTATGTTTGCTGAGAAAGATGTAGTTTTGTGCATAACATATATCAAAGTTAGCAGTTAAGTGGTAAGTAGTTGAGCCACTCAGCTTGTTCCTCCTTTGTTCGGTGGTGGCAGCAAGCACATGCAGTTAGCTTAGGTTCTGAACTTTGTCATTTGCACAAATTTTGGTCATCTTTTTAGGTTGCAAGTAGTTTTATTTATTTATCAGTTGATTTCACTTGCCTAAGCTATATTGGTTGTAGCAGTTTGCATGCATGTGTGTTGATAGGAACAGAGTAGTTTAGTACCAGTTGTAGTCACTATTTTTCAAATAGTTCAGAGTATTTTTGCTTCAGTGCATTTAGCTTATGGCAGCAACACAGTGAGGCTTTAATTTGTGCTATTTCTTTAAGCAGTAATTGCTATTTTAGCTTTTAGAGTCTGGTAGCTATGTTATTAATTTTAGTTTTAGTTTATGTTTGCTTGTCAATTTCAGTTTCATTTTTAGTAGCTATCTCCATCTGTACCTCTCTCTCTCTGGTGTGTGCGTAGCAGCAGCAAGGCTGCTCGGCCAAGCCTGCTGATCCGCTAGGCCATCCAGGCAAATCGGCCAAGTTTTTTGTGCAGCAGCAGCATCTCCTTCCTGTGCTGTGCGTTGCCTTATGAAGACTGATTTTCTGATTGCAGCTCTTGGAATTTCTAGTCCAGCAAGTTGTTTCGTTCGTATCGTCCGCGTTTGAGCTCTTGGAATCTCCTTCCAGTTTGACTTACTAAGTGGCTCCTGCTATACTACTATCCTACTACTCCTCTACTACTCTCAACTGCACTACTAAGTGGCTCTGCTCGTGTACTACTACTGCTATACTACTGTTCTACTACTACTCAACTACTCTCTACTCTACTACTACTGTACTGAACTACTACTACTCTACTGAACTACTACTACTACTCTACTCTACTGAACTACTACTACTCTACTTGCTACTACTAGCTACTCCTACTCCTACTAGCTGACTGCTACTCTACTCTCTTCCCTAGCTGCTGGCTGCTACTCTACTCACTTCCCTATACTACTAAGTGGCTCACTTCTACTACTCTATCTATGACTACTACTGTATCTAAGTGGCTGTTGCTCTTAACTACTGGCTGCTACACTTCTCTACTCCTCCTCTACTCTACTCTTCTACTATTACTCTATCTACTATTACTCCTCCTCTACTCTAATCCATTATTTACCACATCTAAGTTACCAGATTTTGATCTGCAGGGGTCTTCCAACCATGTGGCAGCAGTCAACTGTTTTTGGCTATTTTTTCTATCCTCTATGTTTGGGAAGCAGCAACTGCTTTTTTACACCTTTTCCTCTCTATGTTTGTTAAGCAGCTGTTGCTTTTTTTTTTGCCAAATCTCCCCTCCTCTCCTCTCCTTTGTTTTGCCGATGATGAAATTATTCAAGTCCATACATTATATGGAATATGAGCTGATGATCAAGAACTTATGAGGAACTTGGCATCATTAGCAGCCGCCCCTACATTACCTTCTCCTCTCTTCTCTGTTATGATGCCTTGATGCTCTAAGTTCATGATCAAATGATGATTGACATGTTTCTGAGGCCTCTACTACTGCTACTACTCGTTTTTTGATATATTGTTATTTTATAGGACTACTTTGGTGTATAAACCTTTTTTATTTCTTATACCTTCTCGCATACCTAAAGCACACTTTCTTGCATCTATTAGAACAAAGCGCAAAATAATGTCGCGGACACCAGATAGTGCAGCCCGATGCCCCGAGCATGATGAGCAGCCAACCTATGAGGAGCAAGCACTAGAGGACCAGCTTACTCAGGAACAGTTCGATAACGAGTTAGAAAAGGATCTAGAAGTGATGCTTACGTAGGAGCAGTGTGACGAGGAGGAAGGGGGAGCAGAAGGAAGAGCAGGAGAGGCTGCTGAAGGCGAAGAAGAAGAGGATATTGATGATGATGACTCAGAAGAGGGATATGTAAGTCCCGAGAATCCTTTCCCACGTGAAGCCAGAAGGAGGCCAACGGAGGAAGATTTGGACAAGGATTTTGACCCGAACGAGGAGGTAGGGAAAAAGCCTTAGCTTGTAAATTTTGCTAAAGCTTTGGCTGCGTTACCTCTGCTAACACTTTGACCTATCATATATACAGGTCCCTCCTGAAACTCAAAAAAGACGACGTCGACATCCGTGACATCTCACTGGACAAGATGGACTAGAGGAAAGGAGAGCAGAGGCAACAGCCACAGAGACGGATCACGATGCCTCTGCTCCACAACCTCAAGACACAACCACGTCTACCAAGCCTAAGAGGAAACGAGGGGATAGAAAAGGAAATCTATATCCAGATAAGGCATGCTATGTAATAACAGAGGTCGGGCCAACAGGGGTGATCCTTGAGTCGAAGGAATTAAGAGGACGATTCCATAATGCGATCGGGGCTCTAGTAAGAGATAAATTGAACCCAGCAATCCCTAACTAGAAAGAAGTACCAGAGAACAAAAAGAATGAACTATGGGATAGGCAGCTGAAGCTCAATTTTAGATTTTCGAAGGGTAAGCACGAACTGGTAAAAAATGCTTTCAGGATGATGGGAGAGTCATTCCAACGTTGGAGGTCAGAGCTCAACACGAAGTATATCCAAAAGGGGTTAACTCCCTTCAACGAGTTCGGCAAAATAATTTCTAGTCAATGGGAGGAGCTCGTGGCTCAAAAGACTTCACCAGAGGCATTGGAGCTCAGTGCCCGTAACACCGAGCTGGCGAAGAGGAACAGATACCACCATCATCTAGGCCCCGGTGGCTACTATGCCAAGGAAGAGCAGTTTAGGAAGATGGACAAAGAGGCTGCAGCTGCTGGGAATATCGATGTGACAAATTTGAAGGTACGCTCAAGGAATTGGATATATACGAGGAGTACAGAATCATCTGGCGGTAATCTTAAGTTTGATAAGCCGGAGACCCAAGAGGCAGTATCAAGGATACTGAAATATGCTGAAGACAAGGAGAAGGGCTCATTCAATCCTTCTAGAGAGAGGGACAAGCTTAGCCTTGGCTTGGGAAACAAGGAGCACACAGGCCACACCAGGGGGCTAGGGAAAAGGACGACCTGGAAGCAAGGATTCGAAGAGGACAGACACATATACAAGAAGCATGATAGAGACCGGGAGACTAATCTTGAGCTCCAAGTGAAGGCTCTAGTTGCAAAGGCGCTGGAGGAGCAAGGACTGTCTATGGAGCCACGGATATTAGTGACGCCATCAGGAGAACTGGCATTAGTTGGCAGCCCTCCGAAAGTTCCTAGCAGCCATAACCCCCATCGATCGCATACGGGAACCAACTAGTTGCACCTTAGTGTTTCTTAGCGGCCGCCAGAACATTGTGATGGAGGTGGCAACGGGTGTGGCACATCCTCCCAGTGGCTTATACCACAATAATAAGATACCGCTGGACTACACTAGGGTCGAGGTGCATACCGTGAAGCCTAAGTTCATGTAGTGGAGGATAGACTATGCAACTCCCAAGGGGCTGGTGTTACTCGGAGACGTTATGGGGCAGTTCATCCTTTTGCACAAATGGGACATTATATTAACTGCTTCTTCACCGCCTCCCCCTCTCCCAAATTTCGAGCGAGTTGTTGAGGTCGGAGAGATATTTTCACCGTCTCGTGACCACCACATTTCTGAGATGCCACATTCTTCCCCGCCTCCTAGAGAGTATGTGCCTGATGAGATGCCACAACCTTCTCCAGCTCGTACCGAGCAAGTGCATGATGAGATGCCACAGTCTTCTCAACAAGCACAGCCGATACATGAACAATGAGTGCTCCTGAAGAAGGTGATGCACAAGAAGATGAGGACGTGCCTGAATGGGAACTTTGAAAGAAGCATCCAATCACCATAAGGCCAGTTTATGTTCTGATAAAAGACGTCTTGTCGGTGTCCAAGTGGTATTCCCATGATCAGTTCAAGCCTGAGAACCAAGTTAAAAAGTCCCATCATGGGGTTCTGAGGAGGCCGTCACTAGCAAACTCCACTAAATTGCAAAGCAGTATCCAAATGTTGATGCCATCAAATGGTCAAAGGATTGCCCGAAAACATATGAAAGAGGCAAGCCCTTCCTACCAAACCAGGACATCCAGCACCTACCACTTGGAATGAGAAGGTTCCATATTTGGTACTTGCGTGTTCTCCCAACGAGCAAAGACATCATACAAGCATGCTTCCCCACCAGCACATTTGGAACCCAGCCGGGAAAATTGTCTTTGACTTGAATGACATGCAGACATGCTTTCACCTGGGAGCAATGGAGATGAATCTAATTCGCACGTGGTGCCTGTAAGTCCTTGTCCTCCCGATATGATATGAATGTAATCTTTGAATTTTGTTGTAACTAACCCACGCCGTGATTTGTAGAATGCAAGTGCACATTGTCAAACAAATGCCAAGTGTGAAAGCCAGGTATCTAGACCCTCAAGCTATAGCCCAAACAAATTTTAATTACCCTAAATAGTGGAAACTGGATGCCAAATAGCTAGCTGCTGCAAAGACTCTTCAGGAGAAAGAGCACATCCGTACAGCGAAACTAAGGGAAGAGTCCCTTAAGGTTGCGGCATACATTGCCCTGGCTTTCAAAATTCTCCAACACCACTCTACTATATGGCTACCATACAACTTCGATTAAGTTCAACTCTATACTTAAAGCTTTGTTCGATATATTTTATTCGATGCAAAAGAGCTTATCTAGTTCTATGATTAAATCCATGCAGCAACCACTGGATTTGTATAGCTTTCGATGTCGGGAGGAGCATGGCATGGGTCTTTGATTCAATAGATAAGGACCCGGTGACATACAAAGACTTCATATCGATTCTCAAGACGTATACATATCGACAATCCTCATTAGCTTATATGTTTGTATACATACTTGTAACGTTCACTTTTGGATACTAACAAATTGTATTTGCTAAAATAATCCGAACAGGGCATTTAGGTTCTATGTCACTAAACATCACGGAAGGCATGATCCAGCAAAGAAGGAAAAGCTAGCTATAAAAACACTATGTGCAGTAAGTGTAACTTACTTCTTCAGTACTCTATTACATGGCTGTCAAAAGCATTACTTAACATTTTTATATGCAAAACACACAGTGCCCCAAGCAAAAGCCTGGGAGTGTACATTGTGGATACTATATATGTTCTATGATGAGTAACACCTGTGCCTAAAGGAGACACCCCTTAAGGGTAAGTTTGAACCTCTTCACCCGTAGTATAAAACCTTCGTACATGGTTTGAAATACTAAACCAAAACTTGTTTTCTTGTAATGGAAAGAAGAGAAAGGAATGAAAAGAGACCCATACAAGGATGACCAACTCTTAGAGCTCGTCGGTGACCTTTGCAACTTCATATTAGACTAGATTGTACACGTCAAAGGCACCTACCATGACCGAGAGTCTGACTTAGGTAGAAATCCTCAGTACCAACACCTTCGTGAGACTGAAAGGCTAGCTCTAGGAAGTTGATAACAATGTGTATGGAATTTGTATATTTAATGATGGATTGTATATATTCTTGTGAATTGGACTTGTAATTGTAGTTTATATAATACTCTTGTGCTTGTAGTCTAAGGGGTTCGGAACGCTGGTCGTGGGGCATTTGGCAACGCGAACGTGGTTCGGAACGTTGGTCGCGGGTCGTTCGGCAGCGCGAACGCGGTTCGAAACGCTGGTCGCGGGGCGTTCAGCAACGTGAACGCGGTTCGGAACGCTGGTCGCGGGGCGTTCGGCAACGCGAACGTTGGATGGAATATGCGGAAACAAACAGTGTTCTGGTCGAATTTGAATTGTAAATTTGAATTTTTTTTACGGGAAAACGTACTGTAGGGGCGGTTCTAGATTGAACCGCCCCTACAAATAGGTATTGTAGAGGCGGCTGGTACTACAGCCGCCCCTACAAATCGATTTGTAGGGGTGGCCTAGAAACCGCCCTACAAATGCATGATTTGTAGAGACGGTTCGGTAGGGGCGGCTGGCCAAACCGCCCCTACAAAGGGTTACGAGCCACCCCTAAAAACCGTTTCTGTAGTAGTGTGGCATCATGGCAGTGATGGCCCTTTCGCTCTTATATCCTGTTGCCTTATATCGACATCTGCATGTCTTTTGAGACATGCAGATATAATGTTTAGGTAGCATTCAGCCTGTTCGGTTGGCTGGTTCATATCGTTGCTGGTTCGTGAAGAAGTACTACTGGCTGGTTTGTGTGAGAGAAAAATATTGTTCTGGCTGGAAATTTACGATCGTTTACGACAAGCCACAACCAAACGAATATGCTGATTGTTCATTTGTTTGTTCAGCCTACCCGCATATGCACGGACAAGGCTAGTGCTGAGGTCGCCACTGGAAACTCTTTATGTTTGGTGGGATAGAGATGCTTAATTAAATCGAGTAAGAGAAAGGAAGCAAGTCACCAAACAAAAAAGAACATAGAACATATGAATGGAAGCGGAGGCAATCAACATCATGAGGTCAACCATGGCTAATTGCTTCCAGTCTTCCTATGCATACGGCACATGCGTTTGACCTGCATACTATCCATTTTTTCTTGAGAGGACAGCAAAGTTTGGCAACAAGTTTCATTAGAAAGGTAAAAGAAAAATATAGTTTTCCTAGGTTTTAAAGAAAATCAGGTCCGAAAACCAATTAAGCAGAGTGTACGAATCTAGCCGAGAATACTATAGGGATTATTAGGGTCAATTTTATTACTATAGGGGTTATTGGGGTCAATTTCGTAAGTACCCACCAAAGATTTTCTTGAGTTCTAACAATATTTTACTAAAGGACTTACAATTTTTTTCAGGATCAATGGGGCCTGACCCCCCCTAGAACTACCCCCTCTTGAGAGCATCTTGCTCAGGATTGCTACAATGAGAACAACAACAAAAGTTATATTGCTCTATGCATTAGAGGAACACCGGCAAAATGAGCAACTAGGATGAGGCGAAGCCACAGACAACTCAAACCCATGGTCATGCTCATGAACTAAGCACAATTAACAACTCATAAGAGTATTGGACTATTTTTAGACAAGATTGGCTTCTTCTAAGGTCATTGTTGCCAAGATGGCCACTAAAAATGCAACCAAGAAGCTCCAACTCTCCTATGGCATCCACAGCTATACTCTTCTTCGAAGAAGGGAGACTCCATGATGTCATCTTCATGCTTGTAAGACGACTTCAAATCCACCTGTCACAGAATCTAGTTTGGCTTAGAGGGTGAAGCAATTGCAGATCGCAAGAGGGGGAGTAGGTCGTTCTTGGTTGCTTTTGGTATACATAGATGGCAGACCTCGAGTGCCCTTATGAAAAAGAAACTAGACTTATAAATTACATATTTTCAAACTAAATAATTTCAATGCTGGTAATATTTGTAGCTTTCAAGGTTTGACTAAATCTTATCCTAGATGGCACCAAATGGACTCTACATAGACCCATATGAAACCAATTGAATGATGTTAATTCCCAACACCTTCTAAGCCTACATAATGTCTCATCAAAACTCAATACCAGCTAGTGTAGTCTCTACACGTAAGCATCCACATGTCAAATTGTTGAGGAATTAGCATAGGGAGTTAAGAAAGGCTAGGAAACCAGATGTTTATGGTGGCATAGTGTGTTCTCATGCTTTAATGCAGCTCATTTAAATGAGTATCGCCTCCTCTAAACAAAAGTGAAGTGGCCATAGTAAGCGCTTCGAACGTGCTGATCTTAAAAAAATTTGCTATGGCTAGCTAACTGAAAATTTGTAGCAGTACACATGTATATAGAATCTTACTTGGGCACGGTTTGTGTTTGATGTGTCTCCAGTGATCTAGTCATTTGCTCCAAAAGCAATGTGTTTTTCTTGCTATTCCGCTGTAATGTCACACCCCAAAATTTCCGATTTTGGGTTGTGAATACAAAACACTAAACAAAATAAATGGTTTAAATATTTGTACAAAACTTGACAAGATCAATTCAAGTTTTTGCCAATTTATATACAAAAAAGTGTGGTTTTCCAAATTTTCTAAATTAATTTGACGGGCTTTTGCTTGATGTGATGTTTGCATGTTGCTTGAGTTTTGTGCTTTTGAGTGTGCTAAGTTTTAAAAACGCGTTTAGACGTCTTCCAACCCTTTCCGAGAATTTTTCAAACTTTTTAGGAACCTTTTCCCATTTTTCCAAGAGCAAAATCCAATTTTTAGATGCTCTAACATCCATTTTCATGGGTTCCTAATACTGTATTCGGACTCATCATCTCTCAATCTATCTCTAGAAGTTTTTCTTGAATTTTTGGAGTTTTAGGAATGTTTTTCAGCGACTTAAAATGATTTCAGTTTTTTCTGGAATTGTTTTTGAGCTGAAAATGATTTTCTGGAAATTCCAAAAATAGCAAAAATATCTCGTTTTTTCCACCGACCTCGAACCCTATCACTATATATACGCCGGTCTTCTCCTCGAAGCGCTGATTCTAGATCTAAAATCCTTTTTGCCAACCGCCACCTCTAACTCCTTACATCTAGCGCCGAAGTTTGCACGGCGAACTTTTCCGGCGAACCTTCGGCGATGTTTTCCGGCCATCTCCGGCGTTTCCCGCGGAACCTATCACCACTCTAGGGTTCTTCTTGATCTCTTCTACACCGGCACGCATTTTGTTTCGCGAATCCATCACCGTTTAACCGTTTCCCTACCTCGTCCTTCTCATCTCCGGTGAACTCACCATGGAAGCCCTTTCTTCTTGTTTGCAGCAGCTCCGGCCGGCCCTTCCTCTCAGGTTCCGCGCCTTGACCCCGCGGTCTTCCTGAGCCGAGCGCCTCGCGCCGTGCGCCGCCTGTCTCCCAGCCCGCGTGCGCCATTCGCGCGTGCTGTGCGTGGCCGCTGTTGTCCACCGTTGGCCGCATGCTAGAGCCACCGACCGTCACGGCCTTATGCTACCACGCTGCCGCCGGCCCTGCTCCTGGGCCTATGCGCCGCTGCCACCCGAGCACATGACTCCCGTTCCCGTGCCATGCCCTGCTTGCACAGGCGCTCGTGATTGGTGTATTGTTCTTAGTTGTCTTTTCTTTGTTTGTTTACATGCTTCTTTGTGCCTGGTGTTTGCTACGAGTAGAAGTGAACCATGTGTAAACATTAGAGACCAGAAGCTGAGTGCCAGAAGCTACAAAATGGAAGTTGATGTTTGAAGATTCTCTAAGCAAGTTGCTTTGGGTGTAAAGTAAGAGTAAGGCAAGTATAGTATGGGGCTTTCCTTGATACCTATTCACCATTAATGCCACTACATCCATGCATGTGTCTAACTTGATCAACCCTTAATGATTTTATCCAAGCACATTGTTATCTTGATCCTTAACACCTATGGGGTTTATGCATATGGGTAGTTTTGCTAGTTGCTCTACTTAATGATGAAAGCTTTGTAATATTGGCTAATGGCATATGCAATGATGTTTAAAATGTGCTTTTTAGCAACATGGAATAATAAGGACTTATCTGTCAGCAAAATCTGGGACTTACAGTACAACCATGAGTGTTACATGGCTCTGGCTTTAGTCAAGTATAAGAACCTTTTCTAGCTTGTTAGTGGTAACTTTTATGGCGCAAAAGGGGCTTGCCACGTTGGGTATAGGACAACCTCTGTTCTTATGTGTATAGCTGTGAAGAAATTGTGCCATTCGAAAGGGGGTTCCTACATCTGCCTACCGAGGAATCCTAGCGGCCCTAACTTGTTAGACGAACCTTTGAAAGATTTCATAGTGAACCCTGTCGACCTTCCTTGGTAGTGGGTCAAGAGGCTGATCACCTCGGGTGAAAGGGTAAATCATGGATCATGGGTAAAGATGTACAACCTCTGCAGAGTGTAAAACTGTTATAATAGCCGGGCTCACGGCCGCGAGTGGCTTGGCAAACTCGTGGAATTATGGGTTCTTATCGTACTATGGTGTTGGTGCTCATGTTTAATCATTATTGTCAAATTGCCATTGCTTATGATCATGTGGAAACTAGAGCTTAAGCATAATTTAGCAACTCAGGTTCTAATGATAAAACTTGATCTACTAAAATTGCTTACTGCAGTTCAGCAGTGTCAAACCTATTGAGCCTACATCCTCTCATATTATGCTTGTTAAGCAGTGGTTTACTTACGCTTGCTTTACTTTTCAATTACTTTGGAAAAATCGATCCCGGATGGGTAACAGAAGGTGGAGCTTGATTAAGTTTTTGAGGAGTGCTAGGCATATGTACCCCCAGTCAACCGTCCATGTGGCTCTGGAGGCTTCACTTGAAGATTAGAATGTGTATTTCCGCTACTCTGATAAATATCTTGTCTCTATGTAATATTGTTGTTCGTTAGATAATAAAGCATTGTCTCTTGATACTATTGTAATTTGTTGCTATATGTGTGATTTGACTTTCTGGGCACACATATAGTTAGTACTCGGTTTTGTTCTTAAAACTGGGTGTGACATGTAAGAATTGTATCCTACTGGAAAGTCTTTTACTGCTTTTCCATCCTTTTAGATAGTGGATAGAAATCCAGCCTCTACATCCACACGTGCATATACACAACCAAACTTTACAAGAGCCTTTAGACACTACCGGACTCAGTGAATTTGCCGAGTGCCAGGGGCACTCGGCAAAGCCCAATTTGCACTCGGCAAAGGCTTTGCCGAGTGCTGCACTCGGCAAAGAGCACTCGGCAAAAAAAGAGTCGGCAAAGACGTCTTTGCCGAGTGTCTTTTGTCGGGCACTCGGCAAAGCCTTTGCCGAGTGCCGACACTCGGCAAAGTTGGAACCGAAAAAAAAGCCGAAAAAAATGGGAATTTTTACCCAAAAAAAATGAAATTTTTTTTTAATTGGTGGAGGCCCCCACCGGTCAGCGCCCATCCATCTCCGGCTTTTTTCGCGTAAATTTCACGGCTACGCAGCCGACGGGATTCGAACCCAAGACCTCCCGCTGCGCACAAACCTCCTCTACCACTACACCACACTGTCACTTGTGTCTAGATTCCGTTTTAGTTCCCAATATATTATACTAAACCGAGTGTAAATTGCTTATTTGAGACCGTAAATGAATTCAAATCAAAAAGTGGTCAACTACAAAGTTTCATAACTTTTTGAGATCTACAATTTTCATTTAGTAAGTTTTTCCATCCGAGGTCGTTTGAAAAATTTGAATTTTAAATTTGAGAGATTCAAACGTAGTTTTGCATGATAAGATGATTTCAAATCAAAAAGTTGTCAACTACATAGTTTCATAACTTTTGGAGATCTACAATTTTCATTTAGGAAGTTTTTTCATCCGAGGTCGTTTGAAAAATTCAAATTTTAAAATTTTCAAATTCAAACGTCGTTTTTGCATGAAAAATGATTTCAAATCAAAATGTTGCCAACTACAAAATTTCATAACTTCTCAAGATCTACAAAGTTTATTTTGGTCATTTGTTCATCCGACATAGTGGTAGTAACATTGTTCACAAATCATATATATCTCTCTTCTATTTTCATGAAATTAATATGAGAGATATATATTTTATGAACAACGTTATTGTTGCTTTGTCAAATGAAGAAATGACCAAAATAAACTTTGTAGATCTTGAGAAGTTATACAACTTTGTAGTTGAAAAGTTTTTCATTTGAATTCATTTAGGGCCTCAAAAATTGATTCGAAAAACTGATTTGCCGAGGGCCAAAAAAATGCACACGGCAAAATACCTCTTTGCCGAGTGCCAAAATATAGGCACTCGGCAAAATACGGCTTTGCCGAGTGCTAGAAAAAAGGCACTCGGCAAACTGAGAGTAAATTGCTTGTTTGAGGCCCTAAATGAATTCAAATCAAAAAGTGGTCAACTACAAAGTTTCATAACTTTTTGAGATCTACAATTTTCATTTAGTAAGTTTTTCCATCCGAGGTCGTTTGAAAAATTTGAATTTTAAATTTGAGAGATTCAAACATAGTTTTGCATGATAAGATGATTTCAAATCAAAAAGTTGTCAACTACATAGTTTCATAACTTTTGGAGATCTACAATTTTCATTTAGGAAGTTTTTTCATCCGAGGTCGTTTGAAAAATTCAAATTTTAAAATTTTCAAATTCAAACGTCGTTTTTGCATGACCAGATGATTTCAAATCAAAATGTTGCCAACTACAAAATTTCATAACTTATCAAGATCTATAAAGTTTATTTTGGTCATTTGTTCATCCGACGTAGTGGTAGTAACATTGTTCACAAATCTTATATATGTATCTTCTACTTTCATGAAATTAATATGAGAGATATGAGATATGTAGATTTTATGAACAACGTTATTGTCGCTTTGTCAAATGAAGAAATGACCAAAATAAACTTTGTAGATCTTGAGAAGTTATACAACTTTGTAGTTGAAAAGTTTTTCATTTGAATTCATTTAGGGCCTCAAAAATTGCTTCGAAAAAATGATTTGCCGAGGGCAAAAAAAATGCACACGGCAAAAAGCTTCTTTGCCGAGTGCCAGAAAAAAACACTCGGCAAAGACGTATTTTGCCGTGTGTTTTTGTTTGCCGAGTGTATTTTATTTGGCACTCGGCAAACACGGTATTTGCCGAGTGCCCGATAAAATACACTCGGCAAAGCCTCGGCACTCGGCAAATCGCCGGTTTCCGGTAGTGAGACTCTAAGCCTGAAAAGAGGTACGCAAAAAACATAAAGGAACAAGACTAAGAGAGCTAGAAAACTAAGCTTCCAACTTCTATGCCCTTGCTTCAACAAGACTGTTTTGATATTGTGCGGTAGCAATCCTTCGCATCCTAGTTTACTTAGAAAATCTTGATTTCAGGCATCGAAATTTGATCTTGTGTAGCAGCAATCCTTTGCATCCTTGTTTACTTAGAAACTTTGATGTCAAAACAAAGCTAGCAAAATGGGAACCACATGTGAACTGCAAAGACAACACCTTCAAGAAGGAACAGGACGTAGGCATGCCACCGCTGCCCGTCCAACATGGTCAGTGATTTCACCTACAAGATCCACATCGAGAGAGGAGGGGGTGCATACACAGGCGCCTCCAAGGAATATGGTTCCCAAAGACGTCATCATCATCAGCCCAACAACAAGACGAAGGCTTTTGCCTAGCACCCAACCCACTTCCAACGACAGCACGCCAACACCCAGCAAGATCTAGTGTTGATGATTGTACATCGACCACAGCCACCACTGCACAATCCTGCACAAACTCAAAGCCATGGGAGCACAGATCCATCCATATCAGGAACAAATCTGAGCCTCAAGGAGCCATGGAGGGGACCCACCGCAAGGTGGCCGCTGCCGTAGGCCAACCGCCGACGCAGAGCCGGCCATAGCTGGCCCACACCACCTGCTACATCCGCTCTGCCGCCTGCCTCTGAGAGAGCACACCGTACCTTTGGATCCCACGAGATCTGACCCACGACCGCTAGATCCGGTGAAGGGTGCACCACATCCACTCTGTGGCGCCATAAGAAAGCCGCCACCGGGCGTCACGCCATGCATCGCTGGTAGCTCCCCGTGGTAGATGTCTTCAGTGTCGTGCCCGCCGCCGCCGCCGCCGGGGGGCCGTGCAGGGAAAAAGAGCCTTGCCGTCACCATCCTTGCACTGGCACAGGCTTCGGCCGCATGCTCCAGTGAAGGGAGAGCGCCGCGAGGTGGTTTCTGGGGCGGCGGCGGTTCTGTTGTGTAGCAAACTTAAGGAAAAGCATTAATGCATATTAACGGGAAGAAAGTTCTGAATCCCTTCTAATCAATTCATTTTGATGCAATGTGATCTCTACAAGTTGAATTCTGACTATCTTCACCTACCGTAGGAAATGGCTTATGGAGGGTTTTAGCATCAGTACATAGTTGGTAGCCATTTCATTTTGGGCTTTGCTGTGGGTACTCGCAAATGACTATGAGCCATTTATTTAATTAGATTCGATGGTTAGTATCATCTGTTAATTTGTAGGAGGTAATATGTGAAATATATGTTTATTTAGTTTTGAATTTTGTAAAATAGGATAAATAAGGAAATTTTTATATATAAAAATCTTTCTTCTAGACCTAATTGATGTATGCGAGATCTATTGGATATAGTAAATCTTTTTTATTTTGTAACGTTGGGCATAATATGATTTGATTAGACGTGTAACTTACATGACAACTAATTTGATTAGAATAATTTAAACATGACATAATAAAATTCAAAGCATTATATGGATTTGGTCATGATTAGTAGGGTACATGACATATAGCACGTAATAACTACCGTTCCCACAATATGCACGTGACATAATTTGATTAGCACCTTTTCTTTCCCAACGTACATAAACAGCTAACGTGTAGCGTGTTTTTCAACCTACACACTTGACTACCTAACTCGTCGAAAGGGCTAGCGCCCGGACATCCGGCCGCAAGAGGAGTCCGGATGCTGCTCTCGTTCGAGCGCATCCATCGTGCTCTGTCCCATCCCCCACATAATAGAAGCGTGCCCCATCCCATCCCTGTAACAGAAGCGCGCTCTGTACACCATCCCTGTAGCAGAAAGCGTCCCCGTAACCCCGCAGCGTCATAACAGACAGGAGCGCGTCCGCCTCACCCTGCTTGCTGATGCATGCCGCGGAGGAGTCTGCTGGCCTCAGACGCCCATAAGGTGACCCACATTGGCGCCCCATCAGCAACAGCAAGGGCTACGGCAAGTGTGTCACATTGAAGCATGTGCAACACCCGACACTTATAACGTATAAAGACAGATGAAACACTTGAAGCATGCGTCTAAAACACCTGCAAAAAACACATGAAACACTTGAAAATCATTGCAACACATACGCAACATATGTCTGAGAAAACAGATGAAACAATTGGGAATAGACGTTTGCAATATACGTGTACAACCATTGCAATATATGCAACATCACAATCTACTTTTGCAACATCTTATGAAACACTTGCAACGTAACTCTGAAACATCTGAAACACTTGAAACATACACTTTCAGCGTAATGTCACCTTGCTGCTTGGACGAATGGAGCTCATCGTTGTGGAGCTCAACACCGGCGTGGAGGTCGGCGGCGGCGCATGGAGCTCGCCGGTGCGCCAACGGAGTGGCAAGCACTGCGGAACCTAGGCAAGCACCAGCTTGCCGGCCTAGGCGAGCACCTGTGCGAGGCCACATCACCCCTAGGCGAGCACCCGCGCGAGGCCGCATCACCCCTGGGCGACCACCTGCTCCGCGGCCTAGGCGAGCACCACCTGCAAGAGGTCGCGATGTAACACCCCAAAATCTGAATTTTTGGAAATAGAGCTAAAATGATTTAATTTGGAATTTATGCGCTCATGAAATATAGGAAAAATAATATTTTTGATTATATTAAAACTCATCATAAGGTAGCAACATGGATGTGCATACATGCCGGTGCATTTGATCTATTGTAATGAGTGGTTGCATCCAAAATTCAAAATGAATTTAAAATGCTTTTGAAATTGGCTTTGAAGTAGAAAAGAAAATTTGAATATAAAGGAATTTTTAATTTTGTAAATTTTATTTTTGGGAGCATACCAAAATTTCGTATTTTTATTTGAATTAAAAAGTGTATTTGAATTTGATTTGGTTTACATTTGAAGTTGGTTTTGAAAACAAAATAGGAAAAAGATTTGGAAAAGGAAAAAACTCTTCTCCCTCTCTTTAGGCCGCTGGCCTGCTCCTTCCTATCTTTTTCTCCCGCACGAGCCCAGCTCGGCCTTCCCTCTTGCGACGCAGGCCCAGCCGGTGATCCAGCCCAAGCCGCGCTGGTGCTCCTTCCACCGCAGCCTAGCGACCAGCCAGCCCGTTCCCACTTCTCCCTCCTCTTCTCTCGCTAAGCCCAGCTCTGCTCCCTCGCGGCCCGCTCAGCTCCGCAAGACCGCAGCCCAACCCTCTCTGCCTCTGCCCCGGCCCGTTGGCATCGGCCCAGCTGATGCTGCAGCGCAGCCGCCTCTCCCTCCCGCGCTCACCGACAGTCCAGGCCCACAGGTCAGGCCTTTCTCCTACCTCACCGAACCAGGTCGGACTCCGCCGCCGTGAGTTCCAGGCCGCGCCGACTCCGCTGTTGCCTTGCGCCGCAAGTTCCTCCGCGCTCATAAATACGAGCTAGGACCCCACGCCGCCTCTCTACCCCAACCTGAGGGTGCCACAGCCGCCGCCCTTGCCCTAGCGAGATCGTGCCGCCATCCGCCGTCGCCCCGCCAAACCACCCGTCGACTCCGTACCTTCTCTTCCGTCGGGAACATCCTTGGTGAGTTTGCCTCGTCCTCCTCTCTCTTTCCGTGATCTTCCCGCGTCCAATGATGCCCGGAGTCGTCACCTTGACCAACTCCGGCGAGGCCGAGCTGACCCGGCCATGGCGCCACCGTCTAGATGCAGCCACCGGCGACCTCATCTCCCCCAACCAATCACAGCCGTCTGATCTGCGATCAACGATCCAGATTAGAATATACCTCTTCGCTGGCATATTTGCAGATGAGCCCCGTAAGATTTTAAGTATAAACCCCCCATCCCTGGTTTCTTTCAAAAGGGTCCCTGTCTTTCTTCAAAATAGAATCAACAGTCCTCGAGTTAAAAACCAGATTTTATTTATTTTAATTCGAAAATTAAGTTTCATCTATTCACAGAATTGCCACTACCTTCTATAGGCCATATTTTCTCTGTTTTAACACCGATTTGACCCGTTCAACTTGCGTTAGGTTCGTAATTTTATATTCTACATGTTCATACAACTGTTATATATGTTTTCAACTTTTAAAATTCAAGGTTAGATTTAATCTATTAAAGGAAATCTTATTTAATTCATATCTTCTACGTTTTAGCCCCGAATTGACCCGTTCAAGTTGCGCTAGGTACAATACAACGAGATCTATGCATTAGTAACAATGTTTATCGTGTCACTAGTTTTGGAATTTCATGCTTTAAACTCTAACTTGAATAATAATTATGCAACTGGATTTTATAAATAAAATATGATAAATTCCACTTCAGTTTTCAAAACCAAATATAAGTTTGACTTAATTCAACTTAGGTATTTCTCTGAAATATCTTATGCATCCTTTTATGTAGTTAAAATTAATAAAGCCTATGGTTCTCTTTTCAAAGAAAACAAGCCTTTTGGTAGCTGTATCTTTTTTTATTATAGCTCCGATTAGCGTGCCTCTCGCGACTCTGTGTTCTTAGCGATGCGTAGAATCGTGTTTCAAACTCTTTTACTTATTTTTCTATGATTGGTGTATTGTTCTAATGTAGATGTAATTTTATGCTATGCATGTATGTGTATGGATGTATGTGTGGTGTTCTACGATTACGTCTAATAGGTGAGATATACGTGGTGAATCAAGGAGTAGATCTTTGAAGATTTGGACTAGAAGAAGGATCTGAGTTTAAGGCAAGTATAGCATGGGATCATCCTTGTTGTTCTACTCACCTTAATATCATTTTAATCATATGCATATGTCTACCTTGACAACCGTAGTAGTTTCCCTAGCTATTTGATATCCTGGATTCCTTGATACCAATGGGGTATTGCATTAGGTAGTATGATGCTAGTGCTCAACTGAAACCATGATCATGTAACTTGACTAATGGTATATGCAATAAACACTTAAAGATGCTTTTTAGCAACATGGAATCAGGGGGCCAGAGCATTGGGCTGTTTTTATGGTGCTCTAGATTCCTCTCCCTAAGGACTTATCTATAAGTGATCATCCAGGACTTACAGTACAACTATGAGGGCTATATGGCTCTGGCTTTAGCTCAGTATGAGGACCTTTTCTAGCTTGTTAGTGGTTACCTTCATTAGCATAAGAATGGCTTGCCGAATCGGGTATAGGACAGCCTCTACTCTTATGTGTATAGCCGTGATAGAATTGTGCATTCAATAGGGGGTTTCTATATCTATTTGTCGAGTGAATCTAATGGCCCCAACTTGTTAGACGAACCTTTGAAAGGCTTCATAGTGAACCCTACCGACCTTCCTTGGTGGTGGGTCAAGAGGCTGATCACCTCAGGCAAAAGGGTAATTCACGACTCACAGTGAAAGTGTACAACCTCTGTAGAGTGTAAAACTAGTATATCAGCCATGCTCATAGTCACGAGCGGCCTTGGAACCCTTACGGAATAGATGATGAACACTGATGATACTGATGATAAAGATGCTCAGTAATGATTACTATTTATGCTATTCATTATTTATGTTTACCTGATCATGTGTTTATATGGGCTTATGAATAAACTTGTTGCCACCCATTTGCTAAAAGATGACTCATTAAAAGCTAATTACAGTTAAACCAGTGTTAGCCTTTTAAACCTCATGAACCCCATGATATATTTGTTGAGTACGATATGTACTTATGCTTGCTTTATTTTTAAATTATTAGGATAAAAATCCCATATGGGTACCAGATTGCTAGAGTTTTGAGGAATTAGGCTTGTGATCAACCAGCCAGTTGTCCTTGTGGAATTGGAGTCTTCACCCAAAGATCAGAGTTGTCTTTCTACTATTTGGTGTCTAAGGTTATATCCTTAATACTAAGTATATTATATATTGAGCATTGTCTTTCGATATTACCCTTATTTGTAGCTATATGTGAGATTTGACTTCCTAGGCTCACATATGGTGTGTATTTGGTTTTGTTCTTAAAACTGGGTGCTACAAAGTGATATCAGAGCAATGCTGACTATAGAACGCAAACCTAGATAGAATTGGACGTTTTAGCATGCTTTCATCTATTCTTACTTCTTGCTTTCTCCCTAACCTTGTTATTTGCTAAAAAGTTATGCTCACTTCGGCCTCTGTTCTATTATGAAAACCTTGTCTCTATTATGAATCCTCTCTCTCCGTCTAAATAGATGGGACATAATGAGGAGATCACCAGCATCAAAGGTCAGGAGAACTAGGCTACGTTGTCCTTGATTGCATTCGACAAGGAGAAGCTTTTAGCTATGCAACAATGAGTATTAGAAGGAATGACTCAATATGGGAGTTCTCAACAGCGCTTGCCACAAGGTCAAACCAACATACCAAAGGGACCAGTGAAGAGACAAGCGGCAGAAGGTTGGAAGAAGATGAAGTCCAATGAAGGTGTTCATAGTAAGACTCTCAAAAGTCAGTATCAATGTCAATGCTGCAAGCATTATGGTTTTCCCTGTCTTCGAAACAAGTCAACTAAGAAGGAAGTCAAGGTGAACCCAAGTTGTGAAGCTAATGTGGATAAGAAGAGGAAGGCGGTCTCACTAGAACCAGAATTGGGAAGCAGTCAACATTTGAGTTCTACTACATTGTCACATCCAGCTCTAATCCCTAGTCAGATAAACTCAGACTCTAAAGGGTCATAAGTTCCTCAAGCTAAGATTACTCCACTCTTTCCATATGAGGTATCCATAGATGGGTGGACGATCACCTATAAGGAGTTTCAACATTAAAAGATCAAGCAAGCTAGAAAGCGGTCCAGTCAAACAAAGATGAACCTTCAGAGTCAGCAAGCTGACAACACATTAAGCAACCATTCTGTGGAGTATGACATCACAAAAGATCCAGCTAAGAGAAAGTGTTATCATTGCCAGCAGGAAGGACATTATGTTAAACTTTGCCCACGGAAGAATCAACAATTACACCATGGAATTAGCTAGAGTTAGATCACTACCGGACTGCCACCAGCAAGTGTTAGTGACACGCAACATGAAGGAATCCCATGATGAAATGGATGAAGTGGATGATGTGCCGCTCTCACTCCCATGCAAGAGATGCTACCCCAGATGCCCATGCAACCACACCGTGTTTAATAAATAGGAGTTGTGTCCCTATGTAATAAAAACGCTAGTAGCAAAAGTCGAGTCTATGTGCTTTGTGAACCTTTAGTGTTTGGTTGTTTGTCTTTATGATAATTCATGAGTTGAATCTTTGTAATGGGTGTAATGATCTTGTGGGATTTCTCCACAATTTTATTTAGTTTATAGGCCTAAGGTATAAGGATTAATGCAATAAATAGATGGGTTTTGCTTATCTCCTGTTTTCCCTATTCAGTTTTTTGGGAGCAACCTGTCTTTATCAGCTTATATCTCTGTTATTGGATGACCTAAAATTATGGAAAATTTATGGACAATAGTACACTTCCATATCTTTCTCTGAGCGCAAGAATCAGCCTGATAGTTATTTTGGTTATGGAGATATGAAAATCACAAGGCGATGCATCTGTGCTGTTTGGAACCTGGAACAATTTCTCTTGTGCACTGTTTTAGACCAAGTTAACTGTAGAATTTGAAAAAGTGTTCTATAAGGAAGTTGTTGAGGATTTGATAAGATTTTCAATGGTGTAAGCTACAACTTCATTGGATTAATAGAATGAGAGTTACAGCTGTTTTGCTGCGCTGTTCTTTTTCTGCTTGCGAGGAATTGTTCTGGCCCATACACGAGAGTATCATTGGGATGTCAGAACGTCTTGATACTAGTTAGCTCCTCTGGAAGAAGGTGCAAGCTACCCTTCTTGTGTCCCCTAGTTGATCTTTTCTTAAGGGTGGTAGCCAAGTTAAAGAAGTTGCAAGACGAAGGCTTCATACGTTCTGGTGCTTCACTTGAAAGTATAGGTTATGTCTCTGGATGGGAAGTCACTATCAAGTGCAGGTATCTTTTTTAAAGATGTGTTACTTGTTGGATCAAGGAGCTCGGGTATTTTCCCATATTGGTTATCACTTCAAGTTATTAACAACTGGGAGTCAATCTTCAACATACCTAGGATAAGTTGGCATGGATGACATAGGAAGGAGATGTTGGACATCTACAGTTGATTTAATGGAGACTCAGAACATCTCAATGTTTCACTAAGTTGGCAAGTGAGTTTTGTTGAAGGAAGTTCTCTTCTTGGAATATGTTATTTTTAATGGTAAAAAAATAGGGAGAAGAACTCGAGAAAAGCTAATGATGAGTTTGGTTGTAACCTACCCAAGTATGTAAAAGTGACATGGAGTTCCTTGGAATAGCAAAATTCTATCAGAGGTTCAAGGGAAGTTTATCCAAGACCATCAGGATATTGATAATGCTACTGGAGAAGGTTTTAAGTTTGGATCAAGAGACCTCAGCTAAGTGTTTGAAGGAGTTCGAGAAGAGGTTGAGTAAAACCAATGTATTAGCTTTGTCAGATCAGGACAAGAGCTTTATATCCATTAGGATGCACCCTGTCAAGGTGTGGGATGTGTCCTTATGCAAGAAGAAGTTTATGCAGGAAGGCATGAGATGGAACATCTGACGAATGATCTGGAGCTATCCATTATGGAGCATGGAAGTAATATCTCCTTGGAAGTAAAAGTGACATATAGGAGGGTCACAGGAATTTATAGGACATCTTCACTAAGTTGGTCTTGAGCTTGTGATATCCTCGTTGGAATGAAATTGATAATGACTCGGAAAAGTGCTATCACTTCAAGGAGCAAAGTCATGGCCGATGCCCTTAGCAATGGAGAATTGTGCTAAAGAAGGTTCGGGTGACCCCAAGGATTAAGAATTGTATTCCAAGTTCCAGCAACTCAACCAGAATCATTAATGTTTTGAAGATTTGTAGTAGAATTTCCTTATGACCAAGGGATTCATCATGCTTCGTTGGAAGGCGGATATTTTAAGAAAGAGAATTGGTATTATAGGAAAAGTGGCCTAGTGATTGGAGTCACTTGAGGGGTGTTTGGAGTATTTGTTAGAATCTTGAAATCAGTTTGGTAAGTTACTTGGAGTAAGGTTAACAGGTATGCAAAG
The DNA here is from genome assembly GCF_019320115.1 of Miscanthus floridulus. Classification (NCBI taxonomy): domain Eukaryota; kingdom Viridiplantae; phylum Streptophyta; class Magnoliopsida; order Poales; family Poaceae; genus Miscanthus; species Miscanthus floridulus. The sequence continues at coordinate 15,108,682 of NC_089597.1, forward strand.
TAAAGTGGGATCCTTATCAAGATGATGGAACTGCGCGAGGAAGTAAAGAAGAATCCAAAGGCGGAGTATCCCTATCTTCTAGTCAACGTCTTCCGAATCTCGAGGACGAGATTCATCTTAAGGGGTAGAATTGTAACACCCCAAAATCTAAATTTTGGGAAATAGAGCTAAAATGATTTAATTTGGAATTTATGCGCTCATGAAATATAGGAAAAATAATATTTTTGATTATATTAAAACTCATCATAAGGTAGCAACATGGATGTGCATACATGCCGGTGCATTTCATCTATTGTAATGAGTGGTTGAATCCAAAATTCAAAATGAATTTAAAATGCTTTTGAAATTGGCTTTGAAGTAGAAGAAAAGAAAATTTGAAAATAAAGGAATTTTTAATTTTGTAAAATTTATTTTTGGGAGCATACTAAAATTTCTTATTTTTATTTGAATTAAAAAGTGTATTCGAATTTGATTTGGTTTACATTTGAAGTTGGTTTTGAAAACAAAATACGAAAAAGATTTGGAAAAGGAAAAAAAACTCTTCTCCCTCTCTTTAGGCCGTTGGCCTGCTCCTCCCCATCTTTTTCTCCTGCGCGAGCCCAGCTCGGCCTTCCCTCTTGCGACGCAGGCCCAGCCGGTGATCTAGCCCAAGTCACGCTGGTGCTCCTTCCACCGCAGCCCAGCGACCAGTCAGCCCATTCTCGCTTCTCCCTCCTCTTCTCTCGCGAAGACTAGCTCTGCTCCCACGTGGCCTGCTCAGCTCCACAAGACTGCAACCCAAATCGCTCTACCTCCACCCCAGCACGTTGGCGTCAGCCCAACTAATGCGGCAGCGCAGCCGCCTCTCCCTCCCGCGCTCACCGACAGTCCAATCCCACAGGTCAGGCCTTTCTCCTACCTCATGTAACCAGGCCGGACTCTGCCGCCGTGAGTTCCAGGCCACGCCGACTCCACTGTTGCCTTGCACTGCAAGTTCCTCTGCACTCATAAATATGGGCCAGGACCCTGCGCCACCTCACTACCCCAACCCGAGGGTGCCACAGCTGCTGCCCTTGCCCTAGCGAGCTTGCACCGCCGTTCGCCTTCCGTCGTCGCCCCGCCAAGCCACACATCGACTCCGTGCCTCCTCTGCCGTCGGGAACATCCTTGGTGAGTTTGCCTCGTCCTCCTCTGTCTTTCTATGATCTTCCCGCGTCCAATGATGCCCAGAGTCATCACTTGGACCAACTCCGGCGAGGCCGAGCTGACCCGACCATGGCGCCGCCGTCTGGATGCACCCGTCGGTGACCTCATCTCCCCCAACCAATCACAGCCGTCCGATCCGCGATCAACGATCCAGATTAGAAGATACCTTTTCGCTGGCATATTTGCAAATGAGCCCCCATAAGATTTTAAGTATAAACCCGCCGTCCCTAGTTTCTTTCAAAAGGGCCCCTGTATTTCTTCAAAATAGGATCAACAGTCCTCGCCCAGGTTTAAAAACCAGATTTTATTTATTTTAATTCAAAAATTAAGTTTCATCTATTCACAGATTGCCACTACCTTCTGTAGGCCATATTTTCTTCTTTTTAACTCTGATTTGACCCATTCAACTTGTGTTAGGTTCATAATTTCATAATCTACATACTACTGTTATATATGTTTTCAACTTTTAAAATTCAAGGTTAGATTTAATCTATTAAAGAAAATCTTGTTTAATTCATATCTTCTACGTTTTAGCCCCGAATTGACCCGTTCAAGTTACGCTAGGTTCAATACAACGAGATCTATGCGTTAGTAACAATGTTTATCATGCCACTAGTTTTGGAATTTCATGGTTTAAACTCTAACTTGAATAATAATTATGCAACTGGATTTTATAAATAAAATATGATAAATTCCACTTCAGTTTTCAAAACCAAATATAAGTTTGACTTAATTCAACGTAGGTACTTCTCTGAAATATCTTATGCATCCTTTTATATAGTTAAAATTAATAAAGCCTATGGTTCTCTTTTAAAAGAAAACAAGCCTTACGGTAGTTGTATCTTTTTCGATTATAGCTCCGATTAGCATGCCTCTCGCGACTGTGTGTTCGTAGCTATGCGTAGAATCGTGTTTCAAACTTTTGTACTTATTTTTCTATGATTGGTATATTGTTCTAATATAGATGTAATTGTATGATATGCATGTATGTGTATGGATGTTTGTGTGGTGTTCTACGATTACGTCCAGTGGGTGAGATATACGTGGTGAATCAAGGAGTAGATCTTTGAAGATTTGGACTAGAAGAAGGATCTAAGTTTTAGGAAAGTATAACATGGGATCATTCTTGTTGTTCTACTCACCTTAATATCATTTTAATCATATGCATGTGTCTACCTTGACAACCATAGTAGTTTCCCTAGCTATTTGATATCCTGGATTCTTTGATACCAATGGGGTATTGCATTGGGTAGTATGATGCTAATGCTCAACTGAAACCATGATCTTGTAACTTGACTAATGGTATATGCAATAAACACTTAAAGATGCTTTTTAGCAACATGGAATTAGGAGGCTAGAGCATTGGGCTGTTTTTATGGTGCTCTAGATTCCTCTACCTAAGGACTTATCTGTAAGTGATCATCCGGGACTTATAGTACAACTATAAGGGCTATATGGCTCTGGTTTTAGCTCAGTGTGAGGACCTTTTCTAGCTTGTTAGTGGTTACCTTTATTAGCGTAAGAATGGCTTGTCAAATCGGGTATAGGATAGCCTCTACTCTTATGTGTATAGCCGTGATAGAATTGTGCCATTCGATAGGGGGTTCCTATATCTGTTTGCCGAGTGAATCTAACCCTACCTACCTTCCTTGGTAGTGGGTTAAGAGGCTGATCACCTCGGGCGAAAGGGTAATTCATGACTCACAGTGAAAGTGTACAACCTCTGTAGAGTGTAAAACTGGTATATCAGTCGTGCTCACGGTCACGAACGGCTTTGAAACCCTTACGGAATATTTGATGAACACCGATGATATTGATGATAAAGATGCTCACTAATGATTACTGTTTATGTTATTCATTATTCATGTTTACCTGACCATGTGTTTATATGAGCTTGTGAATAAACTTGTTGCCACCCAATTGCTAAAAGATAACTCATTAAAAGTTAATTGCAGTTAAACCAGTGTCAGCCTTTTGAGCCTCATGAACCTCATGAACCTCATGATATATTTGTTGAGTACGACGTGTACTTACGCTTGCTTTATTTTTCAATTATTTGGATAAAAATCCTGGATGGGTACCAAATTGCTAGAGTTTAGAGAAATTAGGCTTGTGATCAACCAGTCTGTTGTCCCTGTGGAATTGGAGTCTTCACCCAAAGATCAGAGTTGTCTTTTCGTTGTTTATTGTCTAAGGTTATATTCTTAATACTAAGTACGTTATATATTGAGCATTGTTTTTTTATATTACCCTTATTTATAGTTATATGTGAGATTTGACTTTGTGGACTCACATATGGTGTGTATCTGGTTTTATTCTTAAAACTGAGTCTACACGTAAGCACCCCTAGTGAGCAGGAGGGCAGGGGCGAGCACGTGTGGCTGGCACGTCGTGGACCCACGCGGGTTGGCGCAAGCACCGTAGCTGTAGGTTGACCCCTGCGGCCATGTGATTGGGAGGGAAGGCATGGGGCCCGACCGTGGCAGTGTGTGAAGAGTGCGTACGACAGGGATGTTGAGCAGTGTCCTACTGGCCGTGGAACGAGTGGAGTGGAGAGGATGACCGTTGGTAAGAAGTGGGAGATATTTTTGAGAGAGTGGTGGAGGAGCTGTAAAGAGCTGGTGCTGTTGTTCTGGTAGTACGCAGGCCCGCAAAACGCGGGGTCCGGAAGGACGGTCGCCCTGAGGATATCATTATCGTAGCGCGTAACATGTTTCAGATCGTCAAATAGAGGGGCTGTTCGGCTGGCTGGCCAGCCCCCTCATGAATCACTGTTCACGTGAACAGTGATTTCAGCCAGAACCGTCTTTTCTATCAAAACAATCAGCTGGAATAGTATTTTGGTTTATTTTTCAGTTCTGCCGAACAGGCCCAGAGTTCACGGCTCAATTATCACGCACGGATCTCTTTTGATGCATGTAATGTGTTTATTTAATTGAGTATATGTAACCTGATTGAGAATCATAAAAAACAAAATTAACACTTTTAAGACAAAAAATACGTATATTAGTCTGTCACGTTGGATACACGATGAACTCATTAATTCTCTTTATGGGACGTATGCATGGAAAGAAAGCCGGGAGATCCCGGACGATGTCCTGGTGGAGACACAAAGGAAAGCAAGCTTTGCGAAGGAAGCTTACGTGCGGCCGCGCTTCTGCCTTTCGCGTGGAGGGCGGGGTATTTCCTTTTTACCTGAGGTGATTAATTGACTAATTAATTTATTTAAAAATCTAAAATAACCAATGACTGATATTTATTCCGAGGTATTACCTCTCCACCGGTATCTAGAAAAAACCTCCTAAAAATAGGTTTTTGAACCTTTGCAAAATATATTGGGAGACATAAACAAGCTACCACTCCAACAATTTCCTAAATCTTGCGCCTAAAAGATAGAAGGTAATTTTACATCCGGAATCCTAAACTATTTCTCAATCACATTAATTTTACATCCGAAATTCTAAACTATTTCTAAATCACACAAACCACTTTTATACTTTATTTCTCTCTTATACATTTGTATTAGGAACCCTGTCCTTTTTTTTCTTCCCCACGTCCTTCCACCTTAGATTGGGGCGACCATAATCGCGCGTAACTTTACACGCGTGAGGGTAGTTTTTTTCAAGTACCAATAGATTGGGAGGTGGGTTTTGGAGTTGCAGGAGATGAGTTTTTTCAATCCTGCAAAAATTTCTGGATTGGGAGACTCTTTTGGGTACTCTTTGAGATACTCTAATAAGTAAATGAAGTATCATAGCATTCCCCTTTCATCGTCTGATGCCCGAGGGTGTGCAGTCGAGGTCCCCGCTGCCGCCCCCCACCTCCACCACCGCTGGTCCCCTCCCTTCCACCTCCGATAACACGACGGAGGCCAGAGGGAGTGGGGATCAATCTCTCTTATAAGTTTTCCAGTAGATCGTGTCCTTTAGGGTTAGGGTCTCTCCGTGCCAAGTTTCTTTGTATTGAAGATTTGTTTCCTCCTCCTCCTTCCCAGCGATGGCGGGGGGGGGGGGGTAGGATGGATTTGGTTTCTCCATGACTACTCTATTGAAGATGAGGGCGACAACTATGGCTTCAGCAACTTTCTCGGCATGACGACATGGAGACTTAGATTTTCGAACGATGACATCAAGGCGGAGATGTTGCTACTGCCATGGAATAGTTTTCTCCGATCTCTTCTCCATTTTGCTATGGTTAGATCTGAAAACAATGAAGGACCAGTGAGAATAAGTCTGCCCTCAAGCCAATTATTGGTAATGAGTTAGGAAGATTCAGATGAGTTTTCTTTATTCTTCGGTGAAAGAAGGAAGACACAATAAAGAAGAAGTTTCTCAACTCCGCCTTAATGTTGGCCATCGTTTGTTGGGCATATGTTCTTAGGCCTTTGGCCGGGTGTTTGCCTGCGCAGTCATCCATATGAATCGTCATATGGGTTTGGGATTGAGATTTGGAGCTATACAAAGCATGGGCACAATATAGATGAAGAATAGTTTTTGGATATTCGTATTGTATCCCAGAGTGCTTGTAATATGATGATGTACTCAACTATATTTTAATATAATTCTTTTTGGTCCTAAAAAAGCATTGCCCTTTCATTTTTCATAAATTAAACAAGAGAGGAAGAAGTACCTAGGGCCTGTTCGGCAGGACTGAAAAATAAGCCAAAATACTGTTCCGGCTGATTGTTGTGAGAGAAAAATACTGTTCTGTCTGAAAACCGCACTAGCTTGCTGGCTGCTCCCGCGCGCTGGTGTGTTCCCGCGCTGGCCTGCTCCCACGCTGGCTTCAGCTGCTCGCGCCCCTGCGTCGCTCACTGGCCACGTTGCTGGCCAGGTTAAAAATCACCAAATTTCATTTATTCAAAACAGTGTTCATGCAGTTCTACAATCTCCATTATTACAAATCATAAAAGCTACCTCCTAGCATACAAACCATTGGCTATCCAATCCCGAAACTGATTCATACTTTGATCTTCATCGCCATGAGTAGCACTAGCTCCATTAGCTTGACTAGACGATGGTTCTTCCGGTGGATTGTAGTTTTCATCTTCATCACACCTCTCAAAGTCCCTATCCTTTTTATCATTCTCTCTTACGAAATTATGAAGGGCCATGCATGCGAGAATTATTTTGCTTTGCTTTGGCATCAGATAACTCGATAAGTTCAACAAAATCCTCCACTTCTTCAACACTCCAAATGACCGCTCGATGACATTTCGAAGTGAAGAATGTGCATAATTATAGAGCTCTTTTTTACCTCATGGGGCGGATCCTTGTCAATACTCCTGGACATGATATTTTGTACCCTTGTAGGGTGCAAGATAACCCAGTTGGTTTGGGTAACCCGAGTCGACAAGATAGAACTTCCCTACATAGTTGTAATTTCTTATAAGCCAAATGCAAAGTAAGAGCATCTAGATGAAACAAGAGATAAAAGGACAAATCAATACCTTCAGGTGGATGTGGAAACCTGTTGCCATACTTGTCAATTGCATCTTTGAATACCCACATGTCATGAACCGATACAGGCCATCCCGCAACAGCAAATGTGAATCTCATATCGAAATAACAAAGGGCCAACACATTCTGACTAGTGTACCCATGTCTTCCCACATGAGGTACTACCTGATTTGTTGACACCACTACCTTCACATGTGTTCCATCTAGTGCTCCAATGCACTTATCAAAAAAAGGAGCAAACCTAGGGGACTATAGCCGCTTATGCACAGCTCTAAATTCAGGGTCTTTTGGCCTAATTATATCAGCTACTAGTTTGCACAAACAAGTCGACACCTTATCAAACTTCCTACTAACTGTGCATAATGATCGTGTGAACCGGTTGTCAGCTTGCCTAACTGATTGTTGCGATGCACACATCCATAGGAACATCCCTAAATCCTCAATTGATGTCATCTTACATGTGGACTTCAATCCATATCAACTTTGAAGCACACTATGAAGCTTATCAAAGCACTCTTTCCTCATCCTAAACATTATGTAGCATTGTGTCCTATGGTCTAAGGTTCTTGTGACCCATTGGTAATCAGATTCTGCCGCCACTCTATGTTCAGTTCTGTTCATGTGAAGCTCGGGGTGATACATACCTAGAGTGCAAGCAGCAACAGCCATTTGTCGCCTCCTCTGTTGGGCTCTCATATAGTACTCCACCACTGGATCAGTTGAAGATGAATCATCACTTGATGATGAAGATGAATCATCGCTGTCCTGTGAATCATCCTGTAAGGAAAATGGACCCTAGGCCCATTTACTTTGATTTTGGTGTTTGATGACCAACACAACCAAATTGGACTAATGAATTTACAAGTGTTTGTTTTGTAGTTCAATAGGGTGCAAGACGTGACTTGGACGAAGACGACGTGATGATCCGATGATCAACACCATAAGCAAAACCTTAGGAGCACAAGAGAAGACCCAAGATATCAAGCAAAGTCCAAGCATGAAGATTGGAACCAAGCTATACGCAAGATCACGAAGAAACGAGCTCGCAGAGGCGATCGGACGCTGGACCGGACGCTGGAAGAGGCGACTGGACGCTGGACCGAAGACTCGGCAGACAGGCGTCATCAGCAGCGACCGGATGCTAGATCGGACGCTAGCGGCAACCGACCGGACGCAGGGCAGTAGTGTCCGATCGAGTACAGAGAGGTTCCAGAGCTGCAAAACTGCGACCGGACGCTGGCAGCGTCCGATCGGTGGTTCGTGGCTTCAACGGTCGGGATGACCGGACGCGTCCGGTCAGGACGAGTTCAGCATCCGGTCAGTAGCAGAAAAGCGAGATTTCGTCCCCAATGGTTACTTTCTCAGTGGGGCTAGCTGTTTACCAAATCTAGCTCCTATAAATAGAGGTCCGTGATGGCTACCTCCTGGGCGCGCAGCCTGGCTACCTCCATGGCCAGTTCTGGGACGTGATCAGATCTGCACCAGCCGTGGAGGCTGGAACTGGCCTTGAGTGGATCTGCCGCTAGGGCCAAGAGGAGGGAGCCCAATGCTGACACGAAATCCTTCCGACGGCAGCTGCTCTTGGTTGGGGAAGACGTCGAGGTGGGGGAACTTGGCCTGAGAGTTCAGATCTAGGCTCTCCAGCCATGACCGTGGAGCAGAGAGGCTGGAGGAGGCGTAGGGAGAAGAAGGAGCTTGGGAGAACAAGCCAAACTCGTCGTTGACGGGGAACTGAGGGTAGGGCTCAGATCCAGCGGCGTGGAAGGAAGAAGAATCAGCGAAGTAATCCTTGTAGTTGCTCTCGTAGCTGACCATGGCGGATGCGGTGTGGGGAGGAGGGCGAGCTGCGGCGGCGGCGTGCGGGCGAGATGCGGCGGCATGCGGATCTGATGCACGAGGGCGGTGATGATGCGGTGTGGGGAGGATGCGGTGTGGGGAGGAGGGCGAGCCTCAGCGGCGGCGTGCGGGCGAGATGTGGCGGCGGCGTGAGGGCGAGATGCGTGGCGGCGTGCAGATCTGATGCGTGGGGGCGGTGACGAGTAGGACGGCAAGGGGACCGACTGAGGACGGTGAGGGCTCGGGGGAGGAGGGGGAGCGGCGGCACCAGGGTCCGCGCGACCGGAGCGGCGGCGGGGATGAGATAGAGGGCGAGGGAGAGAGTGGCGTTGAGGGTTTCAAGATGGGTGGATGAGGGCGACGGAGCAGGCACCGGGAGCAATTATTGAAGGGCAAGGGGTGTCAATTTGGACCCTTTAGTCCCAATAAGCAGCCCCAAGGGACTACTACATTTTAATCCCTAGTCCCTGTTTTTAGTCCCTGGTGTTTGGTTCAAAGGGACTAATTGTGACTAAAATTTAGTCTTTAGTCCCTTCTCCCATGGAAAAGAACACGCCCTTGATGGCATTGAAGTGGCATGTATCGATCTTGCAGCATGCATGCACATGCATATGTCCTCGGGCTGTGCATGAGAATTTACCTGTATGTGAATAATTGTGATCGACACAGAGTGACACGGATTCAAAAAGAAAGAAAAGAGTAGTGACAGACGGCGCTAGCTAAACAACAAGTCCGTAGTTAGCTAGAGAAGTGATAATGTAAATGAGAGCTTTGGTCATGCATGATGTCCACAACAACCAAACCCTGTGTGGTTCAGCCATGTGCCTAGGAAAAACTCTATAGGCCAATTGCACAATATGCTGTAACGCCTCTACAACGAAACCATGAGTGGTTCGTTTCAGAAGACAAATTTAAGCCATTTCAATCCACAAGCGATGGATTTCATGATTAGCTTTAATTATATATGTGTCTTCGTAGCCATGTCCGTGGTTGGAGTCAAAAAACATCATTGACAAGCAATTTAGTTTTTCAATTGCTTTGGACGGTTGATGAATCCAAATAAGCAAATTTTGGCTGTACGCTTGCATGTGCCTCTCCTGTTAATTTGATACTGAAACTGATGGGTGCATGGGTGCCAATGCAAGCTGCCGATCCGTTGAACTTCGGAAGAACGGTGTTTCTTAGGGTGTGGACTGATGAGTTTGATTTTACTTACTCGCCAAAAGGAAACATTATTTGTTTTTTTACTACTTGGTGACCTGGCCTGCGGTTGATTTCACTTACTTGTGGCTACTGGGTGATTTGCTTGTTGATCCTGCCTGTGCATAGAGAAAGCAGTGCTGAAATCGGCACTCGTTTTGTTTGTCATTTATGCATGTTTTGTAGGATGTACATGTTTAATAAGTTCAACAGGAGAAAAGGAAGCAAGTCAGAAGAGAGTAAAGAACGGGAAAGAGTGAAAACTGTGTCGATGGTCAATTGCTTTACTTATCCTCCAATTGCTACTTATGTATACTCCATGGTGCTTGTACCTACCACGAGCTCGGTATGTGTAGGACACACATGTAGTCAATCTGTATTGGTTGGACTGCATCGATGGTTAACCCCGCGTGCCATTGAGGAATACAATGAGATGCTGGCGTTAGTGACGACTGAGGCTGATCCTAGATTCGAATGAGGTTAATTGATTCCTGATGCCTTCTAAGCCTATATACTCGATGTCAAGAATTGGGCACTAATTTCTGTTAAGGCATCGTGGATGTGGTGGTTCTTGCATTTGTGCACCCTCACATTGCCTTATATTGGCCTCCTCTTGTCCTTGGACTTCAATCCAAAGCATCTAATTTAATAATAAGTAAGCACCAGCGCTGTAAAGAAAATAAATGAGCACCAGTATAAACTAAAGGAAATGAAATAAGCTTGAAAATTACACGCGTAAAATTTAAGTCAATCAAATGACAAATAATGATCTCTAAAATAGACTACGGGTCTAACTAAATAGCCTGTGCTGTGCAGATTTGACAGCTATCATGTAGCTCCCGCCATTTTGAAATTAGGTTGTTTTGGCTTTTCTAGATAGCTATCATGTAGTTCCTCAGTTACAAATTATGTCATTCTGGCCTAACTAACCACGAACAAACATTAACACCATCAACGGTCATAAATGCTCACAGCCTAGTAGGGCCAAGGTTTTTTTTTCAGAAATTAAAATTTATCGGAGGTCATAGATAATCAGGATAAGCATGATATATCGGAAATATCGAACCAAATTCAAAAAATTCAAAATTTTTCAAAAAAAATTGTAGAATTTAACTTAAAACTATTCCTAAGCTATTAAACATCACTTGTTCACAGAGAAAAACAAGAATAAAACATTATGAGTGCATTAGATAGGTTCTACGCCGAACGTTGCTAAGTCCCACATATTACGGTCCATTCTATAGCATATATAATAAGGTCCACTACACTCAATAGCACATATTATAGTCCATTAGATCATATTACAGTCCATTAGATAGGTAAGTAGTCTCAAATTCATTACAAAATATAGGAGTGCACTAAAAGCTAACAGCACATCCATTGAAGTGTGCCATGCACCATCCAGATCTTTTCCTTTGATATTGAGCCTACACCTTAAAAAATATTGACATAGACAATTTTCAAACTCAATGAAATAAAATCACAATGACAATGCTGATGTTAGCATATAAAAGGCCCATATGACCTTTTATAGGCCGTAGATGCTCTTGACAATCGGCTTTCTTTTCCTAGTTGATCTTGGCCATAGAGGGGTTGGTTCCCCATGATTAACACCTACAATGTCAAATATAAATAACTCAAGAGCATAATTGTAGGATACAAAATCAACTGTCACCACATGTATGCATTTTTATGTCACATGTGAGTTGATTTTAGTCACCTGAATCACCTGGTACATCTGTACCAGCTGTAGTACCACCGCTTCCATCACCAACATCATTATCACCTTTGCCCAAAAAAAGACAGACCAACATTTAAAATAATAACTACAGTCTATTGACAACAAATCCAAATTGCTGAAACTGATTTAAACTCATCACCATCTTCATCGTTCAAACTGATGTCCCCTGACTCGGCATACACTGGGCTACCATGTTCTTCTGAAGAAGTGTCATAGTCATCTGCAATACATTCATCATCTTCATCCAATTGCATCTTCCTTTTCTTTTTCTTGCCCAATTGCATCTTCTGCTTATATGCAGGTATCTCTTCATCGTCCATGTGTAAACTTTCAATGATGAAGTTGCTAGGTGTTGACCAATCATCATCGCTATCATCATATTCATCAAGAATCGGTGTAGACTCACTCATAGAATTGTTCAGCCACTCCATGATTGGGTTGCCTTCATCATAAAGAGCAAGATCCATCATCATGCTACATGGATCAGGATCTTTTTCTGGAAAGTTCTGAAAGTCAGCTTCAAATTGTTGGATGCACCGCTTCAGATTATAATGCACGTACACCAATTTCTCCAGCTTGTCATAGCCTAAACGATTTCTTACTTTTGAATGCACCAAAGCAAACGTGCTCTAGTTTCTTTCACACCCACTTGATGATACGCGTGGCGAGACAATGCGCCTTGCAATCCTTTGTAATTCTGGATACTGTCCTCCATAAGAACCCCACCATTCAGCTACAATTAATTAAAAAATTAACTTGCAGCAGCTTACAAGAACATGATCACTGTCAGGCAATTTATTTCAGAGATATTAGTTGCACACAGGAGTAACAGTAGATCAGTACCTGCACTGGTTCTGCCATTTAGTGCTGACCACCGAGCTTCTGGAGTTCCAAATAACCCTCTCTTTTCAATGAACCGAGAAAATTGATCAATCGCAGCCGCTGCTTCTGAAGTTGACTTTGCAAGCTTCTTGATTGCCATGGTTACAGCAAATTGGGAACTTGACTTTTTTGCAAGGTTTGACCTGTACAATTCTGAAGGATAAAGTGCAGCAGCTACAAAGGTAAAGAAATCTGGCTTGCTAAACTGTCCACCATCGAAATCTGGCTCTTTATTTTGGAGGACAAAATGCTTGTACAATGTCCCCTTGAAATTCTTGAAACATGTCCCCATGATTTCTTTTGCTTTTTTCTTGACTACCTCCTTGTCATACTCAGTTGGGAAAGTGAAATACTTTGGATCTTAATATCCCATATGTAATCCTTCTCACTTTTGGGAACCCTCCATGGGTGATTATCTTTCCCAATCCACTTCTTGTACCTAATCGGGATGAAGTCCCTTACAAGTAACCCAAGGATAGTCTTGTATTTGGTCAAAGCTATAGACGGTGAGAGTGGATCCCCGAATTCATCGAACTCAGTGATGTGCCAGTGTGCATTGCAACCAATAGGAAGTTTTGACACGCCTCGCTTGGATCTGGCTTTCCTGCTACCCGAACCCTCTGGCTCCTCGGCCGGTGGAGGCTCCTGCTGGAGACACCAAGTAAGCTTTGACCCTCTCAATTGATTTAGCGTGTGTGGCTACATAGTCACATGGTACCAAAGTTACATGGCCATCTTGGTCATTTTGACCTAGCTCGAGCAGGTCGGACGGGGTCCATGGCTGCTCGTTCTCACCGTCCTGATTGACAATGTCACCGTTTGTTGGATCATGCGGCTCTCCCGTCCCAGCGATATCAGCCACTTCTTGTTGCCGATCTGTTCTTCGGAGATGGGGTAATAGGCGATGACGAGTCATGGTTGTGACACGATCATGGTTAGTTTTCGCTGCGGACAACTACTAATAGTGAAACGACCCCGATTTCCACGAAGGGAAATCCACAACGTCGAAGTGTAAATAGACTGTTGTAGATCATATTACCCAAATTCCAGTCGAGTATCACATCCATACAACGATAATATCAGAGTACAAATAGTGCGGAATTACATAAATTATTACATCGCCGCATTGGCGGAATCAAAAGTAGCATTCATTCAGAACAGCTTGAAGATAAGATCGCCAAACTCGAGCGTAGGCACGAACCCCTCATCCGTCAAACTCCTCGGAGCTAAACTCCTCAGCAGAACCTGTGCCAAAATTTATCAGTACGATTTGTACTGGCCACTCCCAACCCTATGAGCATTGCTTCGTGGAAATTGGATGCAAGTTGGATATAGTCAAAAGGAACCTATAAGGCTGGGGTTTCCTATGTTTTTTAGCATATCAAGTATATAACAGTATAGTCAAGTTTTAACACCATTCCCACACATATTCCACCCATTCCCATTCCAGAGCCAGGTTTCGATCCTGGGATCGGTATACCACCATCTCCACACCATCACCATACCATCGCTCAGTCGATAGACCAACTCCCTCTCGGCACTGTCTCAAGCCCCGTATTCCCGGACTACGACCGAATACTCACTCACAGGGAGAGAAAAGAAGGACTCATCTCATTATCTAGTTTAAGCGAAACCCAGGAAAGGTCCATAGCCGACAAGTCGGCATATGTATCGATCGATCAACCATACACTCTGCAGAGGTTTTACATAACCACAAGATCCACCTTCCTCACTGACCGTCGTCAACTGGGCTGATTCCGGCCGCTTGCTAGCCTAGGATAATGCCACCCTACCATTCAGCCCTGGTACACCCCAAGTCTAGTCTAGGGTGGCTGAAACTGTGAGTCATGAGTCGGGTCCACAAGGTCTCCATGAAGTCTCGAAAGGGTGTGGGGAAATCCTCCACGCCCCGTACCTCCCTCGCACTGTCCACTATCAACCTAGCAGTAGTGGCAATATCCTACCAAGTAGTCCGGCCGTCCCGCACCATATAGGGCGCGTGGTACGTAAGGCTTCCCGGTGAATCTGAGTACTAGTAAGTCCTTAGGGGTGACCAAGCCAGAATGTCTTCATCAGGGTTTCCATTTATCGTGCCACCACAACACCTCCATCCCGGGCTCCTCCCATCATAGGTTCACGCCCAGGACCACCTCATATACCATTTACCCACCACAGGTATCCATTCCAAGGGTGCCCAGGTAGCACCACACGGCATGACTTGCCCCAGGCTCATCGTATACTCCAACTTGGTCGACACAACCCTCACCCTCCACACACCCAAGTCACACACGCAGCACTCTCCCCATAGTCCAGAATACACCACGCATTAATGTAGTATAAGCGTAGTAGAAGTACAAGCAAATAAAATATAGCAGTAAGCGTGTGTCTAACCTAATAGCAGGGTATGCAGGGGTAAGGTTGCGTCAAGGTAAAGGCCATCAAGAAAGCATACTACCATGCAAGTCCTATCATAGTATGATTATAACAGTAAAGTGAAGCAATAGCAGTTCTACATTAGCCATGCGTAATAGGTGCTACGAGATTGGGTGGGATGTGGCACCTTCAGTGTAGTCGTCTCCATACTCCTCATGGTACTCACGATCCTCGTCTGTCTGTTTCTCCTCCGAGTCTACAAACGATCGCATTATAGTCGCGTTAGCGACGTCTATAGAATAGCACAAAGGAGCAATAAAAATTCAAAAGAGCCAAATGCACTCAAACATGGGTTCATTGTGTAGGGCTCGATTTTAGAGGAATTTTGGTTCTGGTTTCGTATTTTTCTGAGGTCATATGAATTAGTTATGAATTTCCAAAGTTTAAATCTATTTCTGAAAATGGAAAAAGGCTGAATTAATCCTGGGCTGACACGTGTCATACTGTGGTTGGTCCACATGGCTTACTGACGTCAGCATGACGTCAGCATCACAGTTCTGAGCTGACAGGTGGGACCTAGCTGTCGTCAGCATGACGTCAGCGTGACGTCATCAACGTCGAGTCAACGGTCAATGGTCAACAGTCAGGGTCACTGACATGTGGGGCCTGGGCTGCTGACGTCAGCAACTGATGTCAGCGTGATGTCAGCATGACGTCGCCTTAGCTGCGCTGGCTTCTGACATGTGGGTCCTTTGTGACGTCAGCATGACATCAGCGCCTGTCGTGTGGGTCCAAAATGTCCGTGTCACTGACATGTGGGGCCAGGTCAACGGTCAACGTTGACAGTCAATGGTCAACACGTTTGGGTCTCAAACGGGCTTTGGGTTGGGCCGGTCTGGGCCGGGCCGGGCCGAACACGTGGCACGCTGTGACGCTGCCACGTCACGGCTGTGGGCTCTTATTGGGTTGTGGTCCACGACTTGCGGTCTACGGTGGACCAAGTGATGCTGGTCCATGGACCGTAGACTGGTCTACGGTGGACCGAGTCCACCCTTTGTCTCCTAGGCGCGGTCCATGTACTCTGGGTGCACGCGCAGGTGGCCAGCGAGGGGGGGGTGTTCCCCTATTTTTCCCATGGCGGCGCTCCTGCCGACGGCAAGCTTTGCTATGAGCCCCTGCGGTGGCGCTGGTGTCCGATTGGGGAGGGGAAAAACTTCCCCGGGCCACAGTGACTGCGTCGGTGGGGTCAAAGTGGCGGCCAGAGCTTCCCAAGGTGCTGGCCACGGCGAGCAGCGGCTCGAGCTCTACCAGCGTGCGGGAATGGCGTGGGGCTGCGGCATAGGCCGGTTCTGTGGTGCGCGTGGGCGACACAACGCACCAGCGTGCATGTTGGGCAGGTCGAGGGGTCCTCCAGGGCCTTCGGTGGCTTTGGCCACGACGGCGCCCTTCCAAGCACGACGGCGGCGTCGGTGAGGTGGCTACGGTCAGGGTGAAATGTCTCGGTGGGGTGTGTATGCTTCTACGGATGCGTTGGGACGCAGCGGGGACATCCAAGCTCAAGGCGAGGCTATGGGTTCTCCTGTGGTTGGTAGGGCTTCCCGGCAGCCACGGCGAACGGTGACGACAGCGAGGCACGCTGGTTACTACGGGGCTCCAGCGAGGTGGTCACGGCGTGGTCACAGACGTGTGTGTGGGTGCAGGTGTTTCCAGCGGCCAGAGACGACCTTGGCCTACACGCTCCCGGTGTGGAGCCCCATGGCCGAACAGCAGGGTCTGGCAGCGAGCAGAGAGACCGGAAGGCTCACTGTAGGTGGCGTGGAAGAATGGATGGTGATGCCGTGTCGATTCGAGGCCGTGTAGCTCCGGTAGCCATGCAGTGCTGTGCCGAACTGCGTCGGTGATGTAGACGACGACGTCGCTCTCGGCTCCGGCGGTCTCGGCGAGCTTTTCCCCTTCGCAGCGGCGTCAGTGTTTCCCCCCTTTCTCCCCCACTCTTCTCTCTTGGCTCAGGTGTGCTGTGGTCGGCCACCACGGTGGCGACGGGGCGTTGGGAGAACCCTAGGGCTCTGGGCGTGGCTTTATAGCCGGAGCTCTGAGCTCCATCTTCGGCGGACGGGCGGACGGTTGGTTATGCACCGTGGGCATCGAACGGCATTGCGGCGTGGGGGTGGTTGGCGCAGAGGTCGCGTGGGCGATGCGCCAAGGGGGAGACAGGACCATGCCCTGGGCATGACCCCTGGCCCGCCCCTACCACCGCTGTTGGCTCTTGGTCACGCGGCGGTTGAGCGCGGCATGGAGAAGAAGAACAGGAGGGCTGATGGGTGGGGTCCGTTGGCAGCGACTGTGGCGAAGAGAAAAGGGCGTGCGGGTGAGTAGCGCGCGGCTGACGTGCGGGGCCAATGTGGCAGCGACTGCTGGCGGGGCTGACGGGCGCGAGGGCGTGGGAGGCCAACTGGGCCGGCTTGCTGGGCAACATGCGCGCGCGCTGAGGGTGGCTGGCCGGCGCGGACCGAGCAGGCCGAGCCTGCGAGGCCTTCTTCTTCCCTTTTTCTTTTTCTGTTTTACCTTTCTTTTCCATTGTTTGAATTTCAAATTTGGTTTAGAATTTGAATTCAAAACTGAGGTAACTTATTCATTGGAGTTTAGGGAATTTTGTTTAATAATAACTTTATGGTTTATTACTTTAATGGAATTGTTAAGCATAACATAAAGTAAATGAAAACCCAAATCACAATTTAAGTTAACATTGTATGCAACATCTATTTGTTAGAAATTAAATAATCGTAATCAACATATGACATGCCATGCTTATGTGTTGACTTAGGTTGGGTTACTTCTAATGCAACTCTTAGGTTGGGTTTCTTTACATGAAACTCATCATCACATGGGAGTTTTGAAGAAAAATTTTTGTAGTTGGTATTTTGGTGTGTGGATTTTTGGGTTGTTACAGTCCTACCCCCTTAACAGAATCTTGTCCCCGAGATTAAAGCGTAACATACTCTTCGAAGAGGTAAGGATATCGTAGCCAGAGGTCAGACTCTTTCTCCCATGTTGCTTCTCTCTCTGTGTGATTGCTCCATTGGATCTTGCACATAGGAATAGTCTTGCTTCGGGTCTCTTTGTTATCTCTATCTAGAATTCTGATGGGATGTTCTCTATACTCAAGTGTATCTTGAATGTCAAGTGTATCAGTTGGGACTACTTCATCGGGCACCCTCAAACACTTGCATAGCTGTGAGACATGAAATACGGGATGTACACCCACCAATTCCTCAGGTAGCTCGAGTTTGTAGGCGAGCTTTCCAATCTTTTTACAAATCTTGTATGGGCCAACAAATCTAGGGGCAAGCTTTCCTTTCACATGGAATCTGACAGTCCCACGTAGCGGGGATACCTTGAGATAGACGAAGTCCCCCACATTAAACTCGAGTTCTCTTCTCCTTTTGTCAGCATAGCTCTTGTATCGACTTTGAGCAATTCTTAAATTCTCTCTTACTTGAGCAACTCCTTCTTTGGCATCTTGAATCTTAGCGGAGTCAAAGAACGATCTTTCTCCTGGTTGGGACCACATCAAAGGTGTCTTACAAGGTCTGCCATATAGAGCTTCAAACGGCGACATCTTGATACTGGCTTGGTAGCTATTGTTGTAAGAGAACTCTGCATAGGGTAAGCATCTCTCCCAATCAGAGCCATAATTCAGTACACTAGCGCAAAGCATGTCTTCTAAGATCTGATTTACTCGTTCAGTCTATCCATCTATCTGTGGATGATAAGCGGTACTGAAGTCAAGTTTGGTTCCAATGGACTTGTGCAGAGCTTCCCAGAATCGGGACACAAACTGAGGACCACGATCAGATACAATACTAGAGGGAGCTCCATGCAGTCTGAGAATATGCTCAATATATAGATCTGTTAATTTTTCGGCATTGGTCTTGGTCTTAACTAGTACAAAGTGAGCAATCTTGGTCAAACGATCAACAATCACCCAGATGGAATCATTGCCTTTCTGTGAGCGGGGCAATCCAACTATGAAATCCATGGATATGTTCTCCCATTTCCACTCGAGAATGTCAAGAGGCTTTAGCAAACCCGTAGGCCTTTGATGTTCAGCCTTGACCCTATTACAAGTGTCACATCGGGCCACATGTCCTGCAATGTCTGTCTTCATGCCTTTCCACCAGAAGTGTTTCTTCAGGTCTTGATACATCTTTGAACCCCCAGGGTGAATACAGTACTTAGAGTCATGAGCTTCTGACAGAATTTCCTCTCGTAGCACTGGGTTAGATGGAACATAGATTCTATTCTTGAACCAGATGGTTCCTTGTTCATCTTCATGGTGGTTGGTCTTATAGCCTAGTTTCATCAGACCACGGAGATATTCGATCTCTTCACAACTTTTCTAAGCTTGACGGATACGATCCGTGAGATCATACTGTATGCGGAGCTCATTCAACAAGCCATGCAGTAGTATCTCAAGTTGGAAATCTTCAATCTCTTCCTTGAGCTCAGGTGGTACGGATTTAGTGATCAAAGTGTGATAGTAGCTCTTGCGACTGAGAGCATCTCGACTACATCAGCTTTTCCCGGATGATAGTGAATTTCCAGGTCATAGTCCTTGATCAAGTCTAGCCAACGGCGTTGCCTCATATTCAGATCTTCTTGAGTGAAAAAGTACTTCAAGCTTTTGTGATCGGTGTAGATATCGCACTTGTTGCCTATCAAGTAATGCCTCTAGATTTTCAAGGCATGTATAACTGCTGCTAACTCAAGATCATGAGTAGGGTAATGGTTCTTGTGTTCTTTCAACTGTCGAGAAGCATAAGCTATCACTCTTCCATCTTGCATCAATACACAACCAAGCCCTTGACGAGATGCATCACAATAGACCACGAATTCTTTACTAATATTAGGCAATGCTAACATAGGAGTTGTGGTAAGCTTCTGTTTCAATTCCTAGAAGCTTTGTTCACACTTGGGCGTCCATTCAAACTCCTTGGTCTTCTTTAGAAGATTGGTCATCGGACGGGCTATCTTGGAGAAATTCTCAATGAATCGGCGATAATATCCAGCCAATCCCAAGAAACTTCTGACTTCTGTCACATTACGGGGTTGATCCCACTCTTTCATAGCTTTAATCTTGGCTGGGTCAACCATGACACCTTCAGCTGATAGTACATGGCCTAGGAAGGCAACTTCCTGTAGCCGAAACTCACATTTGCTGAACTTTGCGTAGAGCTGATGTTGGGCTAATTTCTCGAGCACAGTTCTCATATGATGTTCATGTTCTTCAGCGGTGGGTGAATAGACAAGGATGTCATCAATGAATACCACCACGAACTTATCCAGTTCATCCGTGAAAACCTTATTCATCATGTTCATGAAGAATGCGGGCGCATTTGTGAGTCCGAAGGATACCACAGTGAACTCAAACTGTCCATACCTCGTCATGAAAGTTGTCTTCGGGGTGTCACTCTCTCGAATCTTCATCTGATGATAGCCAGATCTGAGATCAATCTTGGAGAAATACTTGGCACCTCGAAGCTGATCAAGCAGATCATCAATTCTTGGCAGGGGGTACTTGTTCTTGATGGTGACTGCGTTCAAGTTCCTGTAATCAATGCACATTCTCATTGAGTCGTCCTTCTTCTTGACAAACAGAACAGGGGATCCCCAAGGTGAAGCACTGGGTCTGATATATCCCTTTGAGATAAGCTCATCAAGCTGTTTCTTGAGCTTAGCCAGTTCATCAACTGACATGTGATAGGGTCTCTTGGCAATGGGTCCCGTTCCTGGCAACAGATCAATAATGAACTCTACATCACGGTCTGGTGGCATACCCGGTAATTCTTTAGGGAATACATCGAGATAGTCTCTGACTACTGGCACATCATGAACTGTCTTCTCCTCTTTTTGTGATTCTGAACTTGCTTTAAGGGCACATAGGATAGAGGTGGACTTTCCAGACTGGGGTTCACATCTAATGACTTGGCCTGATGGGTGGGTCACTTGGACGTATCTAGGTGAACATGTTATGATACCTTGGTGAATGGTTAACCAATCCATACCTAGGATGATATCTAGGCTAGTGGAAGGTAAAAGGGTTAGGTCGGCTTTAAAGACAAGACCCTCAATGGTAAGACTCACTCCCTTACAGATGTGGGTGCATTTTAGGTCTCCTAACGGTGAACTGGTGATGATAGGCTTTTCACATGGGGTTACAGGCAGGTCATGCTCTCGTGCAAACTTGGATGATATGTATGAACAAGTTGCTCCAGAGTCGAATAGAACTGATGCAGTGTTGCCATTAACTAAAAACATACCGTACACCACGTCAGGGGCAGCTTGTGCTTCCTCGGTGTCCAGATGGTTGAGGCGTCCACGAGTAGCAGATCCCTTGAGCTGAGACTTCTGAGTAGCTGAGTTCTGAGGGCACTCAGGGGCTTTGTGACCTAGTTGGCCACAAGCAAAGCAGGTGAAAGGCGTACCGCCTGTAGGGGTTGGCGCGGGTGCCTTCCAGTTTCCAGTGCTTGGTGCGAAGCGGTTCTGTATTGGGCGTTCATTCGCTGAGCGGGGACGGTTGAAACGGTCCTGAGTGTTGCGGTCCTGCGCATAGCGGTCCCGGGTGTAACGATCTTGAGCAGGGCGGCAGTATTTGGCGTTGTAGCCTCCACTACCCCTACTCGATCCAGGGTTGTCATCCCTATTGTGGCGAGAGTGCTCCCTGGAGGGTGCATCTCTGCAGAACCTCTTGCGATCACGTCCATGGAAGGACTCCTCAGGCTTATGCTTCCTCTCCCTGTACTCTTCTCCAGCTTCAGCATGGTCCTTCTCAATCTGGATGTAGTGATCCACCAGAGCACGCAATGTGTTACTCTCAATACCGCCAAACTTTAGCTTGATGTGCGGGTTAAGTCCCTTGTGGTAATAGTATAGCTTCTCTTTCTCTGAGTTCACAACATAGGGAGGCGCATAGCGCAGAAGGTTAGTGAAACAGGTAGTGTACTCAGTCACCCTGTCCTTTCCCATCTTGATGTTGCGGAACTCCTCAGCTTTGGCCTCCATGATACCCTTGGGAATATGGTACTCAGTGAATGCTTCAGCGAACTCATCCCACGAGATGTGGGCAGGGTCCTCATGGAAATCACTAAAACTGTCCCACCAGGCGCGTGCTGCACCTGTGAGCTGGTGTGTGGCAGCTCCAACACACTCATCATTAGTGAAAGTAGTGAGATCAAGCTTCTTCTCCATTTCCTTGAGCCAGTCATCGGCTACAAGTGGGTCAGGGTCGGTGCCATCATAGGTAGGTGGCCTTAGCTTCAGAAATCCTTCTAGCTTCCTTTGGAAGTTATTCTGCTGACCTCCCTAGCGACGGTTTGCTCCTTCAACAAGAGCTGCAAGAAGCTGGTCTGCTGTGCCATCACTTCTGCCAGATTTGGTGGTGGTGGTGGAGGAATGTTCTCCTCAGGCGGCGGAGTATTCTCCAGGTGGAAGGGTATCCCTCCACGTCCATGGCCATGGTTGTTGCCACCACGTCCCCCATTGGGTTCAACTGGTTCATGGGTGGGCGCACGTCCTCGATTCATTAGGCGATTAGAACGGCGATTTGACATCTGCAACACGGATCATAGAGAATTTTAGTGCTTGTGCCATAAGTGCTTATAATTCAATATGATTACATGATTTTGACGTTTTAGAGAAAAACATTTATGCTATCCAACACTCATTAGAAGGAAGCAATAAGATTCATAAAGATGCAATAAGATCTGAAACATTCATTACATGGGTTTTATTATGTAGCATCATCTCCAGTAGCTACACTTAAAGATGTGCGAGAATCGTACTATGCATAATGTCTCATAATACATCTCATAAGGGGTACATCATGGGGTACAACTTACGGAAGCTACTGACATGACTCATGACCACGCAGGGTCATTCTACTCTAACTCGTATACCACAGCTGGGATACGACTGTTCTCGATCTCGATCTCCTCGTCAGACTTGTGAAGTCGGGACACGTACTTTAAGGCCTCGGCGAGCTCCTCAGTAGGCTTGGCTCTAGGTAGGGTAGGGCAGGCGTCTAGGTTGAGGCAAGTCGGGGCTAACTCAAACTCCTCTATCCTAGGCTTCGTCTTGCTGCGAATCTCCTTGGGTAGCTGATCCCACATACCCTTCATCTCCCTAAGGCGCTTCCTGTCAGACTTCTGCCAGGCCTGTCGAGTCCTCTCACACTTATCCTGTAGGTACTCGTTCTGCCTGAGTGCCTTGATTAGGTGACCCTGGTTGCGAACGGCCTTCTTTCTGAACTCTTCTAGATCTTGAGTCATGGTCTTGTTTCGAGACTAGATCTTCAGCATGTCAATCCCCTAGGATCTCTCTCTGTCTCCTCTACAGTTGAACTCGGCCTTCTTGTCGTCCAACTCTCTCTGCAACTCCAAGACCTTATTGTCGAGGTAGCAGTTCCTATTGCCTAGGTCGGCGGCTTTATCCTGTAAGTCATCGACCTCAGCTCTATGGACTTCTTCACGGCGGTTGAGCTCGTCCTATAGCTTGGCAACTGTCTCAAGTAGACTAGCTCGCTCCTGTGCTCCCTGCGAGTCTCGCTCCTGGTACTCCCACCGGAGGGCCTGGTCCTGACATCTCCTCTGCTCCAGCTGGGTCACGTACCTATCCTGCTCCAGTAGGTGGATAGCTGAGATGTGAAGGCATCTGTCCTCCTCGGCAAGGATAACTCTGCCGGCTGCGAAACTCTGCTCACTAGGGGTAAGGATAAGGTCGAGGGCCTAGGGAAGTAGACGGAACTCTGTCGTCTTCAGGTGCTCATAGTGGTCCCTCATCACTCTGCAAAGTGCCTTGTGTGAGATAGCCTGCAGTCCCTCCTCGACTGTGTCCTCTATAGTCAACTCGGTGAAAGCTGGGACAGAAGGTAAGGTAGTGCTAGCTGGGAACTCCACTGAGGTGATAATCGGTCCTTCGATTCCTCCTTCCTTAGCTGGCTTCCCGGTGCAGGCGACCTTCACAAGCTCGTTAGGGACACCTAATGTGACGAGAACTCGGCAGAGGGTCTGTGCAAAACCCCCAAGCTCACGTAGGTCAAAGGTAAGCTTGGCGTGGTCCAGAGGTAGCGGTCCTAGAGGCGGCCATTCGACGTTCGTTGCCATCTGCATGTTTTAGGGAAACAGGTGTTAGCAGGTCAATAATAGATAAGCCTTGCAGAAAAGTGAATGCAGGGTCGGTATATAACCGAAAGAAGGGTTGTCCATGTCCTGTTTCTATCGTCCATTTCTAAGGGTTTCGTCCTATGGTCAAGTATGGCTCTGATACCAACTGAAACGACCCCGATTTCTACGAAGGGAAATCCACAACGTCGAAGTGTAAATAGACCATTGTAGATCATATTACCCAAATTCCAGTCGAGTATCACATCCATACAACGATAATATCAGAGTACAAATAGTGCGGAATTACATAAATTATTACATCGCCGCATTGGCGGAATCAAAAGTAGCATTCATTCAAAATAGCTTGAAGATAAGATCACCAAACTCGAGCGTAGACACGAACCCCTCATCCGTCAAACTCCTCGGAGCTAAACTCCTCAGCAGAACCTGTGTGCCAAAATTTATTAGTACGATTTGTACTGGCCACTCCCAACCCTATGAGCATTGCTTCGTGGAAATTGGATGCAAGTTGGATATAGTCAAAAGGAACCTATAAGGTTGGGGTTTCCTATGTTTTTTAGCATATCAAGTATATAATAGTATAGTCAAGTTTTAACACCATTCCCACACATATTCCACCCATTCCCATTCCAGAGCTAGGTTTCGATCCTAGGATCGGTATACCACCATCTCCACACCATCACCATACCATAACCATACCATCGCTCAATCGATAGGCCAACTCCCTCTCGACACTGTCTCAAGGCCCATAGCCCCTGACTACGACCAAATACTCACTCATAGGGAGAGAAAAGAAGGACTCATCTCATTATCTAGTTTAAGCGAAACCCAGGAAAGGTCCATAGCCGACAAGTCGACACATGTATCGATCGATCAACCATACACTCTGCAGAGGTTTTACATAACCACAAGATCAGCCTTCCACGCTGACCATCGTCAACTGGGCTGATTCCGGCCGCTTGCTAGCCTAGGATAATGCCACCCTACCATTCAGCCCTGGTACACCCCAAGTCTAGTCTAGGGTGGCTGAAACTGTGAGTCATGAGCTGGGTCCACAAGGTCTCCATGAAGTCTCGGAAGGGTGTGGGGAAATCCTCTGCGCCCCGTACCTCCCTCGCACTGTCCACTATCAACCTAGCAGTAGTGGCAATATCCTACCAAGTAGTCCGGCCGTCCCGCACCATATAGGGCGAGTGGTACGTAAGGCTTCCCGGTGAATCTGAGTACTAGTAAGTCCTTAGGGGTGACCAAGCCAGAATGTCTTCATCAGGGTTTCCATTTATCGTGCCACCACAGCACCTCCATCCCGGGCTCCTCCCATCGCAGGTTCACGCCCAGGACCACCTCATATACCATTTACCCACCACAGGTATCTATTCCAAGGGTGCCCAGGTAGCACCACACGACATGACTTGCCCCAGGCTCGTCGTATACTCCAACTTGGTCGACACAACCCTCACCCTCCACACACCCAAGTCACACACGCAGCACTCTCCCCGTAGTCTAGAATACACCACGCATTAATGTAGTATAAGCGTAGTAGAAGTACAAGCAAATAAAATATAGCAGTAAGCGTGTGTCTAACCTAATAGCAGGGTATGCAGGGGTAAGGTTGCGTCAAGGTAAAGGCCATCAAGAAAGCATACTACCATGCAAGTCCTATCATAGTATGATTATAATAGTAAAGTAAAGCAATAGCAGTTCTACATTAGCCATGCATAATAGGTGCTACGAGATTGGGTGGGATGTGGCACCTTCAGTGTAGTCGTCTCCGTACTCCTCACGGTACTCACGATCCTCATCTGTCTGTTTCTCCTCCGAGTCTGCAAACGATCGCATTATAGTCGCGTTAGCGACGTCTATAGAATAGCACAAAGGAGCAATAAAAATTCAAAAGAGCCAAATGCACTCAAACATAGGTTCATTGCGTAGGGCTCGATTTTAGAGGAATTTTGGTCCAGGTTTCGTATTTTTCTGAGGTTATATGAATTAGTTATGAATTTCCAAAGTTTAAATCTATTTCTAAAAATGGAAAAAGGCTGAATTAATCCTGGGCTGACACGTGTCATACTGTGCTTGGTCCACGTGGCTTGCTGACGTCAGCATGACATCAGCATCACGGTTCCGAGCTGACAGGTGGGACCCAGCTGTCGTCAGCATGACGTCAGCGTGACATCATCAACGTTGAGTCAATGGTCAATGATCAACAGTCAGGGTCACTGACATGTGGGGCCTGGGCTGCTGTCATCAACAGCTGATGTTAGTGTGACATCAGCATGATGTCACCTCAGCTACGCTGGCTTCTGACATGTGGGTCCCACGTGACGTCAGCATGACATCAGCGCCTGTCGTGTGGGTCCAAAATGTCCGTGTCACTGACATGTGGGGCCAGGTCAACGGTCAACATTGACCAGTCAACGGTCAACACGGCCGGGTCTCAAACGGGCTTCGGGTTGGGCCAGTCTGGGCCGGGCCAGGCCGAACACGTGGCACGCTGTGACGCTGCCACGTCACGGCCGTGGGCTCTTATTGGGCTGTGGTCCACGACTTGCGGTCTACGGTGGACCAAGTGATGCTGGTCCATGGAGCACAGACTGGTCTACGGTGGACCGAGTCCACCCTTCGTCTCCCAGGCATGGTCCATGTACTCTGGGTGCACGCGCAGGTGGCTGGCGAGGGGAGAGGGTGTTCCCCTGTTTTTCCCGCGACGGCGCTCCTGCCAACGACGAGCTTTGCTGTGAGCCCCTACGGTGGCGCTGGTGTCCGATTGGGGAGGGGAAAAACTTCCTCGGGCCACGGCGACTGCGTCGGTGGGGTCAAAGTGGCAGCTAGAGCTTCCCAAGGTGCTGGCCACGGCGAGCGGCGGCTTGAGCTCTACCGGCGTGCGGGAATGGCGTGGGGCTGTGGCATAGGCTGGTTCTGTGGTGCGCGTGGGCGACACAACGCACCAGCAGGCATGTTGGGCAGGTCGAGGGGTCCTCCAGGGCCTCCGGTGGCTTTGGCCACGGCGGCGCCCTTCCGAGCACGACGGCGGTGTCGGTGAGGTGGCTACGGTCATGGTGAAACGTCTCGGTGGGGCATGTATGCTTCTATGGATGCATGGGGACACAACGGGGACGTCCAGGCTCAAGGCGAGGCTATAGGTTCTCCTGTGGTCGGTAGGGCTTCCCGGCGGCCACGGCGAACGGTGACGACGGCGAGGCGTGTGGGTCACTATGGGGCTCCAGCGAGGTGGTCACGACGTGGTCACAGAGGTGTGCATGGGTGCGGGTGTTCCCAGTGGCCGGAGACGGCCTTGGCCTACACGCTCCCGGTGTGGAGCGCCATGGCCGAACAGCAGGGTCCGGCGGCGAGTAGAGAGACCGGAAGGCTCACCGTAGGTGGCGTGGAAGAATGGATGGTGATGCCGTGTCAATTCGAGGCTGTGTAGCTCCGGTAGCCGTGCAGTGCCGTGCCGAACCGCGTCAGTGATGTAGACGACGACATCGCTCTCGGCTCCGGCGGTCTTGGCGAGCTTTTCCCCTTCGCAGCGGCGTTAGCGTTTCCCCCCTTTCTCCTCCACTCTTCTCTCTTGGCTCAGGTGTGCTGTGGTCGGCCACCACGGTGGCGATGGGGCATTGGGAGAACCCTAGGGCTCTGGGCGTGGATTTATAGCTAGAGCTCTGAGCTCCATCTTCGACGGATGGTTGGTGATGCACCGTGGGCATCGAACGGCATTGCGGCGTGGGGGTGGTTGGCGCAGAGGTCGTGTGGGCGATGCGCCAAGGGGGAGACAGGACCATGCCCCGGGCATGACCCCTGGCCCGCCCCTGCCACCGCTGTCGGCTCTTGGTCGCGCGGTGGTTGAGCGCGGCGTGGAGAAGAAGAACAGGAGGGCTGACGGGTGGGGTCCGTTGGCAGCGACTGTGGCAAAGATAAAGGGGCGTGCGGGTGAGCAGCGCGCGGCTGACGCGCGGGGCCAATGTGGCAGCGACTGTTGGCGGGGCTGATGGGCGCGCGAGCGTGGGCGGCCTACTGGGCCAGCTTGCTAGGCCGCGTGCGCACGCGCTGAGGCTGGCTGGCCGGCGTGGGCTGAGCAGGCCAAGCCTACGAGGCCTTCTTCTTCCCTTTTTCTTTTTCTATTTTACCTTTCTTTTCCATTGTTTGAATTTCAAATTTGGTTTAGAATTTGAATTCAAAACTGAGGTAACTTATTCATTGGAGTTTAGGGAATTTTGTTTAATAATAACTTTATGGTTTATTACTTTAATGGAATTGTTAAGCATAACATAAAGCAAATGAAAACCCAAATCACAATTTAAGTTAACATTGTATGCAACATCTATTTGTTAGAAATTAAATAATCATAATCAACATATGACATGCCATGCTTATGTGTTGACTTAGGTTGGGTTACTTCTAATGCAACTCTTAGGTTGGGTTTCTTTACATGAAACTTAGCATTTTGGTGTGTGGATTTTTGGGTTGTTACAAATAGCATATGCAAAAATAAAGAGAATAGAAACTTAGCATCAAACACAAACACCAAAATGATGCAGCAATTTCAAAAATGAGATGGAACCTAGTTGGGAAAGCTACATAGAAAACTAACTCATTGCAAGTGGTCACCCAAGTGACAAAAAAAGTTACAAAACCAGTTCCTATCCAGTCTTCTGATGACACCAACTAGGATACAACATTAACAAAACCATGACGAGATAACACACATTGGTGCAAATTAATACATGTACTGCAATTTTACACCTTCTATATTATATCAAGCGGCTTTGATTTAACTGTTGTACCCGAATTCTGGTGCATGTTAACCGAGCAACAAATTTTAACAAACTATTACTTCCAATTCACACCATGGTATGAAAACATGCACAATTCATTCCACCACAATCTACTCTCGTATGCAATTGAAGCTCGTATGCAAGAAGGAAGGGGCGTAGAGCCCAGGTTGGCCTCGGCTAATCTAACGGGCATTTCATCAAACACATAGCAGGCAGTGAGCCATGCACTCACCGTGGGGGTGGGGAAGCAGTTGTCCGTGCGCTCCTAAAGGCCTCGGCGGTGGGAGTGCAGGCGTGGAGGAGGAGGGGCACGACCGGCGTCGTGGACGAGGAACGAGAGCACGGACGGTGCGGTGCTCTGGTGTGGGGCGGTGGACGGCATCACGGGCGCTGGCGCGGGACTAACAAGGATGCATCGAGGGGGTGCATGAGCGTTGGCGTCGAAGAAGAGGAGTGCGGGGCTAGGAACAGCGGCGCAGGGGGCGGTGGTCGGGTGCACGGGGGGCGGTGGTGCCCATCGGCGTGGGGTGGTGCTCCGACAGCGCGGGGGGTGGGGTTGGCGCGGGGTTGAAATGACTTTGGAAAATTTCACCTCGCGCCTTGCTTTTATCCCGATGGCTCATCACTGCTGGTTGCAAGGTCTAAACCGATAGTGATGAGGCAACATCACTGCCGTGCCACGCCTGGACCCGATAGTGATGGGGGTGCAGCGGTTACGGGTTAAGTAGCATATCTTTTCCCTTTCTTTAAAAATCGTCCGACTAGCACAACGGTTAAGACTGCGCAATATAGCCCTTGAGACCCGTGTTCGAGTCCCAGGCGGCCCAATTTTTTTTGGTTTAATTTTATAAATTATTAAGCGCTCTAAAAGGTCAAAAAGGAAAAATAAAATAAGCCTTGACACACCTCCTATACTAGCGCCGCGGTTAAGACTCAGAACTCTGGTCCCCGAGACCCGAGCTCAAACCTGAGGGCTAGCATAATTTTTTTAATTTTTTTTTATAAATCACTGTTGGTTTTCAAAATGAACCGACAGTGATAACTAGCATCACTGTCGGTTTTCTCATCACTGCCAGTTTTTTTGAAACCGACAGTGATGTTTATATATATAAAAATTTCCTTTTTTATTCTGAATAAATAGAAGCATGTGTATTCCTATGTTAAAATGGCTTAATTTTTTTTGGCAAGCATGTACATCCAAAGTAAGACCTCACACATGATCTTAGGTTTTTCTGATCAGTTTTTTATTTATTATATTTTTCTGTGTGCTGAATGAAACAAAAGAGGGTGAATTTCATCTTGGACCCAATAGATTTTTTCATTGACCTCCACAAAATTCTTATCCCTAGGGCACATGAGAGCCTATGTAAAAGTTTAGCACTATTCTAGATCTTTTCGTGGATAGACTCCGTTCAACCTATAATTAATCGGTGACGTCGCGCAAAAATTTAATTAAACCTCATAAAGTAGCAAACCATCTCCGAAAAATCCCAAACTTGGTGTTTCCTTCACCAGTGGCATGTGCAAGCCTAAGAAAAAGTTTAAGACCAATACAACACCGGAATGCATATGAACCAAAGAAACCTTGATAACCTATGTGTATAGTCAAGGTTCGATGAAAGAGCTCATGTACCTCTGAGAAGCATGTATAATCCGCCTATGTCGAAATGGCTTAAATTTTTTTGGCAAGCATGTATACCCAAATTAAGGCCCCACACAAGATCTTAGGTTTTTCTGTTCATTTTTTTATTATTATATTTTTCTCTGTGCTGAATGAGATAAAAGAGGGTGAATTACATCTTCGAGCCACTAGATTTTTTCATTGACCCAAACAAAATTTTGATCCCTAGGGCACATGAGACCCTGTGTAAAAGTTTGGCACAATTCTAGATCTTTTTGTGGGTAGACTCAGTTCAACCTATAATTAATCGGTGTCGTCGCAAGGAAATTGAATTAAACCTCAGAAAGTAGCAAACCATCTTCGAAAAATCCCAAACTGGGTGTTTCCTTCACCCGTGGCATGTGCAAGCCTGAGAATAATTTTGAGACCAATGCGACATCGGAATGTAGATTTCTAGTTGCCCAACAAATATTACACGAATTACATGCATGACAATAATTAAATACACAAGCCGGACAAATTAAAATTAGAACCCAATTAAACTACGACCTTGCAAACCTAGCTAAATAAACATTAATTACTATTGGAATCACTGTCGGGATGGAAAAACTGAGTTCACACGTCCATAGCCGACCACTTGCATTAGATGTCGTGTTCTCGACGATGTCCGAGATAAAGAACCAGCTAAGTGCTGTTGGCAACCAATCTTTTGGGGATATAGTCTACGACATATATGCAACAATGATATTAAACTAATTACACTTATTTGTTAACATAAAAAACCAAAAGATGTTGGAAAATATTTCATGCAATAGCTAGAACAGGGAATCATGGAATGACCACATTAGAAGCGAATGGCTCATCGCAAGGGTGGAAACCTGGTTCTTGTGGTGGGGGAGGTCCTTGTTCATACCACCTGATCGATAAAATGCAAAAAAATAAGAACATAAAATATATGCGCAAAAAATTCTTCCAAGTAAAATGTGGCAACATAATTAAATATAGATCGAATGCAAGGAATAAGAATATATATAAATGTAGAATGCAAAGAAACATGAATATAAATATAGATCAAATAAATATAGATAGAATATTGGAGAAGACAACATATCAATACCAATGAAAAATATAGGAGCCATGACCAAATCATGTAGAGAGAGAGTGGATTTCTTGAGAAGTGAGAGTGAAACGTGAGAAATGAGACTGTGAGAGTTCGTGGGTGGGTGGAATCGATGTATGTGGCCGGCGGTTTGTTTTATATAGGGGGGCATGGAAATCACTGTCAGTTTTCAGTTATAACCGATAAGGAAAGTGAATATCACTGCCGGTTTTTAAATAGAACCGATAGTAAATGTGCATATATGTAAAGGACCGTGGGAAAGTTTTAACAATCGTCAGCATCGTGGATGGCTACGTCAGGCATGTCCACATCATCATTATTTTTCTGCGGAACATTCACACCAACCTCGCCATGCATAGTCCATATCGTATAGTTTGGCATGTACCCCGTAGTAATCAAGTGCGATCGTATAAACTCAATTTGACGAAAGTTTCTTTGATTCTTGCAATCTTTGCATGGGTAGAAGACAGGGTTCCCATTCCCAGCATGGGCTTTGGCATCGGTGATAAACTGGCTGACATCATGGATATACCGCTTGTCCGTTCGAGACATATGCATCCACTCTCGATCCATCTCTGCACAAAAAAATATTGAGACAGTAATTACAAAAAATTAATAAGAAATCGAGCTTCATGAACAACAATTGTAGCTCAAAAGTACCATTTTTTGAAAACATTATTGTACACTAATTATTGGAAAATTGAAATTGGTAGCCCGGCCCTATAAATTGAAAATTATAGTAAAAAAATAATTATTGCACAATAATGAAGAACAACTATTCTACTCCATGCCACATAAAAATGGAGACACTTATTTTAAAAAAGAGTAAAATTGAAGACATGATCATTAACAACAATGTAGCTCCAAACAATGTCCATATAAATTGAAAAACGTAGCCCCATAAAAAAATTATTGCACAATAATGAAGAACAATTATTCTACTACATGCCACATAAAAATGGAGACACTAATTTTTTAAAAAAGTCTAAAATTAGAGACATGATCATAAACAGCAATGTAGCTCCAAACAATGCATTGTTATGTGACACATAGATTAATTCTCAACAAATTATAAAAGAATCTACTCTACTTCTAAGAACTAATTATAGCATCACATATTAACAATGATGATCTTGACCACCATGGAATAATTAGCTAGAAATTTAAATGTGTTCATAGACACTAACCTTTTGGATAATGAATTCACCATAATTTGAGCCTTGCACAAATGTCCAATTAGAAAAGTGCTCTCTAGAATGGAGAAAGAACTAGAATGAGAATCAAGCAATATAGCCATCAAAACGAAGCTAGTTAAGCAACAAAATCAAATGAGTGGATGTTTGTTACTAACCTTAAAGAAAAAGATCAAGCCATTCTTCAAAATCCAAGCGCTAGCTTTATGATGAAGAGCAGTCACAATAATGGAGGAAATGGCCCAAACGCGCGCATCTGTTCTCGGGATGGAAAAGAGGAGGAAGGAGAGGACGGCTGCAACCTTTTTGTGCTGTAGGCTTATCACCGTGGGTTCTTGGCTAGAATCGACAGTGATAGAGCCCAATCACTGTCGGCTCTTAACTTGAACCAGCAGTGATATGTGGCTGTCAAGCCACTGCCGTTTAGAGACACAAACTGGCAGTGATAGTTTTTATCACTGCCGGTTCGGTCACATCCCAAATTATTTTTTTGGTTTTTAGAGCTAAGAACCGGCAGTGAAGGGTCAACACTGCTAGTTCTTATAATTCCGGCAGTGATGAGGCCGGCAGTGAAGTGCTATTCTGTAGTAGTGACCGCCTCTGCTCCGCCTTCAAAGGGCAGCACCCAATCACCCACTTGGCTCCATGCGCACTGAACTGTGTCAAAGCAGTAGGTGCCGACGCCGCGTCGAACGACAAGCAAATGCCGTGGCCACCGTTGACCACCGCGTGGGAACATATGTGGACGGGTTCATAAGTATCAATGCTTCTTTTATTTTCTCACACTTTACAGGCACTACTGGACGCAGGGTCTTTGCCGAGGGCCTGAAGCCCTCGGCAAAGGCTCTTCAGCCGTCGGCGAAGGATTTGCCGAGGGCAGCCCTCGGTGAAGAACCCTCGGGAAAAAAAACGTCGGCGAAGGACTCTTTGCCGAGGGCCTTTTATCGGGCACTCGGCAAAGTATTTGCCGAGGGCTAACGGCGACCCTCGGCAAAGTAAAGTAGCCGTTAGGTACGCGGTTATTTTCCACGGCTTCTTTGCCGAGGGCTGACATACAGGCCCTCGGCAAAGACCTATTTTCTTTTTTTTTCTCAGAATTTCTTTGCCGAGAGCTATATCGAAGGCCCTCGGCAAAGACCTACGTTTTTATTTTTGTCTCGGAATTTCTTTACCGAGGGCTGTGTTCAAAACCCTCGGCAAAGACCTACTTTTTAATTTTTCCTGGGAATTTCTTTGCCGAGGGCTATGGTTAAGGCCCTCGGCAAAGACCTGTTTTTAATTTTTCCTGGGATTTTCTTTGCCGAGGGCTATGGTCAAGGCCCTCGGCAAAGACCAGTGAAAATTTTCAACATTCCACCTGTTTCTTGCTTTCCATGCAGACAAAATATATATATATATATATTCAATAGCAGAAATATCCCACAAATATCACAATCATCACATATATCTCACAAATATCACATATATCTCACAGATATCACATGTATCATCACAAGTCCAAATTCAACAATTCCATAAGTCCACAATCTAACTCAAGTGTCAAGTCCACAAGTTCAAATCCGACTGAGGCTGGCCAACCTCTCCAACCGTCTGGCCTCTGCGTCACCAACCTTCCCAACCGTCTGGCCTCTGCGTCGAGGGTGGTGTAACGAAGCCTCCAGAATCAGGTGACGCACGAGGGGGGTTATTGGAACCCGCCGACTGAGGCTGCACAAACAATTATATGCTTATGTGAGATTGCAGTAATTATTCTAGGACTACAGTTTTAGTATTTAGACAGAAACCTATCAAAATTTTTATAGCTAGTGTTGTCTGGGTTTCTATGTCATACAAGCAAATCAGTAGCTAGTGTTCTCTGGGTTTCTATGTCACACAAGCGAGAAGTGAACTTTAACGCTTACAGGAGTAGCTGCAAACGCGTGCGGCACCTGAGGCGGAGGAGCTGACATCTGCACAGGCACACCCGTCTTCTGCCCAAGAGCTTGCATGATTTGCATCATTTCTGCAATCCTGACCTCCTGGGCCTGCCGAGCGGCCTGCTCAGCCTCCAGCCGAGCAGTGAGGGCCGTGATCTGCGCCGTCTTCTCGTTGTTCTGGGCCTGCAATATTGCACTCCAATATTTCAGTAATGCAAAACTAACTCAAGTGTGAGAATATTAATTTACGACGAGTAAAACAATAATTACCTCGAGCGCATCGACCCGCTGCAGTGTCGGAGTAGGCCGTGAGCGTATGGGCTGGCTGGAACTCGTGCTCTGTGCTCGGAGCTGGCTCAGAGTGGGAACAGTGGTGGGGTCGATGGCGGCGTTCGCAATCCACGTCCGGCCGTGCTTCCTGCCGCCACCGAGCCTCATGATGGCCTCGGCATCAATGGGCTCGGTGCGGACGTCGTACTCTGGCCCGTGCCGCTGCTGTACCGCCGACGTGTACTCCTGGACTTTAGTGTACACGTTAGGGTCGGAGTATGCCTCGCGAGGGGCAGCCGGGTCCCAGGTGACGTCGTCGGCCACCCTGGTCTGGTGGGACATAGCCCACGCCGTGAACATCGAGACATCCTCGTCCGGGTGCGCAGCCTCCTGCGAGAAAGGCGGCAGGTGGTGAGCAATCAGGCATACGTTAAGCGTGAAACTAAATAGAAGAAAAATCACTTACATGATACTACGCCACTCTTTATTTGTCAAGATCATAACGGTCGATCCACTTGTGCTACCGAGTTGTCAAGATCATAAGGTCGATCCACTTGGACAACAATGTATCTTATCATATGGCATCTTGAGCGCACGAAGGAGTTTTTCTGACTCGTACAAGTTGGGGGGCAGAATGTGGTTCTTCGGTAGCATGGTGCCAAACACAGTCAACATCTTATCGAAGCCTTCTCGACTCAGGTTTAACTCGGCCTTCAGCCCCATCACACGCCCAATGGCATCCAGCTGAGAAATATTTGTATGCTCGTGAAGGGGTTTAGACGCCGAGTCCAACATTTTGTAGAAGGCTTCTACGTTTGCCTCCATCTCCTCCTTGTCACGTCCTTCAGCGAACTGAGCTTGGTGAGCGTCATCTATCATGTCTGCTACCCCAGCATCATCATCAAAAGGCTCGAGACGTGGTCTCACCACCTCCTCTCTGATACGATCGGCTTCACCATGGTAGATCCACCGGTGGTAGCCCGGCGTATAACCATGGTACACAAGATGTTTACCCATGGTCTGCTTGTCCACCCTTCTCCTGTTGTCACAGTGGCTGCACGGACACCAAACTAGAGAATGCCCTTTAGCTACACCCTCGCCAAATGCATGTTTCAAGAAGTCATCTGTCCTCTTCACCCAATCCACGTCGTAATCGTTTCGACTTCTTCGCCCCGTGTACATCCACTGACGGTCCTCCATCCTTTGACAAATACATCACCGAGTAACGTAACCATCAACTGCACCTAGCCGGTGTTCCTACTGTCTAATAGGTGAGGATAGATCCTAATCCCACCCGCGTATGCGTAGATGAGGTCAGTTTCCATGCTCCGCTCCTATCCGAGACAGAATTTCGGCAGCACCTCTCCGATGTTCTCCCAATACACGTCCTGCAAAGAAGTTTGTGTATTCGGAGAACAATGGGGAGGTGCTGCCGAAATTCTGGCTCGGATCGGAGCGGAGCATGGAAACTGACCTCATCTACGCATACGCGGGCTGTCCAAAAAACGTGGACAATCCGAAACAGATACGGTCAGATACACACAGTGATCTGCATGCCTCCAACCGTATCTCTTTCGGACGGGAGACGCCTAACTGGTTTACGCAGTCTACGACAAAGATACAGGAGTAGAGGTTGTTTATACCTAAGGTGGCGGTGGAGACAGGGTAGCGGGGCAGTGGCGAGTCGGGGCAGTGGAGAGTCGCAGCGCCGACGAGGACAATCGACTACTCTGAAGCTCCTTTGACGTCCTTTGCTCTGCAAAAAAAAAGGGTATAAGTTAAAAATTTCGGCAGAACCTCCCCTGTACGGGGAGGTTTCCAAAACCTGCAAAAAAAATCGGCTCGATGGCCAACACCCACATTCACGGCACAAAGGCCGACACATCAACAATGGGAGGCACGAAGGCCATCCACATCAAAAAACGGCGCGATGGCCGACAACCCATGGTTTTACCTTCTACTCGACCGAGGGACGGGGAAGTGAAGGTGACGGCAAGGTCGTCCAGACGAGGCCGTTATCCAGAACCACCTGCATTGCATGCCCAAGTAATTGCTTCAAAACATGACCCGCTTAGACAGTGAATAAAACAAGTGCAACTGCAGAAAAGTACTGAACCAGTAAATCCTAAATTTACACGCTCTACTAGATCGATGCTGATTAATAATCAGTATGTACTTAGTAGCTTAATGATTAGTCAGTGGTGGGTCCACGACGACTAACTGTCAGTAGCCCTAACGGTGGAATCATTGCAAGGGGGCGACCTGCTAGCTAGCTCGGAGCAGAGGGCTCACATCACATGCACGGTTCCGGGGCAGCCTGGCATGCAAGACTGGCCACATGTGCAATGTGTTCATCAGCGTACTTTCATTTCGTTAATTATCATGCCAATAATCAAACACCTACTTGTAACGGTTAGCTAGATTAATCATAATGAAAGGCAGTACATCATAATGAACAGAGTGCAAGAACCAAGAAGACGTCAAGGTGACCGGCAGGTTGGCCGCAAGGAGGCACACGTGTTTGTGCCCCTGTGCAGTAGGGGGCTACCTAGGCTAGGCGGCGAGGGTCATGTTCTTGTCCCAATGAAAGCGCCATCTTTGTATTTGGCTTCTATGGGAACTGGACCATCCAACACTAGGTGGAGGGCTCGAGGCCAAACACCATTGGAGGCTCAGCGTTAGATGGACCGACGGACAAACACAACAACAATCACATCGTCAATGTCTACTATAACATTTGATATTTTTATATAATAAAAAATATCAACATTTTCATTTATAATCTCAAGTTTTTTTAAATGTGATCTTCACAAAGTTACCTTGTGCCTCTAGGGTAATGTTTTTTTTTTATGAAACTCTAGGGTAATGGTGGTGCTGAGTGGATTGAGTCTCACGGACATATTGAAACTGATGTGCATTATATGATGCTAGACATCATGGAAGTAGTACTGTAGGTTGAGGGATTTGCTATCGATGTGTTTGAACTTCAACAATTTATAAATAGGTTGAGGGATTTACTGTAGGTTGAGGGGGCGACGGGGGAGCGGCGTCGGCGGCCTGCGCGGCGTCGGCGAGCGAGCGCGCGGCGGCCTGCGCGGCGGCGGCGTCCGCGCGGCGGCCGAGCGCGCCGTGGCGTGCGCGGCGGCGGCCTGCGCGGCGGCGGCGGGCAAGCGCGCGGCGGCGGTGTCCTCGCGGCGGCCGAGCGCGCGGTGGCGTGCGCGGCGGCGGCGGCGGCTGACCAGCGGCAGTGGCGGCTCGGGCGGGCGCGGCTTGGGATAAGGCCGCCCGCCCGGCCGTTCCCTTTTTTATATGGGGGCCCTCTTTGCCGAGGGCCTAGATCCAGAGCCCTCGGCAAAGATTTTTTTATTTTTTTTATTTAATTTCTTTGCCGAGGGCCAACATCCAAGGCCCTCGGCAAAGATGTTTTCTTTTTATTTCCGCCGGCGCCATCCCGTTCAAAATATTTGCCGAGGGCCTGTACAACGGGCCCTCGGCAAAGAGTTTTATTTTTTTATTTCCAAATTCTTTGCCGAGGGCCTAACGCCGAGCCCTCGGCAAAGGCTGACGGCCGGTGCCGCCGTCACGCTCGGCCGAGGTCGCCGAGAGGCGGTACTGTGCCGAGGGCCCGACCCTCGGCAAAGGTGGGCCTTTGCCGTGGGTCGTTGATTGCCGAGGGTCGGGCCCTCGGCGAACGAGCCGTTGCCGAGGGCTAAGATTCGCCGAGGGCGGCCCTCGGCAAAGAAACGATTTGCCGAGTGCCCGAAATCAGGCCCTCGGCAAAGTCTTTTGCCCTCGGCAATGTTGCTGTTTCCAGTAGTGAGGAGAGCTTATATCCTTATTAAAAATTTCAGATGCCCTGCAGTAATGTCTGAAGACATGCAGAGGCCGATATAATGCGACGGGATGCAGAAACAACAGGCCACCACATCCACGATGCCACCATATAATCATCAGGTTCCTTCCCAACCTTTCGTGTGTATAGATATAGATACTTTGGTGGTAGAGAACACACTTAAGTTGAGTTCAGGCGAGAATTGTGTAGGCTTAGAAGGTATTGGGAATTTACGTTATTTGGTTTTCATTAGCATTTCCATCTAGTTCTCAAGGCCGCTAGAGAGACCTGTGAAGAATGCAGCCCGAAATAATTGAGAATGACTCAACGTATGACCTACACACTCAGGCCCCTGTCCGCCTCCTAAAAACTGCAATTGGTTGCACCCGTGAGGCCAAACTGACTAAGGGGTGATAGGTTCATTGGAAGCCGTCGTAAGCAGGTCAAACTCTACGTATGATGTAATGGTTCTTTTTTCTAGTGTGACATATGTATGAGCGTGTAAACTTTTTTTAACTTGATATATGTATGACTTACTACTTTGCTCCGAAAAAGAGTGCAACTAAGAATGCAATTCACTATCCTTCGTCAAAAGTTTGACTAAATTTAAAGAAAGAAATATCAATATTTACGGCATCAAATTTCGTTTTATGCTATAAAAATACATTTAATGAATCTAACTATATTCTTATTCTAGTCGGTGTTAGGCCCGTGCCAATTGCTGTGGTTTTCACTCTTTTGTTCTACATTCCTTCTTGTTTAGTAACTCTCTTATTCAAATCAAGCACGTATGTGTATATTCCACCAAACACAAATGTACAAAAGGATATATCCGAATGGCGATTTAGGGGCACTGACTTGCATACATACAGACAGAATTAACAAGAAAATCACCCGCTAGTAAGTGAAATCATAGTCCGTTCACCGGTAAGTAAAATCAAACTATTTTTTCTCAGTTCACCTATAACCAACTTAAAGTGTTCCTATCCAACATCCGAAATTTAGTGGCAGCTTAAATCACATTCTTCGTATACCTCTCCCTCCCCTATCCACCATATCTATCATAAAACATGTTGTGTTGATATTTTTAGGGAAACTGCTGTAGAGAAAAACAGTCTATGGTAGATATATGTTTGTGGTGGACCCTATCTTAATATTACTAACTAGATGCCTCCATGTCCCATGGGTGCTCCATGTTAATTCTCATGAGAACAAGCTAGGCAAAAAGATAAATCTAAGAAACATCTTACCTTGATCTGTTACCCTCTAATTATCATTGCAAACAATAGCCATTATATGTATTATGCTTTCTAAAAAAATACCCAAATTCTGTCGTTATAATTTAAAATAACCTTAAATTTGCATGTAAATTACATGTATTTGTCATTTAACACAAACTAACTTTTTAAAGTATGAACTTCTTCTATGAAGATAATATGAAGCAACCCCTTTAATTTGTATATAAACTACCAACCTCCATTACAACAAAAACTAAAATATCCGTCAAATGTATGTATAAAATTTGCTATTACAAAAATAAAATATTTATCAAATGTATGTATAAAAATAATAATTAATTTAAACAACCATGTAGACCAAATCAGTACTTATTTTAATAGTTTGTCAAGCACGGGAAGACGTTCCCTTAACAAACCACTTATCAGTGACACTAAAAATGAAATCAAATTATATTTATAATAACCGAAAAAATGGTCTTCTCGCACATACATCATACAGTACATAGGAAGACTAGGAACCATGACGCCACCATATAAGCATCAGCTTCCTTCCAAGCCTTTTCACAGGAATAGATATGTATACTTGCATGATACAGTACACACTCACGTTGAGTTTAGACAAGACATTGTTAGGCTTAGAAGGCATCCCGAATTGGCATTATCTGATTTGGTTTCATTAGCATAACCGCCTATTTCTTAAGGCCGCTAGAAAGAGCTGTGATGTGTACAGCCCAAAATGATTGAGAATGACTCTACATATGACCCACGTCCGACCCGCGTCCACCTAATGAGAACTATAATTGCTTGGACCAGTCAGAGCAAACCGACTATGGTGATTGGTGGATCGGAAGCTCGTTGTACGCAGGTCAAAGGTACTTGAAGATGCAATGTGATTTGACATACGCTCCATGTCCCTTTCTTTTATTCAATTGATTATGAAAAGGAATATTATAGTGGCTATTTCTTTCACAAGCTCTATGCACAAGCACAATGAACAAACCAATTAACTAGTAAGTGAAATCAAGCTCAG
Source organism: Miscanthus floridulus (assembly GCF_019320115.1). Taxonomy (NCBI): domain Eukaryota; kingdom Viridiplantae; phylum Streptophyta; class Magnoliopsida; order Poales; family Poaceae; genus Miscanthus; species Miscanthus floridulus. The sequence goes on from NC_089597.1 coordinate 15,149,535, forward strand.
TTCACTCACCCTAAGCATCATGCTTTCAATCAAGCTCCAATAGGTTACCTCTAATTTGTATATAAATTACCCACCTCTGTCATTATAAAATGCTAAAATACCACTCAAATGTACACCTAATAGAACATCAACTGAACTGAATTGTCGGTTTAAACTTATTACCGGCCTGCCCTACTCAAGGAAATTTTTATCAGCCGAAAGTCATGGATTTTTCCGGAATATCGTCTCTATCGGTGGGGTCCGATAAAAATAGGTATCCGCCAAATTTTCCGGCTTTTTCCTCTTCCCGCGCAGATGGGCCCAAACTTCCCGCGCGACAGTCCAACAGCGCCTCCCAGCCCACAAAATCCCCCCAAACCCTAGAAATCCAATCGTAATCCCATTTGTTCCCCTCACGCAGGCACAACTGCGCTCATGGCGCCGTCGCCGCCATAGCCTGGACCCACGAAGCCACGGATCCATCTCGCGGTGCCGCACAGAGTCGACGAACGGCGGGTACGCGTGCCGGCGTGCGGCAGCGCCACCGCCACGAACTGCTCCTCGAGCGCCCGTCGCGGCAGGGGACCTGCTGGTGAGCTTCACGCCTTCAGCAGTTCAGCACTCCAGAGTCCAGGGTTTGGTGTGTTTTCTCTTTTCTACTCAAGGATTTAACTTTCTTGCCAGCAATAGATGGTAGATGGTAGAGAAGTGCAGTGGTGGTTTGCTAGCTGAATAATTAGTTCTAGGATGTTGTTTGAGTACAAAATAATTTTTTTTATTTGTTCAACTTGGTGGATTAGAGAATAGTACACTTAACTGGAAGCGTGTATCAACCTGCAATTTTGTACAGAATAATTACTCTTGTATAAAATGAAATTTATTTTCAGAATTTTGATACAGGCGTATAATGAGATAACTGGTAAAATAAAACAAATAAAACATGGTAAAGGAGATTTTCATAAGAAGGTAGCTGAAGTGGTCAGTAAAAGGCTTCGATATATTCTCAATGGAACAATTATTCATGCAGGTAGCACTATGGACTGATCTGAAACTTGTTCAATCAATGTTTCTTTGCATCCATTCTAAATTTGTAATGTCGCTTTCATTTCTTATCTTTCTAATATTAGGAAGGACTTCTGACAGGATTTCAAGGAATACAGGTTATCCAAAGAGTACTTAGAAATGAGCAGGAAGAATAAGGAGAACTCACATAAAGCGACGAATCCTCATCATCTCGGCTCTCGTGGCAACGCCAAAAAGATGCCAGAATTTGAAGCATAACTTGAAAAGATGGATCGCCTTGCTGAGGAAGGCGTTTAGGTTGAGACCGCCCATTGGGAGTCAAGATTAGTAATATATTGTATGGGGAGGAATGTATGCCACGTCGAGGATGGGAGCTTTAGCTCCACAAATCCACCCATGAGTGAACTCATCCAGAGGATCTCCTAGGTAACTAAGGATGTGAGGTAAGGGACTCACACTTCTAATAGGGAGAAAGACGTGCTCACCCAAGCACTCAGAACCAAGGAGCACCCTGGTCGCACTAGAGGAACTGGTGTTGTTCCTTGGAAATTAGGATTCCCCAAAGAATCTCACACTTACAGCAGCCACTCGAGGGATAGAGCAAAATAGGAGGCAGAGTGTTTGAGGCGACTAAAAGAGATGGAAGACAAAATGGACGCACGGATTGAGGCGACTGTTGAAGCACAAGTTCAGCAAATTTTACAGTCCAAGGGGTCAGGAGTACCACAAAACCCTACTCCTACTACCTTTTGCCCACTGTTGAAGCACGAAGAAGATGCGAATCTGCCTCATCCGGTGGACGACATCACTGAACCCGTCAATTTCAAGTTGTACATCCGTCAGGAATGGACAAAGGACAAGGTGGTGCTTAGCCAGGCCTGGCCTGCAGGAGATGGGACCATTAATGGCCCCCCAATTCCGCAGGGGTACGCTTGCGTCACCATTGACAAAATACTTAATAAGAAGTATAACAAGATACACATTGAGTACCCCGCAGCAGAAGATAGGCCAAAACTTGGTCATAACAAAGGCTCTCAAGTGGCCTGGCACAAGCGCTTCATTAAGTTTGACCACCAATTGTCCTCTGATGATGAGGATGACTGTGAGTCTTCGCCCACCCACGATGATCACTCACCATCTCTCAACAGAGATCACTCCCCTCCTCATCCCTTGACATCACCCCCGAGAAGATAGAGGTCTCCTTCTATTCCTCCTCGTCCGACTCCATCTTCATCAGCCCCGAGAAAAGAGAAGACTCCTCCTCCTCTTTCATCTTCATCAGCCCCGGGAAAATAGAATTCTCATCATCATCGTCCTCCTCCTCCTCCACCTCAGCTCAAAACAAGATCAAAGGCATCCTTGCAGTCATAGAAAAGATCCTTGGATTCGGTCGCTAATGCTCCTAAAGTGGACCAACAAAAAAACAAAAGGTCGTTCAGTGGCAGTGTTACAAATTTGATGAAAGAAAAATTTATAGCACACATCTCGAAGGAAGATTGTGTTAGTTTCTTCAATCTCTGTGCCTCACTGCCTCAGTGTTTGTTGAAGTCCAAATTCGAAAGGCAAACACAGAATAAGTACGCTACAATAAGAGCCGAAGAAATACACAACGAAGATTTAAGGAAGATACAGAAGTACGTCGAAGACAACCCCGAATTAATCATGGAAGAGGCCGTGAACATGTATTATGATGTATAAGGGACGGAAACACCGGCAATGAAGTATGAAAGGGGCAATCTTTTGGTTCTCGACGATGAGTATAAACATTTGACAACATATATGCGCCATTTGCATGAATATTACATGGCTCAAGCAATAGAGACGGAGGACTTTGGTTTTGAGGTTATTATCCGTTCGCCACATGTTTTTCATTATCCTGAAGAAGAGAAGTTCGATGTCAAGTGGGAGTGCTTGTTCCAGCTATACCAGAAACACTCTCTCGATTCACAAATGTTGACGTTGTGGACTATGTAAGTACCCTACACGTGCGATATTACAATTAACTACTCTCTCGAGACATAAATTGTTAACTTTTGAGCACTTCACATGATTTTATGTAGGTGTATAGCAAAATTTTGCATACTAAAAAACAAATGAGATAACATAGGCTTCTTGGACCCCGGACGAGTCAATGAGAAGACATGTTTAGGCCTCCATGGATGTGACGTAGAAGACCTGAAAGAGAGATTGATTGTTGTTTTCGATGAATTCAAGATAAAGAATAAAACTCACATACTTCTAGCCTACAACTGCGAGTATGTGTTCTCGGCTTTTAATTTTATGCTTCTTTTTTCGTTAAGATTATTCGATAATTAGGATTCTGTGATTGCAGCAACCATTTCGTCTTCATTCGTGTCAATCTTGCAAAAAATTTGATCAAGGTGTGGGACTCGAAAAAAAACCATTTCATCATCTGGATGCACTGGTGGCAGTGCTTAATTAGTAAGCGATCCTAATAACATATTATTTTCTAGTCACACATACCGCTTTCTAATGTTTCTTCTTTTAATGTTGCACAATGTCTGAAGAAGACATATCGGTGGGACGCAGGTCCCATTCAAGTTTGTCGAAATGGAGGGGAAGTACCTAAAACAGCCTGCGAGAAACAATGAATGCGGGTTTTATGTAATGTGGGCAATGCTTCGCTACATCGGCGGAAAATCAGAAGAAGCAGATAAGTTGGTATGTATAATCCCCATTTCATTTGTCTGTTAATAATTCAACATAATTATTTACTGATTCCTCTTTGGATATCATCTTTTTTGAACGACAGCGCAGGAAATATAACAACGAAAGGCTGTTAGACATGGAGATCATCGCACTGCAATCGGAGCTGACAAAATTCATCTTAGCCGAGGTATTAGAAAAAGATGGAGTATTTTCCATTGCACAATCCATGAAGTTCAAGGACCAGTATGGCCCAGAACAGCTCGCTAGATTATTGTAAGAAGTCCGAGAAGCATGCTTCATCCTATCGAATAATTTCTTTTTTATTTTGAGGGATCGAGATCTTGATAAGAACATTTGAACTATAACCGTAACATTTGTAATGTTTAATATTGATGGACCTGTCGTCTACATAGTGTATATAAAGCGAAACCCGGTTCTATGAAAAAATATAAATTAAAATAAATTATAAAACAATAAAATACGAACGGGTCATCACTGCCGGTTAGCAACAAACCGACAGTGATGGCCAAGATGGCACTACCGGATTGAGCCACAAACCGGCAATGTTGGTTTAGATATCACTGTCCGGTCTTGTCCCAAACCGGCGGCACTGGTTACGACAACACTGCCGGCTAAAGACATAAACCGACAGTGATGTTCGAGGTTACACTGCTGGGTGGTCTCATAAACCGGCAGTGTTGGTGGAACTGAACTCTGCCGAGTTGTGTAAAGAACCGGCAGTGAAGATGCAGAACACTGCCAGTTTGTAGGAAACGACAGTGATAGCTACCTCATCACTGCTGGTTTGGTTGTGTAGGTTCAAAATCCGATAGTGATGGGGTATTTTGAACCGATAGTATTCTCCTGATCTGGATAGTGAGTGTACGCCCCCGATCTCAACCTCTTGGTTGGCTTGTCTGACGAGAACCCAAACCACCTGTGCTTGACATCTGAGCTCTCCGGGAAGCCAATGGGGGAGCCACCTGAGTTGCGGCACATCTGGCGGCAGGCTTTCGTCGCTCCTGAGAATTGAATTGGCTGCCAATGTCGTTCAGACTCTCATCAACCTGCGCTCTGGCAGATTTTGCATAGCCAAACTCTTCCGAGCTAGGAACACCCCATTGGAATTAGATGCTGAATGGGATGCTGCTGTCCTCATCGGCGTTGAGATTTGCAGAGGGTCTCAAGAGCCCGAGGTGCTGATGCACAAGACCTTGCTCTACCACTCCATGGATGTCATAAGGTGGCTTCTGTAAATTATAAATTATCCCGATACACTTGCATTGAGGTCATAATTAATAGATGGGTGCATAAGCTTAAGGTTGTAAGAGATGCGTTTTCTTTTTTTTTCTTGGGTAAGTCTGTAACTGATGGCTAGTGGGCAAGCTAAGGTTTAAATAAACTAATATTTGTTCTCACTGTTATTCTTTATACTCCTTATAAGTTCATTCGAATAGAGGATAGGATTCTGAATGGAAGGGGGCTATTTGGTTTCACGCCTTACTTTGCCACGCCTGTATGCGTCTGCCAGAAAAGCTAGGCTGTTGTTTGGTTCGCAAGTAAGTTCAGGCACACCACAAATTTTTCAGTTCATTCACGTGTTAACTGTTGCCCACAACTGTGGTGTCCATTTATTTCTCTGTCTACCGTGGCATGCATTGACAGAGAACCATGGAAGCCCATTATTGTGTATACAAAGTAGTGCTCGAAATAAAAACAATCGCACATTAAGACCAACTGAACTAAACTGTTTGAATGAAGCACTGTTATATATATATATATATATATATATATATATAGATATATATATATATATATATAGATATATATATATATATATAGATATATATATATATATATATAGATATATATATATCTATATATATCTATATATATATATATATATATATATATATATATATATATATATATAACCCTATACCCACACACCCAACATACATGCATGCCCCAGTACCCCCGTTCCAATCCACACTTCGATATATAACTACTATCCTCTATAATGGACATGCAGCGAGAGAACGCGAGAGACCTGATGAACCAATTGGAGAAACGGGCTGTACTCCCGATTCTCAACCGCCTTCAGTCCCGGTTTTGGAATCGGGAGTATGAAATTGGGACTAAAGGTCCCCTCCTTTAGTCCCGGTTTCGCGTCCGAGACTAAAGGGCCTCCCGGCCTGGCCACGTGGGGCGGCCCTTTAGTCCCAGTTGGTATTACCAACCGGGACTAAAGGTTTCTTTTTTTTTTCTTTTTTTTTTCTATTTTCAATTGATGATTCGTTTTGGTTTTCGAATAGGTTTTCGAATACGCATTCTACGCTGCTAATAATATACATATTCTACATGTTTATAATGTTCGAACATACATATATTGTATGTTATTTTATGTACATATAATATGTATATATATATATATATATATATATATATATATATATATATTACAAATAAAGGTTGCATTGTATATTCTATCATATCCTTAGGATAACAAAATCACTCCATGTAGTTTGGCTTCCATGTTTCGTTGACGTCATTGTAGAACTCGCCGGCGGGGTTGAGGACCTGGTCATTAAGAAATCCTGCTATGGTCTCTTGAATTGCTTTCAGTTGGTCACGTCGTAAGACTTTTTCCTTCAACCATAGAGTCTTCAATAAAAGTTAAAGGAAAAGTATTAATATATATATATATATATATATGTGTGTGTGTGTGTGTGTTGGTCGCTTGATTACTTATATATATGAGCAACAAAAGAAATCGTGAATATATGAATATATTTATATAACATACTTTGAGGATCTCTTCAGGAGTTCTTTTTGTGTACGCCCCGATAAACTCGCAAACATAGTATCTGCAGTAGTTGTTCCCCTGTTCTTGCCTCAGAACCCACTTTTACGAGAAAAAAGATCCGGTGAATTGAAAGCATGTATGGTGTTAATTGAATTATATATATATATATATATATATATATATATATATATATATATATATATAAATAAATGTAGATAGTACTTACTTTGTGTGCGATTACATCTAGTGGCGCTCTGCAATGTTTCATGTGGTGATTCTCAATGAAACTTTTCCAAACACTGCACCCAATAAAATAAAACATTAATTTGATCTTTAATAATTGCTGCAGTTAAGAGATCGGGGTATATATAGTTGCTAGAGAGACCATATTACCCTTGGATAATATCTATCATGTCTTGGTACTTGTTTGCTCTTTTCTTAACGAGTCTAAGATTCTCAACCGACTATTGGCCATATCGATGACCATCAATATCCAGTGATTGCTGCATATGTTTTTATACACAAATATGATCGACATTAACTACAGTCAACATATATGTATATATATGGGAGATAGCTTAGCTAGTAAGCAAATAATTGAACAAATGTTCATATGATCGACATTAATTATTTAACACTCACTTGAAGTTGTAGGGGAAGAGTATGTCCTTGTTTTGTTGGTTCACTAAGAACCTCGTGAGATTTTTCTCGAGTTTAGCTTTCCATTGAGGCGGGGGATTAGGGTGTTTGAATATGACATTTGGATCAACGAAACCAACATCATTATCCTTTCTCTTTCTGAGTTCTGTCATCTCATATCTGCATATATAAAAATATAGTGTGAGGATATATAATGTATATATATACATGCAGCTTTATATATACACACTTTAATAGTAGAAAATAATCACACTTACAGACAATAGCAGCTAATGAGACTTTTGTCGAGAGAGTCTAGGTGGCATAGTTGGTGTAATTCTTCAAACTCGACATATATAACGTCATCGCCACGGAAGTAATGTTGGTTTCTAACTCTGATAGTAACAAAGGCCTCTCCCCATTCACACGCCGCCATGTACCACTTATTTAGCAGGTACATTTGCGTACCCAGTTCACCTAAGGCCTCAGGGTTGTATAGACTCTTTCCACGTTCAAATTTCTTCCAAGGATCCACTTTCGGAGCAGATGGTCCTTCAGCGAGCACTTGAGCAAGGTACAAACCAGTTTCCTCATAAAACCGAGCCAGCTCCTCAAAATCGACGTCTAAGTCTAAGTTTGAACCATATTTATTATGAATGACAAGAGGGGGGACTGATTGTTGCGATTGTTGTCCGAGTTGTGCAACACCTTTCCCTGGTCTAGTCTTTTTCTACGCCGCCTCAAATGACTTGGTGAGAGAGCGGTCGTAGTCCGATTTTGGCTGGGTCTTTTGAGATTCCCGCTTTTTCTGGTCCACCTTCTTTCTTAGAAGATCTGGAGGTAGGTAGAAGTATGATTTCTCCGGGTTTGCCCTCTCTTCTCGTTGCTTTTTTACTTTTTCGAAGAAACTGTCCACATCTTTTTTTACTGCAGCTTTTAATTCCTTTTCACTTTTCTCGAAAGACAGTTTTTGGGGAATAACTAGATTAGATGAGGCTTTCTTCTTTGCCGGCTAGTGGGACAACGACTTTGTTTGCGGGGCGGACCTCTTAGGAGCTGGCTTCCTCTTAGTCATCAAGGGAGGCGGGGCAGCCATTGGAGGCATTTGGAGACCTCCTTAGAGGCGTTGGAGACCTCCTTGGAGGTGGCGGCGGTGGCGGCGTTGCCACCTGATTGCCCGGAGCACTATGATGATCTAGAGATTGAATAATTGGACTTAGGTTGGCGGAGGCCCTGCTGTGTTATTACAAAAAAGAATAATTAGGTATAAGAAATTGTTATTATTAATCATGCATGTCAATAGAAAGTTTGTGAAAAAATTGTTTCGTTCACTTTTGTCCGCACCTATTGTCTGGCAGTTGAGGAAGCGGCGGTGGACTAGAGACCCCGGGAATAATGATGTAGCGCTTGCGCCATAGTATGAATGTTTTCTCTGCTTCTCCTAGAGTCTTTTCCCCATCACCTCCTGGAATGTCAAGAGGCAGGTCACTAAAACCTTTGTTAACTCTATCAACTGAGACGCTAACATATCCAGGTGGTATTATTGCCCCATGGATTCTTGGTGTCTTGGTAGGATCTGGAGGAGAAAAAACACTGAGAGCCACCATGATTATGGCATTCTCTTTTGGAATATGTAGCTCACATGATGTAAACGGTGCAGTGATGTCATCCACGGGGAAACGTAGCATTGCGTCATCTTGATTTGGCAACTCCGTGGAAGCGCAGCTGCTTTTCAACTGATCAGAGGGGCTAATATTAATGTTCATTCCTGGATCTGATGCCTGCCTCTAGGCACTCATTGCTATTTGCACTTGCTTTATGATTTCATCCTGCATTCTAGCTTGCATGTCTTTTTCACGCTCCTGTGCTTGAAGCAACGCCTCCCGTGACTCACGAACCAATTCCTTCAACCTGCTGATCCACACTGCATCCTCATCCTTCCTTCTCTGCCGGCTTCTGTAGGTATCTTTGTCGTTAGGGAAACCATGCTCCCAAGAAATATTCCGTCCTAAACCTCTCGTTCGGCCACTGTGTTCAGCGGTCCCAAGGGCATACATCAGTTCATCCTTCTCTCTATTGGGCTTGAACGCACCAATAGTTTTAGCTTATAGAGCATAAGATAATCTTTGTGTTGCTCTTTCGAGTTTTGAGCTATGAACCAGCTTCTCGGTCTCTAGGTCCAGTCTTCCCCCATGAGCGAAAACCCAATTCTTCGCGTGTTTGGGCCAATTGAGTGATTCTGGTGTGATACCCTTGGCAAGAATGTCCACTTCCATTTTTTCCCACTTGGGAATGGCAGTCGCGTAGCCACTAGATCCCATGCCATGGTGGTATACCTTCTGTCGAGCATTCTCTTGGTTTCTTCTCACCCGTTCCTCACCCTCTTCCAATGTCTTGTACTGTACAAAATCATTCCAGTAGGGCCTCAACTTCACAAGTAGGCCACTAGTATTGAAATTGGGCGTTACGTTCTTCTTGATGTATTTCGTGTATAGGGATTTCTTCCAAGTCTGAAATTGTGTGGCCATCTTCTTCATAGCCCAATTTCGAACTAGTTCCTTTAATTCATCATCGTTGATAGCATCATAATCATCCGCTTGCAACGTGAAATGTTGAAGAATATCATCCCAAATTAAATTCTTGTCAAGATCAGAGACAAAACTAACATGAGGCTCATTGATCTTTTGCTTCCATTCACGGGCACTGATCGGAAGTCTGTCCCTTACAAGGCACCCACAGTGTTGCACGAATTTCCTTGCGTGTGGACCAAGTGGTTCGCCTGTCTCGATATTGAATTCCGATATTATATAGCGCCCCTCCAATGGCTTTTTCGGGCCTCGAATTTTTTTGTTTTTCACCGTTGTTGTCGTCGATCTAGAGGGCTATGTATAATAGATGATAGATATTCAAATATATATATAAATATATATACCTCGCCTGTATTTTCTTGCACAATATTTTTTTGGTTATCTTCAAGAGCCAGGTATTGACTCCCGTCATCTACATCCTACTGGTCACCATCGGCAAATTGAGTGTTGGTGTTGATAATATTCATTATTTCTTCATCCATGTTGTCTCTCGGGGCAGCCATCTAGCTTTTACACCACCAGATATATCTATAAAAAATAAAAACTATATCTATAAAATGAACTCCGCAAAGACGTGCCACCTCAAGGATAGTAACATTTGTAAAAATCATTTCTGTCTCTATACTAGTGATAGAATCTAGCATAAGCCTTATTTAAGTGCCTAGCTTGTTTGAAGGGGAAATCTTAACTGACAAAGTTTAAAGGTTTCCAGAGCGTTTAACACTACTCTGCTTGCCGAGAAAGTTGCTAGTGTTGTGTCATTGGCATTTTTCATGGTTGTGGCCATGGTCATTGTGTTCTCGTCTTTTACTGCGGCAGGTAAGTAATTCACATGATATTTCCGCAAATTAACAGAAGAATGGGAGTGTACACACATAACAATCGATTATCGTTTATATTTATATATATACTACGTTTGGGTACCGTGATTGACAAACTACTGCAATGATATATACTACGTTTGGGTACGTGTGAATAAATAACCATCCGTACTAGTTGACCTTGCTTACGTGATCATCTCGGTGAGCATTTCTCCATCGGACGGCACCGTACTTGGCCACGAAAGAGCTCCGATTCTACGAGGAAGGGAACACAGTCTTCCACGACCGTTGCTGCTCTCCCTCGTAGAATCAAAGCTCCTCCTTGATGTCCATTACCGCTCGGCAGAGAACATGCTCACCAAGCTGAACACGGTCTGCAAGTTCAACTAGTACGGATTTTCTACAATTTTCTAACTAGTCGTCATAAGCTACCGCGCAAAAAGGAGGAAATGGAGAGACACCGGGTGCGCCCATGCTCCACTGAGCTCGATGGCTCAGCGCAAAATTGCATTACAAGATTGCCGGCACGAGGGCTCGGCACATGCATCCATTCGATTACAAAAGGTTAGAGCAATTAATCCATCATAAACGGATTATATATGGTGGCGGCGGTGGCTCACATCCAAGGTGTCAAACACGAGGTCCAGCTCCTGCA